>NC_090309.1:35580633-35885383 GCF_039906515.1 Pseudorca crassidens
GGCAAATGTAGTCATTAGCTTTCCAACCTGCACAGTAGAGAAAAAACTAAGAAAAACGAAGGAAAGCTAAAAGAAAGTTGGAGTGAGCCAACCTAAAATGTCTGCTATAACGATTTTTAAATAAAAGATAGGGTTGGTAGTTACTTTTGATCAAATAAGGTAGAGGTGGAAGATCTTTGATTTGTTTTTCCAAGATTAATTAGGAGCTTCCAAAGATAACTAATAATTATACTTGTAACACTATTGTGTCACATAGGCATAGGCAAGTGGAACTAACCTAATGCTTGGCACCATACCTGTGGACTTGGGGAGGAGAGGAGGTTCCTCCTCTAACATCATTCTTGCCCTATATAGACCAATGAGACAGTCCTTCCTGTATCTTCACTCTCCAGAGGAGTAGATGCAGACTGCATGGTCTGGAAGGGCCTGGGTTGAGGTTTCTCCTAGAGAAGTGACTCTGAAAACTTTAAAGGTACTTTCAAATTACAAGGATCTATGAAGTACTGGTTGCTTGAGGTTATGAGGATTCAGCAAGCAAGGACCGTTATGGACCATTAATGTAATTAATCATATACTGAGTCAACAACATGGTAATTACCTACAAGGCCTGTTTTAGAAATTGTCTGAATATGGGTGAATATAGAGAGTCAGGAAACATGGCTTCTAGTTCTCTCCTACCACTGCTGCATATGTGAACTTCCACAAGTTATTTCAGCTCTCTGGGCCTCAATTTCCTCATTTAAACTCTGATCTCCTATAAAGTATTAGTTTTACCTTCTAGAATGAAATGAACGAAAATCAGGCTGGTCCAACCACGAAGGCCTCAACAAACTGCTTAACAGCAACAATAAACTGCTTCTAATTATAACTATTATCTTTGCAAAACACTTTCATATTGGTTTCCTTATTTGAGCTAGTCAACAATCCTGAGTAGATGGACTAATTCTTATGCTAATTTTCTAGTTGGACAACTGAGTCACCAGGAGATTAGCCCAGCAGATTAATCTAGCTGGATGTCAGAATCTCCAGTGGCCTAGCATGTGATCTATCCTGGAGAATGTTCCATGTGCACTTGGAAAGAATGTATTCTGCTGCTTTTGGATGGAATGTTCTATTATATATCAATTAAGTCCATCTGATCTAATGTGCCATTTAAAGCCAGCGTTTCATTATTGATTTTCTGTCTGGGTGATCTGTCCATTGCTGTAAGTGGAGTGTTAAAGTCCCTTATGATTATTGTGTTACTGTTGATTTCTCCTCTTATGTCCATTAATATCTGCCTTAAGTATTTCGGGTGTTCCTATTTTGGGTGCATATATATTTACAATTGTTGTATCTTCTAGGATTGATCCCTTGATCATTATGTAGTGTCCTTCTTTGTCTCTTATGACAGTCTTTTTTTTAAAGCCTATTTTGTCTGCTATAATTATTGCTACTCTGACTTTCTTTTGATTTCCATTTGCATGGAATACCTTTCTCCATCCCCTTACTTTTACTCTGTGTGTGTCTCTAGATCTGAAGTGAGTCTCTTTCAGGCAGCATACATAAGCGTCTTGTTTCTATACCCATTCAATCACTCTATGTGTGTTGGTTGGAGCATTTAGTCTATTTACACTTAAGGTAATTATCAATATGTATGTTCTTATTGCCATTCTGTTAACTGTTTTGAATTTGTTCTTGTAGGTCTTTTTTTTTTCTTTCTTCAAAGATATGTGCAAGTGATATGATCAATAAGGGATTAATATCCAAAATATATAAACAGCTCATGCAACTCAACATCAAAAGAACAAACAACCCGATTAAAAAATGGGCAGAAGTACTGAATAGACATTTTTCCAAAGAGGAAATGCAGATGGCCAACAGGCACATGAAAAGATGCTTAACATGTCTATCATCAGGGAAACGCAAATCAAAACCACAATGAGATATCACCTCACACTGTCAGAGTGGCTATCATCAAAAAAAGAACACAGGGCTTCCCTGGTGGCGCAGTGGTTGGGAGACTGCCTGCCAATGCAGGGGACGCTGGTTCGTGTCCCAGTCTGGGAAGATCCCACATGCTGTGGAGCAACTAGGCCCGTGAGCCATGGCCGCTGAGCCTGCACGTCCGGAGCCTGTGCTCCGCAACGGAAGAGGCCGCAACGGTGAGAGGCCCACGTACCGCAAGAAAAAAAAAAAAAGAACACAAATAACAAATGTTGGTGAGGATATGGAGAAAAGGGAACCCTGGTACACTGTTGGTGGGAATATAAATTGGTGTAGCCACTGTGGAAAACAATATGGAGGTTTCTCAAAAACCTAAAAATAGAACTACCATATGACACAGTAATTCCACTCCTGGGTAAATATCAAAAAAAAACCACCCCAAACCGCTAATTTGAAAAAATACATGCACCCCAATGTTCATAGCAGCACTATTTACAATTGCCAAGGTATGGAAGCAATCCAAGAGTCCATCAACAGAAAAATGGATAAAGAAGATGTGGTAAATATACACAATGGAATACTACTCAGCCATAAAAAAGAACGAAAATTTTGCCATCTGCAGCAACACAGATGGACTTGGAGGGCATTACGCTAAATGAAGTAAGTCAGACAAAGAAAGACAAATACTGTATGATATCACTTATATGTGGAATCTAAAAAATACAACAAACTAGTGAATAAAATAAAAAAAGAAGCAGACTCACAGATGTAGAGAACAAACTAGTGGTTACCAGAGGGGAGAGGAAAGGCAGGAGGGGCAATATAGGGGTAGAGGGGGGAAAAAGGGTTATTATGGGATTCTGTGAAATCAGGTGTGCAAATCTTTTGAAAATTGTAAAGCGCTATAGAATTTGAAGACTCTTTCATTCAATAAAAAAGAATAAAACAATAAAAATTAAAATAAAAAAAAGGAATCTCCAGTGGAGCTTTGTAAAGCTATAGGTTCCTAGTCCCTCCTCCAAAACATATTAAGTCACAATATCTAAGAATGGAGCCCTCGAGTCATCATTTTTCAAAAACTTGCCCAGTTGATTCTCAGGCAGCTGTACTGGGCATCCCTAGATCAGGGGTTCTCAAAGTGTGGGTTCCCCAGCAGCAGCAGCAGCATTATTTGTCAGAAATGGAAATTCTCAGGCCCCCTACCCCAAATCTACTGAATCCAAATCTGAGAGGAATCCAGAGACCCAGATGTACACTATGGTCTCAGAATCACTGGTCTAGATTAAAACAGGTGACGTAGCGATGAAGACAACAGACTCTCAAGCCTTCCAATTTAAACTGAATCCCGTCTCTGCCGCTTCCTGGTTGTGGGATCTTAGGCATCTGCCTACTGTCCCTGGCCTTGGTTTACATTTGTAAAATGGAGATGAAGCTAGTTTTCTCTTCATAGGGTTATTTATGAGGAATAAGTTTGCTAGAATTAGTTAAAAACTAACAATAGTGTCTTACACAGAGTAAGAGCTTAAATAAAAGTTAAGGTTCTTGCCCAGGAATAAAGCTATGAATGGAATGAAAAAGAGTGGAGAAGCAGCTTAGGAAATGAAATCCTTGGGGAGAAGCAGCATTGGGGGCTTCTATCTAGAACATGAGGCCAATGACCCTGCTCGCATATTCTAAATGACTGCGGGGGTTGGGGGAGAATGTGAAGAACAACTTGAACGAGGAACCCACCTGGAGTCTGGAACAGGCCCTCACTTGTAGGAGCCTTAATGGTGTGCTGAGAAGAGCACAGACCTGTGTCGGCCCACCCTGGGCTGCAGTTTCCTCACTCAAACAACTGAGCTAAAAACAATGACTTGACTTTCTCCATGGAATTGTTGAGAATCGAGCACAGCTATTAGATGTTGTTATATATTTGAAGAGCCAAAGGTCTTAGGCAAGTGTTCAGGATTACCAGCACAGTGTCCTTTCCTAGGCTAAGCTCTTTGGACACTGCACTGGCTCTTTCTGGTCTCTTTCCACTGAGACAGTCCAGTGTAAGAAGATGAAGAACAGTGACCGGAAATTCCACACTTCACGCTAGGAAGTCTGTTAGCTCCCAATCCCAAAGCTGCAGAACCCAGCCATCAGCCTGGGCTGGGCCAGGCCAGGGTGTTTACCTGGTGCAGCTGTTTGGCCTAGGATATAGATAAACATATGGAACACTTAAGATACATTTCTAAGCCAGATAAGTTGTAATAACAGCCTCAAAGGGAAGCCTCACTTGTAAATATCTATTTGGGGACCTTAAAAAAATATCAATCCAGGTCCTGAGCCTGTGTCATAGCTGAGATCCTCTTCTGATCCAAGGCTGGCTGTGTGACTTTTCTGGGACAGAGCAGGCAGAGCAAAGCCCAGGGAGGCTAGTTGCTGCCACAAACATTTGTTCTCTCCATAAAGATGATGACAAGCACTCTTGCTATCGACAGCCTCTGGAGCTGTGAAGCTTCCTTCCTCCGGCACACTGGCCTCCTCCTCTCTCTGGCGAAACTGCAGATCCTGTGGTCCTTCCTTCAAGTCCTTCGTCTGGCCCTTCGAGCTATTGCTGGGTACACGGCGTTTCTCTTTACCTGCACTCAACCATGGTCTGATCTTTCTGCTTGGATGACTCCATGCTCCAGAGAGCTTGAGAACTTGTCACCAGAGACACAGCTGGTTTCTTCACATGCTGACTCCGGGAGCTTGGGCAGGAGAAGCACCTGCTGGCGGTTTGCTTCAATGCTTCTTGGCCTCGCCTGTGTGGCCCAGAGGCCTGCGACTGGAACATCTCCCCATCCACCACTGCATGGCCTGTGCCCGCAGTCGGTTTCTCCAACCAGCCCTCGACTGTGCAAAGACCATCGCGTTCTGGGGAGAGCAGGTCCCACCACAGGCTGGCAAACACCTGTTGGTATCGTAACTCAGCTTGCACCAGGCTTCAGTGACCTCCTCTAGGGTCATTTCCTAGTTTCCTTCCTTGACCCGGGGACCCGGCTAAAGTCCCTGTTTACAGAGGAAGCTAGAGCCTCCGGAAACAGGAACCATCTGTCCGCTTCTCCAATCTGAATGAAGTTTTAAATTTGCTGCCTTGTAGATTATTCAGGAATCCAGTCTGATTAGACTTTTACCCAATGGAAATCATTTTCAATACCTGAAACACTCATTAAATTTCTGTGCTCATGGAAACCCATGAGGGGCTGATGGTAATGACAGACCCTGCCCAGCTCCCACCTATCCTATCTGGCCCCTCCTTAGGCCACTGAACCCATGACTGCAGCCTCAGCTTCATGGGACCCAAAGGAACAACTCTGATCCTGGAAAAGTTGAATTTAAGCAGTTCTAACTCAGGACTCTGATGACCTCAAATCACTTGCTTCCACTGTGGTTCCCAACTTGTGTCCCTGTGTTGCCAAGGCAGGATATTTTTCTTATTTCTGAGACCCAGGCCCCTCTGTGCCCTACATCACGTGACTGGGCCTCTGCCTGAAGTTGTTCCCCAGGCCCTTAGGCCCTGCCCACTCCTGCTGGGCTCTCTTCTTCCTTTCAGTGAAGTCTTGCTCTTGACCTGAGTCTACAGCTGGGGCCCTAGTTGCTAAAAGACTTCCCTGGATTACGGGGCCTTCTCCACTTGACACCTTGCCGTATCAATCGTGACCTGCTGTTGCCTCGTTCTTCTGATGCCATATATTGCCCACAAGCCTGGAGTTCCTGGCACTTGATCTAGTCCAGTAGGCAGATCAAAGTTCAGTCCTGGCCTCTTCCAGGCTGCCCTATCTGATTGCAGTAAAAAACAAACAAACAAACAAATACCCCATCACACCCTAAAATAGGAGAGTAGATTGCAGGCTTGCATAGTATACCTCCTGAGCAATCACAGACAGAGATTCATTTTGAAGACATTTACTAAGGCACAAAGTAGGCACTGAAGAGATGCTGGAGGAACCGATGAATAAATGGAGCTTGTCTGCCCATGAGAGATTCGTGATCACTCCAGGAAGAAAGCTCAGATACTACCTTGTGTCCCGAAGGAAGGAATCCTTTAACTTGCATTATGCAGAAGAGGGTACTGGGATAAGGACAGGAATCGTAATGCTCAGGCTGCTCAGTCAGCCTCAGACTGCAGGTGTCCTTGGAGACAGCCCACCTGACAGGCAGTGGACTCAAGGACCCGGAGATGAGGACAAAATAAGTAGGGAGATGGAGAGATAGAGACAAAACTCACCCTAACCTGATGACCTGATGAGCAGGATTAGAGAGACAGGAAAGCCAGGGGCTCCTTTTCTTAAAGAAAAGAAAGCAATTAACCAGAAAAATAATAGCTCCTACCACTGGTATCAGACACTGGTAGTGTCTCCTACCACTCCTCCAGTTGGTCTCCCTCTGTCTGTCGAGGTACAGAATGATGGGAATGAGAGTGACACAAGAGAAAGCAAGCAGAACAATTTTCATGTGTCCAGGAGCCTCCAAGGCTGTGGGGAAGGAAGAAGAAAAGGAATCTAATGCTTCCAGAACCCTAAATGCTAATCCTGGTGAGAAGCAGGTGCGTGAGAGAAGAGGATTCCAAAGGCTGCTCTGCTTTCAACTCTCACCTGCTGAGAGTGTGGGCAGCAGAAGGAAGGGGAGCTGGGTTCTTTCTGCTCTCTGGCCAGAGATAACTTTATTCAGGTGTTCTGAGGGGGCCATTGGGCAAGGAGTTAGGAACAGCTAAAATGCTAAGAGGTTCCTTTCCCCTCACTGTTCATGGGCATGCCAGATTCTGAGAGATTCCCCATAGCAGAGAGCTGCCAGATAAAATACAGGATACCCAGTTAAAATGTGAATTTCAGATGAACAACGCATAATTTTTAAGTATGAATATGTTCCATGCAATATTTGGGACATACTTATTCTTTAAAAAATTGTATTGTTGATATAAAATTCAAAGTTCACTGGGTACTCTATACTTTTATTTGCGAAACCTGGCAACTACCCACAAACAGATTCCTCACCCAGCCGCAGAGGTGTTTGATGATGTGACCAGCACCGAAAACAGGACTCTGGGCTATGGGGGAGGGGGTGAAATCAGGAAAGTTCATGCTTCTGAGGTTATACACTTGCTGAATCTGCTCCCATTTTCTTTCTACTAATCCAACCCTCTCCATTCCTCACTCCCTAGTTCATATCCCACCATCCTTGACTACCTCTCCCACAGGAAGACATACTACCTAAATTCCCCTGGGGTAAGATACCAGATTGTAATTTTTCTCCAGTGATATCATGTGTGCACATTTTGATTGGGACTCTTCCTTCTATGTCTACTTCCTTCCACACCCACCACGTTCCCCTAAACACATACATCCCACAGCTCGAGGGTCAGGCACACCATGAGGGTTAAATTTTACATTCAGGAGTGTTCCGAAGTAAAGGAACCTCGGAGATCACCTAGTCTCACTCCCTAAATTTGCCAACAGGGAGAACCTGAGACCAGAGAACAGAAGGGACTTATCTAGGAGCATGATGCTTATCAAGCAGAGAGGGAAGCACACAAATTCTGATTCACTGGCTTCACTCTAGAACTTTCTACTATGTCAGTGCTTTGTACAATACTGAGCAAATACAGGCATTCTCAGTAAATATTTAAGCAAACTAATGAATTCATAAATGAATAAACTATGAAATCAATGCTTTATGATTGATTTGCTAACTGTATAGTGGCTCTATCCTCAGGGAGCTTCTTGGCCCCTGAAATGGTAAACGTAAGCAATGAAATCCAGCCATCTTTCTGGAAGCGATGTTCTGTGTTTACAGGAAATAGGTAGCATGAGTGCCATTTCCTTCCACAGGACAAGGCTGGCTAAGTCTGGGCTGAGTTGGGTAGTAGCAAAAAGCAGCCCCCTCACTGGGCAAAGGCTACACTAAATTGCTGCATGTATAACTACAGAAACTCTAAGGAAAAAAATTTTTTTTAAATATTTTAGCTAGCTATGTGATCTTTAACAAGGTAATAACTGCCCCAACCTTTGGATTTCTCATCTGTGAAAAACATAAATAAAAGAAAAAATTACCAAGATAAAACAAATATCATTTTACTCTGCCAGGCACCTTCTCCTATAGATACTCAATAAGTGTCCATCGATTTCTTTTCTTTCCCTAAAGAGTAAACCTATCTTCTTTGCCAATAGTTTTTTAAAAAGGTACTCTTTCTGTGTTTTCATAAGGCCACTGATTTTCAAAATTTGGTCCCCAGTAGCAGCAACAGCAGCAGCATCTGAAAACTTGTTAAAAATGCAAATTCTTGGGCTTCAAGGTAAACTTACTGAATTAGAAACTCTGGGGGCTGGACCTAGTAATCAGTGTTGTAACAAACCCACCACATGCTTCTGATGCACACTCAAGTTTCAGAACCACTGTGCTAGGCTGATGTTTCCAGCAGTATGGTCCATGTACCTCACACATCAAAACACTCCTATTAAAATTGCTAATTTCTAGGCCCTACCCCAGACTTGCTAAATCAAAAGCTCTTGTGGGGAAGCAAAGGAGTCTCCTTTTTAACATGTCACCCAGGTGACTTTGATGCACTTAAAGGTCAAGAACAACTTGGCAAATTGGTGTCAAAATAGCAAGTGATGGCATTTCAGCATTTGTGGAGGTCAGATCAGAATTCCCTTTTCCCCTTCTTTGTGACCCCAGAGACTCAGCAGGAGATACAGCTGCATAATCAATGCCAGTTGGCTCTAGAGGAGTGGGCTAATGGCTGTGTGGTACCCCATCACCTTGGGAGAAATATATTTATCAGTGATCGATGGGAACACACCTCACCATCCAACCTGCTCTCCTAACCTGGAATGGCTCAGACCCAGTCACTTGTTCCAAGTGGCAGAGCCCAACTTGCTCTGACAAATCAGTGGTTTTTTAAAAATGCACACACAAAGTCAAAACAATATCCTGGAAATGTTTTACCTGGTTGTGTAACTCCTCGCCTTATCTGGTGAGAGCTAGTCAGGGAAGACATAATATACGCCCTCAGTGTTAATTCAACAAAACTCTTTCCTTTCATGGACCCTGAAAGTGCACGCTGGGTGACAGGAAACTAGGCAAAAATTTTGGTCAGTTTTTCTCTACTTTGAGAATTAACTGTCGAAACACCTTTTCTTTTATCCCTTCAAATTGGCCATCTTCTTGAGGGTGATGAAGTATGGTGATGACAACTCAGGTGAGGTTCCTATCTACAAATTCCCTCAGCACAATGACAAAAATGCAAATGTATTGTTAGTGAAAGTCTTTTCTAGTTTCAATGTGATAGAACTAGGAGTTCCTTAAGCCATTTTGTGAATGAACGGTTTTCCCCAGTACGGCTTGAAAATTTTATGTGGATACTGAAGTAGATTTCTTAGTCATTCCTCCTAAGTCTATAAGATCAAACATTGTGTCAATTCCAGTTAAAGACAGATGTCACTAAGGTAAAGTTTACTTATGATCAAGAGACCCTCAAGCATCCAGTACATGGTGATGATAATTATAAAGGCAAGATTTCTTTCAGGGCAAAAACACCAAAACAAAATGAAATAAAACAAAACAAAAGCAAAAACCTACCACAGAGGTTAACTCATAAAAACATCATTACAGAGACATTTGTGAGACACTGATTCCTGCAAGAACAAAAAGGGCTTCTTCATTCTTTTTTCACACAGCTCCCCTTTGTAAATGACATTCTGAGTAGTGAGCAACCAGGCTCCAACGCTATCTTCCACTTGGCGCCTACACTGAACTCTCACCCCTAAAGTGGTAAGAACGAGGGATTCGGGCTTGCTATAATGCAGTAGCACAGACTCAGAAGTCAGTAGTCACTTGACATTCCAGGTAGTGCTCTCCTACTGGCAAGGACAGCATCCGGAACTTACTATCATTTGGTGTTTAGAAGTCTGTGGAGTGGTTGCATTTTGTACATGAAGACACAAGATGGAAACTCTCGCTCTAGGAAAACGTTGAAGCTCTTGATGTTCTTTGAAATAAATCTATCATGATTAGTACTTATTTTTCTCTGGGAATGAGAAATGACAGGAGCATGGGATTAGGAATAGCAACAGAGGTAATATTAGTCATTTGATGAAGCATTTACTGACTAATCCTGATGCCAAGTGTGGAACACTGGTCATGTCACTTCACCTTCAGGACAATACTTAAGGTCGGTATTATAGATGCACAGAAAAGTCTCAAGGAAGTTAGATGATGTGGGAGTGGGAAATGTGGGAGTTGAACCCCAATGCTCTGTTAACACTCCTTTGATTCATTACACCCTGTTATGGGCTGAATGTTTATGTCTACTCAAAATTCATTATGAAGTCCTAGCCCCCAGTGTGATGGTATTTGGAGGTGGTGCCCTTGGTAGGTAATTAGGTTTAGGTTATGTCATGAGGGTGGGACCCTCATGATGGTATTAGTGTCCTATAAGAAGAGAAAGAGAGAGATCTCTCTCCCCATAAGCAAGCACTGAGGAAAGGCCATGTGACCACATGGTGAGATGGTGGCAGACTACAAGCCAGGAAGTGGACCTTCACTAGACACTGAATATCCAGCACCTTGATCTTGGACTTCCCAACCTCCAGAATTGTGAGAAATAAATTTCTGTTGTTTAAGCTACCCAGTCTATGGTACTTTGTTACAGCAGCTTGAGCAGACTAAGACATATCCCCCATCCCTTTCTTTGGACTACTGGTGCCGTAACATGATAAAGGATTTGCTAATACTGTTTTTTTTGGGTGTGTGGCATGCGGGCCCCTCACCTCTGTGGCCTCTCCCGCTGCGGAGCACAGGCTCCGGATGCGCAGGCTCAGCGGCCATGGCTCACGGGCCCAGCCGCTCCGTGGCATGCAGGATCCTCCCGGACCAGGGCACGAGCCCGTGTCCCCTGCATCGGCAGGCGGACTCTCAACCACTGCGCCACCAGGGAAGCCCCTAATACTGTTTTTTAAGTCTTTTCACCATTAAATCCAAAATCACAGCGTTCATTTCATTCATTCGCTCACTGGGCCTTTCATGTTGCCTTAGTACCCTGGCTCAGGGTGAGCCTGAGGTCACTCAGAGGCTCCCATCACAATTTGATGTCCACACCTGTAGCATTGTTGCTGCCAATTGCTGGTTTGGGGGCTTCCAATCACATGTTATGTCAGTGAGTAAGTACATCAAAGATCTCTTATTTAAATACAAAGCTTCAGGATACAAACACCGCTAAGCAGCCACTAGGTACCCAATTCCTTATTGCTGAGGCCAAGCAAAGAACAAGAATTCTTCTTGCTCAGAGAAGTAAAAGCATAAATGCCTATGAACGACAAGCTCCCCTAAGCACTATTTCTCCAGTCATTCTTTCCTATATCTGACCCAATGAATTGTGATTGGTTCTGAAAGTTTTTCCCCCTCTGGTCACCAACCTCCTAAACGGTAAAGTTATTCAATGCAGACTTATTTTAGTGGAAGTAACAAGGTTAAGTTGCATGAGTATAGAAGACATTTCCATTTAAATGAAAACTAATTGTTAGACTTGTGTTGGTGGGAGACTTTTATAAGGGACTCAAAATAATGTGGGCAAAGGTGCATGTGGTTCCTGGCTTTCGTGCATCACAAATGCTATCCATTCAGTAACATCACACAGGCTTTTATCTGGCTTGGTAGGGAGGATCCCTACAAATTAGCTCCTGTCAACCCCATCGAATAGGGAAAGGAGACAGATAACTTAAAAAACTTAAAGAGCACAGGGTAAAAAGCACAATACTAAGATAATTCCAGAGATACCCTTTCCTTTCTGTCTAGAAAGTTCAAAACTGGAGTCAAAAAATAGTTTGTCTTGATGGATACAAAAGCCAGAGGACAGAGATAAAGACTGGGTTCCTTCCCTTGTGGTCAGTGTCTCTACGCAAGACATTGCACAGCAAGAGAATGTGGGATCTGAGCTGGGTTCTTCCCGTCTCCTCAATTCACAGCAGCAGTTCTCTCCCCCCAGGAATCTCTCAGATGGCTGGTGCTGGGGGTTGTCTGGGCGACATGGTTGTTCAACAGAAACAGAAGTAAGAGCATCCTCCCCTGAAGTTTGTGGTCTCCCAGCCCCCGTGGCCATGTCCCTACCTGCTGCTGCCTCCCCCCACCTCCACTCCATCCTGTCCCCACTCCCAGTGAATCACAAAGGGATTGACTCAAGCAAACATTTACAGATCTTGTTCTCTTGGTAATCTGAAAAAGCTCCCTAGGTGACTAAGACATGCTTCTGTCCTCCTGTCCCCATATAAGAACCAATGACCTAGCTTCTATCCCCACCCCCATGGAGAGATGAAGAAAGTTACCCAAGATCACACAGCTAAGTGCAGGGCAAGGGGAAACCAGGACCCCCATTCTCCAGTTCTGTGCTTTTTCTACCAAAGCATTCCTCTCATTTTAAGAGAGGGTCTTTTAAGTGATGCCAAATAGAGAGTAAAGTGTGTAAAAAGAGAGGATCCTGCAGGGTTCCAAAAGAGGAAAACAAAGAAAGAAAACAGATGAGATACTAGATTTACCTTCCCCTACCTCTGGAGCAATTGCATCTGCTTATAAAGACTTTCAGAATGTAAGGAGAGGGACTATGGGAGGAATGTGGTCTAAGTGTCCTCCTCTGGATGAAGAAATGGACAAAGCAGAGAGCCCCTGGGGCTCCAGCCTTGAGAAGTCTCAGCCGCTGGACCAGGAAGCAAGGCCTCCAGATCCCGAGCCTCACCCAGTCCTCCAAAAGTTTTGACCCAGGGGCTTCCCTGGTGGCGCAGTGGTTGAGAGTCCGCCCACCGATGCAGGGGACACGGGTTCGTGCCCCAGTCCGGGAGGATCCCACATGCCACGGAGCGGCTGGGCCCGTGAGCCATGGCCGCTGAGGCTGCGCGTCCGGAGCCTGTGCTCCGCAGCAGGAGAGACCACAGCAGTGAGAGGCCCGCGAACCGCAAAAAAAAAAAAAAAAAAAAAAGTTTTGACCCACTTCCTGCTCCCTCCCTGCCACAGTTGTGTATGTCCTTCTGGTTGGAAAGAAATGCATCAAAGCATCAGGGAGTAGAGCTAGAGATGACTTTAATGGTTTAAAGTATTTCTTGTATTTTCCAAATTTTCCTGAATTTATATTGTTTTTATAATAAAAAACAAATTACTCTTTCAAAAAAAAAGGAAGTTAATGGCTTTTGGCATAGTTCTTTATGAAATGAGACACTCTCTAGTTCTCAACATTTTCCCGAGCTCCTCCTGTGCTTCACAATGGCTGAGTGATTAATGCCTCATCCAATGTAAAGTGAAGGAGATGCAGGACTGTGGGTGGATCTAAAGAGACATGGGAAGTCGTCTTTGTTGCTAGCCTGGTTTCCTTCCAGAAGATTCCTTTGAGGTTTTCATCCATCTATCTACCTATCTATCCATCTTCTATCTGTTGTCCATCATCTGTCTATTCCCTTCTCTGCACTGAAACCATTTGACCCACTCTACAGTGCCAGCTTGATGTCTGAGAAGAATCAGTTAGCTTCTGTTTTGTTTTGTTTTTTAATAATTATATAATTATTTTAAGAAGGCAAACCTGTGAGTCTTCAAATTGCATGGAATGTGAAACAGATGCCACAGCTAAAGACTAGCCCTTCCTTGCAATTTGGCCCTCAAAACAATTTTAACCCTCCCTTTTTCAAAACTAAAAGCTGAAGTGAAGGGACATAAACACACAAGGAGGTGAAACCTTAGCAGCTATTTTCAATCTGAGTTAATTGTTTCTTGAGGTCCTGCAAGTGATTTATGTCATTTATAAGCACGTTCAACTGCCACTTAGCCCCATGGGGGCAGAGATGGATCCAATTTCATGGAGGGGGTGGCTTTTGTTGTATGTTAGTTCCCTCCTGGATCCTGTGTTGATGCTCTTTGCCTGGGATTTCCGACCCAGCCTGTGGCAGTCAGTGTATAGCAGGGGAGGGCTGAGACAATCAGAGGGATGCATGGGAGACTTGAGAGGACCCTACCATCCCCACCCAGATCTGCAGAAGAGCCTCCTAAGGGACCAGATCATGTCCTTGGTATCTGAGGACATCTGATCTGAAAC
Source organism: Pseudorca crassidens (assembly GCF_039906515.1). NCBI lineage: Eukaryota > Metazoa > Chordata > Mammalia > Artiodactyla > Delphinidae > Pseudorca > Pseudorca crassidens. Next base: position 35,594,642 of record NC_090309.1, read on the forward strand.
CAAGAGGGATCAATGTGGGTTCTTTAAGTCTGTAGTCATCTAGACCTAGTCTCTATCTGGATTTAAATGAAAGGTCTAGCTCTGTGTACACCTTGCCCAATTGAGAAGAAGGGAGAACGACTTGGTAGCTTCTAATTCGATACGGCTTTGCAGGGGGTTTAGGAAGGGGTGCTGGGTCTGGGATTTATGAACATAAATCAATCATCAAATGAACGGCCCGTAAGAATAGAAAACAGCCATAAAGGCAGGAGGCTTGGGATATGAATTCTTTTGTTTAGTCCCTCCTAGACACAGCCTACACGTAGCAGAATATGTTCCCTTTTGGAGTCTGCCCTAATTTAAATTTCTGAATTGTCTGTTGATGAAATACCAAAGGGCAGAGTTTTAAAACTATCCCTTGGGGTGAACCTGATAACTAACAGTACCACTTTTCTACACCTGGCATGCACAGTGTGCCAGGAATTATTGGACATGCTTAGGAACTTATCTAACTTACCTATCTTATTTATTCCTTTGACATAGGTATTAGTCTCACTTTACAGATGGGCAAACAGAAGCTTCCACAAAGAAACTTCACACAGCGAAAAAGCTACAGAGCTCCTGCTCTTTAAACTGCCCCCCACTTGCCTAATTCCATCAACCTAGACAGGAAAATTAACTGTCGTTTTCATCAGCTCTTTGAGAAGGCACCGTGTTCGGTGTCCTGGTGATGGTGGGTCCCCATCCTCTGTGTAGGACACCCATCATTTATCTCCAGTAAAACGGTTTTCTCACTTGACCATGATTCCTACTCTCCGTAATGCATGCGGTCATTTCCATCTGAACAAGCACACTGGAGTGGCAAGCTGCAGCCTAACTAGGAGCCAACAGAGAATGTGCAGAAGCAAATTGCCACTAATTTTAATGTGTGCTTAATGCAAGTGGAGTATGTGCTCAGAATGGACTCTATTGCTTTTCTGGGAAATACCCTTCCACAGCAATTGTTTTTAAGTGTTATTTCTGATTAATGATGTGCTATTTTCTCTCTCCCTCCGTTCCTCCCTCCCTTTCTCTCTTTCTTTCTCTTCCTCATTCCTTCCTCCTTCTTCATTAAAGGGACCATAGATAACCTTCCACCTCTCCCTCCCTGTATCTTAACATTTCAGTGTGTCTACTGTGGAAAACAATAAGGAAGTGTGAACAAATAGGTGGTTAAAATGGTCTAACACCCTCCCTGAGCTGGGAAGATGCATCACCACCTGTGCTCCAGCTTTTGGCACATGCTTGGCAGCAAACTGCAAGACCAGGAGGTCATAATCAGGAAGACAGAAACACAGTACATTTTAATAATCACCTACCTTTTCAATAGCTTTGCGCTTTCAGATGTCACCTCCAGTTACAGGGAACTAAAATCAACCTGCAAGCCCTCTCCCTTTCCACTCCGAGGAAAGAACTGTAGATGACTGGTGACAATTGTCAAAGGGAAAGGACCCATAAATATGAGTTGCCTGCTAGAAGCAATTCAGCAAAATCAAGCTCATCAACTCCCCAGCATGGATTTTATTTTATTCTAAATCAGATACTCATTAATGGGGAACATTCTTTGAATCGTCATTTTATTTACACTAGAGAAATGCAAGACACATTGTCTGGCGAGGGAATGAAGTGGCTCTCTCACCGCTCAGTTGTAGGTATTTCCTTCTGTAGCCTCCTGAATTTTCATGCTAATGGAAAACACCCAGGCCAGAGGCTCGCTAGTAACAAGTTAAAATGGCACTGGAAAGTAAACGGTTTTCTTTGATTTAAAAAAACAAAGAGCATAAAGAACACATGGGATGACAGGGAAAAAAGAAAAATATCTTTCCGGCCTCGTTAGAATCAAGCCATCCAGACTCTGCTACTTAAGGAGAAGCACAGAACAGCACCCTGCAGGGATTGTGGGAGAGGCAAATTATACCCTGGTTTCAGACAGTGCCAGCCTTCTTGTCATCCTACTAGGAAATGCCCATGGGGGCTCCTGTCCTCCTTCCCAGCTGCCATCTAGAGATCAGTGCATACCAGGTGCTCAATAAATATCTGTTGAGTGAACATCTGAATTCTGGGAGATGGCCTATCTTTATTAAATGTTAATAAGATTTTAATTCAATTCTAAGCAACACCAAGCTAGTCTCTAAGCAAAAAACTAAAGTCCCCCCTGCTCTGATCTGATGTGGGTATCAAGTCAAGTGAGATCCTCTCCATCCATTCCACCATCACTCAGCTGCTTCTCTAGTTTTTTCCGTGGCTGGGCAGAAACCTCAGAGCTGTGGGTGCTGGCCCCCTTCCAGCCATTCACACTTATGGGGAGCCCTTCCCATCTTCAAGGGGCCTTGGGAGGTGCTCCTCTGAGGATGGTGGAAGGCTGGGTGCTAGGCAGTGAATCACAGATACATTGTTGGATCTTAGTGAGTTTACTTTTTTTAGATCCCAGAGCCACTCAGATTTGGTGTCCACCCTCAGAGGAGCTGTATCCCTGCTCTGTGTTTTCTATGGAGTTACAAAGAGGAAAGCAGACCCAGAGACCTCTGGCAAATCAGTGCACAGAATATCATACAACATGCCAGTATCCGTTATCCACTTTTTCAGGATGCTGTGGTGTTTTCAGGGTTTTGAACAGCCTCTCTTCATCCTATGTTATATTGTTACAGCATTTTCCTATTCAGGAAGGGTTAACCATAATTACCTCATGTTACCCTGACATCAACCCAGTGAGTCAGGTAATATTAGTATCCTTCCAGAAGAGGACACTTCTTTAAAATCATTGCCTTTCTCAAGAATAAGAAGTGGCTTTCTTTCCGCAGCAGCGTGGCTTTCACAGAGATACCTCTGACCTAATAAATTGACCCCTCTCCTCCTGCCCTCCAGAGCTGCCCTGCCTTGTCCATCCTCTCTGTGGCCAAGATGCTTTCTTGGTAGGTGGACTCCAGTTTTGTTTTTTCATGTGACACCTTGACCTAATCAGAGAAAGCACTCTGAATCTCTAAAAATAAATAAGCGTCTGACAAGAAAGAAAAAACAGAAGGGGAGGAGAAATATTGCAGGACTTGAGGATTTGGGAGCACAACCCATGTACAGATGGTATTTAACATTCTCCAAACACCAAGTGCTGGTTTCCAGGCCTGGCTTCTTGTGGTTATTTCCTGGTCACTTTGAACTGACTTATCAAATTGAATAGATTCTTTGATACATATGTTGGTATTTTAAGTCCTGGTGGGAACAAGGTCTCCCATTTGTTTCGTTTTATTCTTAAGAGATGTTTTTTTAAAAACCCTGCTCAGAGAAGGAATCTCAGTCAAAACCCGCTATGACTTTGGTCTTCACCCATTTCAGCGAAGGATGCCAACCACTGGGCTTCTTATTAAGAACAATTCCAGCTGGCTCCATACTCCACAGGGAGGTTAGTTTAGATCCACAAAGGTGCCAGCCAACGGATGGCTGGTAATAGAAGCTTAAGTAGAATGTTGAGCCTTGGGGTGCGAGGGCACAAATTAAGTAACACCTGTCTTCTTCACCCAAGTTCTTGAATTAAATGAAATAAGAAAAATGAGTTAGCATAATGAGTCCAAAACACCATCTTTATTTGAGATGAGACCCAGGGGAAGGACACGGATTGGGGCGAGAAGCAAGCAGACCTGATAACTTCCTGCACACCCCATTTTCTCTCCTATATAGACCCTGTAACAGCTGGCCCATGGGGAGTTCTAGTCTGCAGAGCAGACACTTCTACCCACATCACTGTCTTGGACTGGTCCTGATGGAAAGGGAAGAAGGAAAATGGACAAACTGAGCTCTATCCAGCCAAGAAACAAAAATCAATGCCTGCTGCCCACCAGCCCGGAAATCCTTCTTCTTCTGTGTGAGAAAACCACTTGACCTTTCCAGGCCTCGATATCCTCAGCTCTAAAAGGAGTGGGTTGGGCTGGGGGGGGGGGGGGGCGAGGGACATGGCCAGGATCCAATCTAGCTCTGAAATCCATGCTTAGCCCCAGCAGTGACTCTGATGGGGCCAAGGCCAAGCCGTGCTTTCATGCTATGCTCTCTCCCTCAAGACATCAGTTCCCTTTGCTGAGGTCCATGGTCAAAGATCACACCCCTGAGACTCATCAATCATCTCTCAGATGATGATGACTGTGACGGTGACTCAGGGCACATCTGTCCCCACCACCAGAAAAATCATTCTAAGTGCACAGGTCAGTGGGAGCATCTCAGTCGACGGACGGCACTTCATCATCAATGTTAGTCCCTGGGAGTATACAGGCCTATTTCCTAATGATCCCAATACAAGACTCAAGAACATTATTATGAAGATTGTGATGCAACACAGTGGTAGAAAAAAGATGAAATAAACAGGGATTTGGGGTCCTGTATCCTAACTTTGGCTCAGCACCAAAAAGCCATGTGACTTTCACACCTCTGAGCTTCTTCAGTCATGTACAAGGTGATGGAATCCAAAGTTTTCAAACTTATTTTCCCCTCTTTTAAAATATAACATCTTACATGGAATATGAATACAGAGCATGATTAAAAATAAATCTGGGGCTTCCCTGGTGGCGCAGTGGTTGAGAGTCCGCTTGCCGATGCAGGGGACACGGGTTCGTGCCCCGGTCCGGGAGGATCCCACATGCTGCGGAGCAGCTGGGCCCGTGAGCCATGGCCGCTGAGCCTGCGCGTCCGGAGCCTGTGCTCCGCAATGGGAGAGGCCACAGCAGTGAGAGGCCCGCGTACCGCAAAAATAAATAAAATAAAATAAATCTGCTCTGATAGAAGTGTGGGGAGAGTCTCAGACCCATCCCACTTGATTGCTCCCTTCCCTCTGAAGATCATCCCCACCCCCAAACTTGGTAGCCCCTGAGGTCACAAGGATCATTTGCTCGGGAAGAATTTCCTCGGTGCCAGGCTGCATCTGGGGCCAATGCTGTGTTCTGATGTCACATCCATTTGACAGCCCACCCCGTTCTCCTGAAGCTACATCCCTGACGTTTCTCAGCAACCGTTAAAGAAAACTGAAGGGTATGTCTAACAGTGATTTGGGCCAGTTATCAGAGTTAGAGCATAAAAACCACAGACAAACTATACTTGAGATTCCATCGCAAGAGTAAGTTTTGGCTCAACAGGGAGAGAGAATTAGGGCACAGCCTAAAGGCAGAGTGTTATTATAAGATAATTTACTTTAAAAGATATTCTTCTCACTACTCTCTGTTGCACAACCCAGACTCACGGCATGAGATCTTGACCATAAAATCGTGTGAGGAGGGTCAGGGTCTGCTCCTGAGAGAAAGTGCTTCTCTCTCACAGGAAACATGAAGTCGTTTTGGCCTTCAGAAGAGCTGGCCCCATCCTCCGGTCACCCAGACCCCTCATATATCTCCTCTGCATGTGTTAATTCTTTTGAAGGTGATGGGGGTTCTTCGCACGGAAGATATATGCAGCTCGATGGCGGGAAGTGAGATCCTAATTATCTGCAGCTGACAACCTTTCAGGGCCCATTATAAAAGAAATGTCCGCACCAGGTACTCCGAACCCTCTCTCCCAGCTCCAGGGAGGTTGCGGGAGCAACAAGGAGTGATTCCGAGAGCCTGATTTATCAGGGAAGATTAGAAGAGTTACATCTATGGTCTGGGGAAACAATGACAGAGGGGGAGCAGGCTAATGGGTGACAAAGGGGCAGGAGGGAGAGAAGAGATTTATGTAGCCTGGTACGAGGGTGAGCAACTGGAGGAATGGAATGAAGACAGGAAAGAAAGTCCCAAGTAAATATCGGGGAAACTTTCCTCGCTGATTTATTAGACAGATGAGCAAATCTTCCAAACGAAGCTTCTTTCTCACCGAGAAACAGTGAGTGAGCCTACATAAATGTGTCATGGCCATTTGTCTCTGTCACTGGGGACCCGAAGTGGTATCTAGCAGGGCGTTCCATCTTTCTCTTGAAGATTGTCTTTAAAAGTCAGAATCCACCTTTTTCCCTCCGGGACACTGGGAGGCTCTTAAGGGGCATGTGCCTCTCAAGGCACAATTCTAGGCATAGCCACTTGCTAAGCATCACCAAGACTTACTGTCTACTTTATAATTTTTAGGGGAGCAGAGTGTACTTATCCATAGTCCCCAGCCCAGAATCTCCCTGGGGAGAGGAGAGCTTATGCTTCAGACACAAGCCAGGAAAACACTTTGAAATTCAACTGAGGTCCTCTCAGCAGGGGCACATGGAAATGTTCTGGTGAATCTGACTGCCTACAGAGTACCCCTATCTGACCTGGATCGAGACCCTCTTATGTGCCACTTAAGATCCCCTCAGAGTCTCCTTGTTCCCGATGCCACCGTAGCATCCAGCTCTGCGTGAGCTCTGACTGACATCACACAGGCTCCACCTGACCTGCCCCATCTCGAGCCCTGGGGATTCCCTGTTGCCACAGAGATGCAGGATGTCTCAAAAGCCCACCAGGCACCCACCCAAATGCAACTGCGAGTGATCAGTGGGGAAAACATTTGACCCATAAAAGATGGGAGCTGGCAGATAAAGTCTCTTTCCTTTCTCCTCTCTGATGGACTGTTCAATTATGCACTTTAGATGGTTTTCAGAGGGACAGTCCTGCAAGATCAAGCGATCAGTAGGATGTAGTAGCAGCCAGTAGGATAAATCATCCTCAACCTGCCTCTCCCTACCTCACTTTCCTGTCACCTCCCTGCTCTCCCTGGGGTTGTGCCCCCTAACAGGATAATAGCACAGAAACCTTTGCCTCAAGTTCTGCTTTCTAGGGGGAACCCAGGTTAAGATATGACCAAATCATCAGGGCACAAGATGATCCAGACTAAATTGTCTGGATAATGGCATAAACTTCTTTAATCATTTGGCCTGAACATCTGGTCCATTTATTCTAGGCATTCCACAAAATTGTCCCCTTCCAACCTCAGCCCCCTGACAGTGCCTCCAGACACAGCAAGGATCCTTGTATGGATACCATCTTATATGTCAGTGTCCACTGGCTTAATCTACTGGAGAGGGCTGGCAGGCTGGAGGACGTGAGCTCAGCCACGTTGGTGTTTCCTACTGTGCCCCCATAGGAGCTGGGTACTGGGGGAGGTGATGATCAGCTCCTTGGAGGTAACCTGAGAGGTCACTGACTAGCCTGTAGGCTTTCCATCCAGCCGTGAGGTCTCTCTGCCACAACTACTTCTAACTCTATTCTTTGTGTTATAGGCAATACAACTCCAGTTCAGCACCAGTAAACTGAGAATCCTAAAACGATCACTCAATATGGCCAAAAACTCAGTCTTGGTGCTCCAAAGAAAAACCCCGCCACTCCATGTTATCTGTAAATGCTGCAAGCTTTTGTTGTTGTCTTTGTTTTGTTTTTAGTGTGCGTTTTAAGTTCAACTATTTTTATGTCCCCACCAAAAAAAAAAAAAAAAAAAAATTTCCTTAGTAACCCATTATGGGTTAGTGAATTCCCAAACCGTTCAAAAATACTTTAAAGTTCTTTTGGGACACAGCCAGACACTTAATATTGTATTACATTTTATAGTTGTCACTTAATCAAGCTATTTAATATTATAGTACATTTTAAAACTGTCACTTAATCACATTTTCTTGACCCTTTTATGGGAATTAAAGATCACTGTAGATAAAAAATGGCATGCTTTAGTTTAAATAGATTCAGTATGTCCAGTATGACAGTTACTTCTGAGACATTAAAAGAATTTTCTGTGATTAATGTGACCCACACACGTTAAATGGTGTAATGTTCCATTTCTTCAGCCATTAGCGGAAACAGCATCAGACAGAAGGAGCCGGAATGTAGCCAACTGCATGTAAAGCCAGCGATGGGGGTGGGGGTGGGGGGTGGAGTTTAAAGATAATACAGAGCCAGGCAGGCTGAGATAAGAGAGAGATTTCTACTGATTTAATATTTGCTTTCTCTGGGCATCTTGAGAGCAAAGTCTGAGAAGCCCAAAGGTCAGGCCCTGGTAATGGAGTGAATGCCAGTCCCGCGATGCAAGCACTCTGAGGGGAGCAGTCTCCGCAAGAGGGGGGAATCTCGGGCGGTCAGAGGAGTGGAGTTATTCGGTGCTTATTATAAATGATTGATGAACACTGCTTCTAAATTTAGAAAAGCTCTCTAAATGGACATTTACTCACAAGGAAAAAAAAAAAACTCTGAAAGGTCCATCCCTGGAACGGTTTTGTTTATGGCGCTGCGATAGTTCTGGGCAATTAATCCAGAATTGCGTCACTGAAAGATTTTATATTCTTAAGTGTTCACTCATGTAGTTAAAGTAAATTATGTCCTTTTTCAAACATGTTTCAAAGAATTGTACTAGGTTTTAAAAATCCTGGTCCCTAAATCCTACTTGTTTGTTTAATTAATCTGAAAATAACTGTTCCTTCTTTGTTTCTTAATCACAGATCACATACACTGTATTTGTTAGCAGCTGCGAATGAAAGCGTGTCCCAGTGTGTTTTTCTTGATTGTTTAATAAGAGTTGAATTACCCTATTTAATCCATCAAGTAGGACATTACAATAACATTGATATTTTGTTTGACAGCAAATTTGTTTGATAATAGAATATAACGTAACCAAATCAGTGTCAGAAATGCATTTCAGAGAATCCAGGTAAAAACACCGGTACACACTCCAGACACTGAGCAGTAGGGCAAAGGGACCAGGCACAGCAAGACACACTGGGCAGGAGGGTATGAAGGGACAATCTAGCCTTGCAAAATGCCCAGAGCTTACCCAGAAGATCAAGACAAGCACACCCTTGAAAGGTGGTCGTTCTGGCTGAGGAGGGCCAACCTACTCCAAGCTCAGAATGGACAGACCAATGACCCCCACTGTGTTCTTCCTTTGTTGGCTCAAATACTGTAATTCTTAGGGCCAAAGACCCCAGATCCTACCATCACTTACCAGCACCCCTTCTTTCACTTCCTGCTACCACACAGTAAGGGCTCTTGAAGAATGCTATTGTCCACAGACCAGCATCCTTCTCTGGTTTCAAACCTCTATATAAGAGACCATTTCTTTTCAGCATCTTCTATCTCCTGGGAGGAACGGGAATTGGTTCAAAGGATTGTGTGAGACCCGATCTTTATGGACTTCATTTAGGAGGACAAGTGTCGGCCCTGGTATTTATTCATATATGTGTTTATTAGATGTTTTACAATTGGACACTTTCTTTCCCTTCAAAACCCAGCACAGAGCTGTAACAAAGCCTCTCTCTAGATACCAAAACCAGATAACAGAGGAGAAAAGAATGTGTAGCAACAAACAAAAATTCCCAAAGTACTCAGTTTTCAGAGTTGTGTATCTTGTCCTGAAAGTTGAATCGGTTGTCTTTCATTCAAAACTATCTGTAACACCACACACACACACATACCCTCCACAAACCTTTGAAAAAGAATTACTGAGGTCAACCAGTTCTGTACAAAATAGCCAGTTGCCTGAATAATTTAAAACTTTTCTTTCTCCAGGATGACTTACTTGCAGACGCTGACCAGATCCAATGCGCTGTCCTTACAGAGAACGTGCAAGTGCAGAGACCCAGTAAGCAGTGGAGGGGATGCAGATGATTCACTTCGTGTCACTGGGGAGAGGGAGGAAGGCAGTTAGTTGTATCTGAAAAATCTCTAAGAAAACAAACACCATTGGAAACACCTGCACTCTCTTTAGGAGCTTTTTATCAATTTTCCACGGATAATACAAACCTCACCTTCTAACAAGGCAGAATGAGTGCTCACAAAGGTAGGTTCAAACCTTTACTGGTGACTGTAAGCTGAGAAAGCAAAAGAATAAGTGTCGGGGCTTCCCTGGTGGTGCAGTGGTTGGGAGTCCGCCTGCCGATGCAGGGGACATGGGTTCGTGCCCCGGTCCGGGAAGATCCCACATGCCGCGGAGCGGCTGGGCCCGTGAGCCATGGCCGCTGAGCCTGCGCGTCCGGAGCTTGTGCTCCGCAACGGGAGAGGCCATAGCAGTGAGAGGCCCGCGTACCGCAAAAAAGAACGTGTCATCAAATTTCCCAAATTGACCCTAATGCTGTGCTGATGGTCCTCTGCTAACCCAGACCTCAGGAGAAATTTAATTGTTGTTCCACTTTGAAAACATCTCCATCTAAAACCCGAATTTCCCTGTCACTCACACTTTGTCTTCACCTCGTCACAGAGGAGAAAGATCCAGGATGATCTCGTAGATCTAAAAAGTTGAGGAGTCTTTGCTTTAATCCCTCCCTAGTTTTTCCTTGCCAGTCTCCCATTCTCACATTATTACAGTTCCTTCCCTCTCTCCGTCGCTGCCTCCTTCCTTATTCTTTTGTTCTCTAGCCTTCCCCTTTTGTATTAATGAAGTCCTGTGTAATTTTTCTTCAAATCTTCAAGTAGATTCCTTTGTGACTTCTGTTTTTTTTTATCTGATAGGGCTTTTTAAAAAAAAAACCATGAAAATTATTAACATTTCCATCCTTTCTGTCACTGTACCACGGGCCTTAAAACATTCTCTTACATTTCTCATCTGAAACGGCTTTCTCTTGACCCAGAAGTATTGGCAAATTACAGACCCCAAGCCAGTCTTTTACGGAGAAGGTCTGAGTGCAAGTGGTGGCCTTTCAAGCGCTTAACCAGAGAGTCATAATCTTTATGACAAATAGCCTCTCGCTTTGCAGTTATGGCTAGTTTACTATGCATATGGCTGACAGAGGGGCCCGTAAAGTAGTCAGGGACTTTTTCTCAAGCCCCTCCCAGGTGTCACATCACTCCTTTTTACTGATCTTGTTGGAGGGGCAGCATTAGCCCCACAGATCACCCAAGCTTCCTGACCAGCTGCCAGGCTGTAAAGCACAAGGAACTGGTGATCCAAAGACATCAACGTGTCACTCCTGATCATTCATCTGCAACAGAAATAGCCCACGGTGCCTGGGAGATCGATGTGGAGACCACCGCTCTTCAACATTATTGCCACTAATTATTAAGATGAATGCGGTGATTAATGGCAGCCATGCTTCTTCACTTTATGCAAATGGTGAGCTCATGCATATACATGGCAGAGGAGGCTCACCAACCCGGTGCCCGGAATGTCGCCGTTCAGCCCCCTAATTCAGCTGTCACTGTGACCCAGGTGCAACGACCTAGAGCGATTTAAAAAAGAAATGCTAAAAACGAATTGTTGACAGCAGCCTCAGGCAGCTTTTTGGAAATTCCCTTCTATGAGGGCTGTGCTTTGATTAGGGAAAGCTCAATCAAGGCAATAACTAGGGTTATTAAGGATGCTGCATTAGCCTGTGGGCATTTGCCTTCCCGTTGTCTGGAGGAAAGAGCTGGTGAGGATGGAGAGAATGCAGCTTCTGCCATGATGATGTGGTAAACTGAGGCAAGGCAGCCTCTCTGGGTCTAGTTTCTCTCCTTAGTAAAAATCTGGGGTTCCTATTAAATGACATAAAGCCCTTTTTAACCTTAAAATTATATGAGTCTTTAAGGCAGGCCTTTTGTCTTCTACCCAAAATGAATACTTTGTCACAATAATCCTTGGTAGAGCATGTCTTTCATTATTTGTTTTACTCCATAGGCATATATGTCATTCATTCCACAAACATTTCACTGAGCATCTATCCTTTGCATGATGCAGAACTCTCTTTCCTCCATAAGAACCCTACATGAGAACGTAATGCTAACCACAGTGTATCCCACTTATTTGCTGTGTCTTAGATGTAAGCTCTCTAATGACTGGAGCCAAACCTTGTTCTGCTTTACAAACCCAGTGCCTGACACATGGTTGGCACTCAATGAATATTTGTTAAATTAATGAATGGTAGGCGCTGGAGAAAAATGATTATAAAAGGAGTTAAGAAATGACCCCTGCCCTCCAGTACCTTAGGATCAATGTGAAGCCAAAAGTACACTGAGGCAAGGAGCCAGCAGAATGTTACAAAGAATGAGGTAGTTCTGTGTAGCAACTGGTGGCTCTTGAACAGAAAGTCACGTTGAAGAGGTGTTTAGGAAGAGTAAACCTTTACTACGGGATTCCAGGAATGGGAGGCTTTTATAAGACAAATTCTAGAACTGGAAGCGAATGTGCATGCCTGACCCCTTGCCTCCAGTCTCACGCCAAACACACGGTGTTTTACCCTTCTGAAAGACCTGAAGGGAGAGATTCTACATTCTCCGTTGGCTACCCAGCCCAGCCCGCTGCTCAAGAAGTCCTTCTCATCATCCACTCAAAGCCTCTCCTTCCATGTGGACTGAATCTAGGTGGATGGTGGCCACGTGCTTTTCTGATGCCTGACGCTGTTACGTCACTGAAGGGCCAGCAGGGACAGTTAATCCGATGGGTGACTTTAGAGGCCACCTGTGCCACTCAGGGAGGCTGATGGCCTGATCTGCACCCTTCTGGAAACAGACTCCCTGGAGAAGTAAATCACAAGCACAAGTGACCAACGAGCCATTTTCTTTCCTTCTCAGATATCCTACAGCTGGAATTTCAAGTGGGTCCACCACTATAAGCCTGAACTCTGATGATCTCGTCCTCTGCTCTTATTTCCATCTTTTTTTCTCTACATGAATGCCAGAATTCAAGGTTGGGGTAGTTGTATATGATGGTCCTGCCCCTGATTAGCTGTGGGAGAAAACTTCCGTATTCTGAACTGCCAGATAGAGAGAGTAACAGTATATATACCTTACAGAGTTATCTGGGGGGATAAAGGGAAAAAATGGGGTGAAGTGACTGGTGCACAGTAAGCCCTAGATAAATGAAACAGGTAAAATTGCATTTTTCCTTCTGTCTGCACTGGCTGGCCTAATGAATAGGGCTAGATGCTTAAATCATCATCCTTAAAGGGAACGCAGGGTATCTGCTGGTTCGGTTCCTGCTTTTCAGCAGGCAGGGCCTCTCCTTTGTGTGATCACAGTGATACAAAGGCTGTATTGGTCATTCCTGCTCAGGTGTTAGTCTTCTCATTGTACCAACATTTTGTCCTGACTTTCAAATTTCTGGATGGACAACCGAACTTGAGAGAACACCAGTATAAACTCTACTGGAATATGCTGCACAAAGTTTGCATTTCAGATGGTGCTAACCCAGCTGCTGCTACATCCCATCCCTCAATGTGCTCACCTCCCACAGCCTGGATCCCAGGGTGCGCCATCTAACGCACACTGATGGCGAGGGCTCATCAGGATGTTGAAACCACTACTGGTTGAATGTATAAAGGGTGGAGAATTGGAAAACCTCGAAGGAGGAATGGCAAATTATTCACTGTCAGAATAGCTGTGATGGACAAAGTGAGAAGCAGCCTGGGATTTCACAGTCAGCTTCGGTCCCTACAGACATCTGGCCTCTCAACAGACACCGAGGCTCAGCTATTACTCCACGTACTATCCAGTAGGAGGCCTATTCCGGGCTTCCATTGTCAATACGCATTAACATGCATTTGCCATTATTTAAAGGTAGCTTTTAAGGAGGTATTTGTGCATATGATGGATGCCTCTCCAAGGACCTCCTCCTGTATTCTTCCTGTAGGCAAAGCCCCTGCTGGTCACAGCTGCATTTGTCATGAGAGACCCTGCTTTCGCCAGCCTCTCCAGCTCATTTCAATTCCTGACACAGTCAGTGCTTCTCAAAAGACCTTGTCTCCCAGGCCTCTGTCAGAGAATTTAGCTAAGTCCTGCATCCTGTGCTTGGCTTTGCTCCTGGTAGACTAACTTAGCCATGCCCCTAAACCTGGCCGCTCCAAGTGATGTTTGACAAATGCTTTCTTTCTTAGCATCTCTGGGGCAAAGCAGAGAAAAAATAATCAGATCCTTTTTTCCTTTTCTGTGAAAATCTGGAGTGTGAAGCCCTAACTTTAAACCCATTACGTCTACAAAGAGGCCGTCAGAATCATGGCAAGTTGCCGCCTCTGGAGGAGACCATGAAAGACTTCTGATCTATCACCTCAATCCAGATCTGAGCATGGTAAGGCTCAGAGAGGGAGGTTTTCCAGGTCCCAGGCTGGTGGGTGGTAGAGCCAGGAGGACCACTGGGTCAGGCCGCCCTTCACTTCCACAGCCAGGGCCTCTCAGAGTGGAGAGAGGACTCATCCATGCCCACTTCTTCCTTCTCTCCTCCCTTCCTCCCTTCCTGTCTTTTTTTGGGGGGCGGGGGGAGGAGAGGCTTGGAATACATTAAATAAAGCAATAAGTTTACAAAAATTTCATGTATCTTACAGGTTTGTATTTAACAAATTAAATTGTGCTCTTTGCAAGATAATCAGGGATTTAAAAAAATTAAGGTATAGCAAACTCCAGGCAGGATGGTTCATTCGTGACTTCTTTCAATCCCTGCATGTCTTTCTGAGGATCTCGTTTAGAGATAACGTCTGAGTTTGAGCCCTATGGGGATGTGAGGTCAGCACACGACCCTGAAAGCCTGCCTCCCTCTCAGCCCTCCTGGGATGGGCTCTAACTGGACCACAGAGTTTTCCATTTTGAATAGAGGGGGAAGCTGGAGACATAAAAGAAGGTGAAGACAAAGGGCGTAGAAAGCAAGAAAGTGAAGTGGAAAGCAGAAAATGAAAAAGAAATACCCACTTGCTTTGCTACTTTTCTCATTCATTTTAAGATTCCAGATCAAGTACTAAAGGGGGAACCACGGAGGAAAAGGGAATCAGGATTGGACAAGTGTTCTGCAGAGATGTGTACCCCTCAAACACATGCAAACAAGAATTCCAGCCAAGCACAAGACACCGCACACTAGTCCCCCACTGCCTGGTCCGCAGCCTGGAGCTGCGGAGTGGTGAGCCAAGCATGTGTGGTCACAGAGCTCGGGATCCTTAGCTCTTTATTTACTCCCAAAGACAGCCTTTCACTGCACAGGCACTTCTTTATGATAGGCAATATGGGCTCGTTATATTGTTATAGACAATTGTTGGATCAAAAGTGAAATAACTGGTAAACGCATTAAGTGCTTCAGTATATTTTACTTTTTAAGAAAAGTTATTTCCCCCACTACGAGGCATATACCCAGAGAAAACTATAACTCAAAAAGACACATGCACCCCAGTGTTCACTGCGGCACTATTTACAATAGCCAGGACATGGAAGCAACCTAAATGCCCATTGACAGACGAATGGATAAAGAAGATGTGGTACATTATACAGTGGAATATTACTCAGCCATAAAAAGGAATGAAATGGGGTCATTTATAGAGACGTGGATGGACCTAGAGTCTGTCATAGAGAGTGAAGTAAGTCAAAAAGAGAAAAACAAACATCGTATATTAACACATATATGTGGACTCTAGGAAAATGGTACAGATGAACCTAGTTGCAAGGCAGAAATAGAGACACAGACGTAGAGAACAAACGCATGGACACCAAGGGGGGAAAAGGGGGAGTGGGATGAATTAGGAGATTGGGATTGACATATATACACTAATATGTATAAAATAGATAACTAATGAGAACCTGTTGTATAGCACAGGGAACTCTACTTCACTTTGCTGTACAGTAGAAACTAATACAACATTGTCGAACAACTATACCCCAATAAAAATAAATTTTTAAAAAATTTAAAAAGAAAAGTTATTTTCAAAAGAAATCAGAGCTCTAGCTATACCTAAGAAACCACAGAAAAACTCAGAGAATATTTGAGACAGGGACAGCTTTGCTGATGCTTCATCCCACATTTAGAGAGTTGGCTGGCTGTTCAGGTGGTGGGATGCTCATGGAGATGGGGAGCCAGGAGGGACCATGGAAGGAGTCCTCACCTCCAGAAAGGGCTATAGGATGCACAGCAGCAGTCAGGCTTTGCTGTCACAGAAATCCTGGGACAAGGGAAAGGATTTTTATGATCTGTAAGGAAAGACATGGAGCCATCCACTAAGCAAGAGCTAAGAACAGAAGAATGTGTACAAGTAATTGAAATGGGAATGCAATCAACACATCTTACAGTGGCGGGTCGGGGGAGGATTGGTAAGAACTTGAAATTGCTGCAGTATTTGAAGCCTTTGAAAAAAGCAACAATAACAAACAGAACCACAACTTGGGAAAAAATCTAGAAGGGACAATCCGTCTGGGAGGAGCTTCTTTTCTTCTGTGGAACATACTTATGCTAATTGGGTGGCATATTTGGATCTGAATATCTAAGCCCAGCAGTTGATACAGAATTCTGTAGTTTCCAACAGGGCAGTTTTTCCTTCACTATGGTTTGTGACCATCCTACTGACTTTGTCTAGAAAATAAAAGCATTTTTGACTGAAGCTAGAAAAGTGATCTTTTTTCCCCTAAAGAATAGGAATTGATATCCAGCATCCCTTCTGACTCTCAACTCCATGATCTTTGAAATTCTACTACTTGTCCCTATCCACCATTATAAGCAGAGGCTGGGACAGGAGGAGTTTGTTGACATCATAAATACTAAAACAGCACTGGTTTTCTGCATACCAATAGCGTAAACAGTACAACCTGAGAATTACCAAAGCACATTTTGCAAGTCTACACAGATGTGCAGGAGTATGTAAACTACTTTCTCTATTTCTGGAAGCTAAAGAAATCTCATTTGTAAAACAGTTTTCTTTCCCTGCCCTTCTCTTAGCACAACACCGCCCCCAAACTTCAACTGCTGTTCCTCTTAACACAAATGCAGTATTCTGTTGTTTCTTCCCTGCTGTAAAATGTCAAACTTATCCCTATCTCCTTTTTCTATGACACAGTCTGCATTTGATGAAATTAAAAAGTTACTTTTTAAACTGAGGTCTAGTTAAATTATAAGAAAGCTATTTCTATTTCCCCTGGATATAGTTGTTAAATGATTCCCCCATGTTGGCCAAATTTTTGGAAAAACTATAATTGGAATCCCAAAAGTGTTTGGGGAAGACCCCAAGAAAGGTGTCGAGACCTTATATCTAGATTAGATATGCACAGTCAAGAGCAAGCCTACTATGTCCTTGGGTTCCATCAAAAGACAGGGAATTCGTGGACAGAGTACTGAGTGTAACTATCCAGGTTGTGAATTATTAAGAGCGTCTTGCTTCTTTCATTTCCTCTCAGCTGACCTTCCCCTACCTCAGGTTCAACAAACATTTCTGAGCAACTACTGTATATTACAGGTACTCGTTAGGACCTGGCTCTTTTTTCTTCTCCAAAAGTCTGTGGGCTCTAAAAGTCAGGCTCTTTCCACTGTGTCACAGCAACACCCATCTCAGGGGGTCAGAAGAAAGGAAGACGATGACCCTCACATGAATTTATGTACAGTTCTGGTAAAAGACTTGAAGAAGCAGAAGGCTAAACTAAACTTCATGGCTAAATAGAGGTTTCTGGATTAACTATGCTTATGTTGTTCACCCATATGGGGAAACAGAAAGGAGATTATGGTTGCTCACTTAATACAGGGGAGATTCTCTGCAGAGATCATTCTCCACGGCCAGTCAGTTTTAAAAGGTTTTTAAAAGCAGTCAGTCTTCTGAGAAAGAGCTTTAAATAGCTAAGCTCTCTAAAATTCATATCATACATTGATGAAACCAATAATAATATATGGGAAAGAGACTAAGAGCATTGTTTGAAAAAGTTTAAGAACAGTTGGCAAACAATTATAGTTTATTAGTTTCCATAGTTTAAGAATAAATATGAAAACCTACAATACCTCCTCTCACCAACCTCACCTGGCACAGCAGGAGACTTCCTGCTCCAGTGCTACGGCCAGCATCCACGCAATGATGGTTGGTAAATATTTTTAATATTACCTCTGTATAGCACATGACTCACACATCTATCCTGGCTCAACATTCTTGGGTCCTAGTCATTTGATCGTCAACATCACTGGTGACATGTTACACCTACAACAATATTTAGCATTTTCAGTAAAAGGATAATCATTAATTCAATCAGAGTCAAAAATCAAACTAATGAATTTGAAAGAAACTTCTGTAAGTGAGTCAATCACTTGCCTACCACCAGAAAGACCCTTTCCAGTGTTTTCAGCATTGGGAGAAATTTGGAGATTCCCTTGTAGGCGCAGCTATAGAGCTCTTAAAAACTGATGGGATTGAATTATGAATTAAAGAAGAGATCACTCCACCACATCCCTGAAAACACATGTTTTCTATACTTACAACACATTTATACAAATACACACACACACAGAAGCTGAGTATTTGCCTGTTAGAATACACAGGATGACACTTCCATGGTGACCGTCCTACAGTAAGCTGGCTATTTTAACTCTGAAAATGGCCCTAGTTTCCAGCCTAAAAGATAACAGAGGTATCTCAGCAGAAGATAAAGAACAGGGATATTACCAAACCAGTCAACAAATATTTATTTTTGGAGTGTCCATGTGTTTCCACTTTTCCAGATCAGGCTTCCCTGCCCTTAAACAGTTTATATTCTAGAGAATAAAACATAAATCAATCAATAAACTAATTTTACATTCTGGAAAGTTCTACATAGAAGACATATTAAGCTAAAGTGAGAGAGAGTAACTGAGAGTGATCAGGGAAGAATCTGATGGGACATTTGGGCTGAGACCTGAATGCTGATAAAATGCAGCCATGTGAAGAACAGAGGAAGGAGCCTTTTAAGGAAAACAAATATGGGCTGAAAAGGCTCTGAGACAGCTGTGAGCTTTATACGATGAGTTAAAGAAAGAAGACCAATGGGGGGAGATGAGGTCACAGAGCTGGGTAGGGAATTTTGCTTCCAGCAGTGTGGCAGATCAGCTACTCTGAAAATCCTCCTGCTGCAGAACCTCTAGTGCTGAATCAATTACCAGATATTTTTCAATGCACAGCTGAAACTGCATGAAAGTAAGGTAGACCCACATGGGCAGAAAGCTGCTTAGTGAACTGAAACCAGAGTGGTGAGTTAATGGGGAAGCTGGGTCTGCCCTGGGGCAATGTTATTAGGAGTCTAGAGTTTTGGGGATTAATGATCACATGGAGACTAGACTAGCCAAACACAGGATGGGGAGATGATGATGAGGGCCGCACTCCTCAGTGAAAGCCTAGGAAAAAAGGGTTAGAAAAAGCAGTCGTAGTGGAAATTTGTATCTCTCAACTGCAATTCCATTTGGAGAAAAGAATAGTCTGGGGTTCAAATTTATTCTATCTTGGATGGTAAGGAAACCTCAATGAGAAATTAAAATGGCCCTTGGATATTGGTAAAAGGAAATAGAAATTGTCTTCGAGGAATGTACCTGCTATCCAGGTCCCTCGTGATCCTGCTTCAGTGAAATAGTGAAATTTTTGTTGAAAATTACTAAATTCATAAAGAACCAAGCTATTATAAGAGCCACAGGAAACAAACCTTTAGACTTCCAAGAACTTCAGGTGATGGAATTCCTAAATAGAGAACATAAAATAACTGTGTATAAAATATTTAAATAAGTTAAAAAATGGAACAGAAGAAAAAAAAGAGCATTTCAAATAACCAATTTGGAAAAAACCCAGAATCTATGGAGATAAAAATAGTTTACATTAGAAAGTCAATGGATGATTTCTTATTAACAGATGACCTGCATTATTCAAAAAGGGTAAATATTACAAAAAACAATAAAGGATAGAGCATTGTTTTAGATTAAGAGTCTCAAAAGATAATAATCAAGTATAATTTGTGAACCTTGATTGGACCTCAGTTTTAAAAAATACTATAAAAGATATTTTACTGACAATTGAGGAAATATGAATATGGACCATGAATTAGAATCGTAAATTATTATTAATGTTCTTATTAGAAAGACATAAGGCTAGAGGCTAGGGAAAAAGGGGGAGAATTTTATTAAAATGTAAATGACATATCATAAATTCACCAATATAAAGTGTATAAATAATGTCTTTTGGTATGTTCACAGATATATGCAGCCATCACAGTCAACTTTAGAACATTTTCATCACTTGAAAAAGCAACTCCATACTCTTTACCTATCCTCTCCCTACGCCCCCCACTCCACTCCACCCCCAGCCCTAAGCAATCATTAATGTACTTCGTCTCTAAAGATGAGCATGTTTTTAAGGTTCATCCACAGTATATCACGTATCAGTATTTCATTCCTTTTTATGGCCAAATTATATGCCATTGTTTGGATATACCACCTCTTATTTATCTGTTCATCAGTTAATGGGCATTTTGGTTGTTTTTACTTTTGGGCTATTCTGAATAATGCTGCTATAAGTGTTCAGGTACAAGCTTTCCATTTCTCTTGGATGTATAATTAGGAGTAGAATTGCTGAGTCATGCAGTAACTCTGTTCAATCATTTGAGTCATGCAGTAACTCTGTTCAGTCAATTGCCTGTTTCTCAAAGTGGCTGCACCATTTTACATTCCCACCAGCAGTGTATGAGGGTTACAATTGCTCCATATCCTTGCCAATATTATTATTATTAGATTTTTTGATTATAGCCATCCTAGTGAGTGTGAGGGAATACATTTTTGAAGAGAGAATTTTCTAGGATTGATGGCAGAAGTGAATCCTTAAGTATAAGGAGCAGAGTAAATATTCAAGTGAACATGAAACATTTCACCAATGTAGACCATATCCTGGGCATTAAAACGAACCTCAACAAATTTAATTGTACAACTGAAATTGTATAATGCATGTTCTCTGACCAAAACAAAATTAAACTAAAAACCAATAGAAAAAATATATTTGGAAAATTCCCAAACATTTGGACCTTGAACAATATATTTCTAAATAATTCATGCTTCAAAGTGGAAGTCACAGGGAAATTAGAAAATATTCAGAACTGAATTAAATGAAATCATAATATATCAAAATTTGAGAGTTGCACTTTACCAGAAAAGATACAGAAATGGCCGTGAACACAAGAAAAGATGCTGAATATCACTAACCATCAGAGACATGCAAATTAAAACTGTAATAAAATATACTACTCATCTATTAGCATGATGAAAAAATAAAGCCTTGAAAATACTGAGTGCTGACAAGGATGCAGAGCTCTGGGACCTCTCACTCACTGAGAGTGGAAATGCAAAACAATACAGCCACTTTGGAAACCAGGTTAGGAGTTTCTTAGAAGCTTAAACATGTATTTACTATACAACCCAGCAGTCTTACTCCTAGGTACTTACCCAAGAGAAATAAAAACATATGTATACATATAAATGGAGTATATGAATCACTATACTGTACACTTGTAACTTATGTAATACATCAACTATACTTCAATTAAAAATGTATACATATGCAAATATTGTGTGCAAATATTTATATCAGTTTTTCTCATTATCATGAAAAACTGGAGACAACCTAAACATCCATCAGCTGGTGAGTGGATAAACAACAGTAGTATATCTATACAATGGACTACTACCCAGCAATAAAAGAAAAATAACTACTGATACATGCACCAACACACATGAATCACAAATGTATTACACTTAAGTGAAAGAAGCCAGATTCAAAAGGGAACATTCTCTATGATTCCATGTAAGTGGCATTTTGAAATAGGCAAAATTATAAGTACGGGAAACAGATAAGTTGAAGTTCGGGGGTGGACATGCATCAGAGAATTGACTACAGAAGGTCATGTGCTAAGTTTTGGGGATGATGGAAATATTCTACATCTTGATGTGGTGGTGGTTACATGACTGTTTACATTTATCAAAATTAACAGAATCGTATACCTAAAAGGGGTAAATTTTACCTTAGTAAATCTTACTTTTATAACATGTTAATGTGACTACACATAGAATAGATAGCTTCCAAACAAGAAAAGGAGAAGAAATGAAACAAAAAAACAACTCAATCGATCTAAGAAGGATAATATGCCTAGAATTTGGACAGATAAAAAGCAAAACACAAGATTGTAGAGATTAATCCAAATATATTTATAATGGCAAGGAATATAATAAACTAAATCAGTTTTAATAGAGTTTAGCAGATTGAATTAAAAAATAAAGGACAAAATCCAGTTATATGCCATTTTCAAGACACTCACCTGAAATAAAATGGCACAAAAACATCGTAAGTAGAACACAAAAAGTCTTTCTAGACAAATACCCTAGAAAGACATAACAAAAATCAACAGGTTAACCCAAATCAGGTTATGTAAAGACTTAAAAATCATGGCAAGGAGTTTGGATTGTACAGAGCTTAAGGCCATGGGAAGACATAGAAGGGTTCTAAGGAAAGGAGTGATGTGACCTGATTTATGTTTTAGAAGACCCCTCTGGCTGCCCTGTGAAAGGAAGAAGGGGAAGCAGAGGCAAAGTCAGAAGCAGGGAAACCAATTAAGAAGTTATCGCAATTATTTAAGCAGAAGGTGCCTTGAACCAGGATTGTGACAGTGGAGACGATGAGACATGTTCTGACTAGGGAAATGTCTTGAGGTGGAGCTACTGGGACTCACTGATGGAAGGTATGAGAGAGAAAAGGAGTTAATGGAGATTTTAGGCCCAGGCAACCAGGAGTCTGGTAGTCCAATAAGCAAAGATGGAAAAGACCAGGGGTGAGGGTGGGGGAGTAGCTTCAGAATTGAGAGGAAACAAGAGTTCTTTCTTGGCCATATTAATTTTGAGATGCCTCATAGCTATCCAGGTGGAGGTACTGAGTAGGCTATTAGATACGGGGTTTCATTTTGAAATGTTTGGATTTATACTCCAGGGACTTGAGGAGATCCCCAAAGAGATGGTGAAAAGAGAAAAAGGCTAAGGACAAAGACCTCGGGCATTTGAATGTAGAGGTTTGGAATTTGGGAGGAATGAAGAGAACAGACCAGCGAGGCAGAAGGAAAACCAGGTGAATGTGGGATTAGAGAACCAGGGTACACCGAAGAGAAGATTTCAAGAAAGTGCGTGTGGCCCACCGTGTCAAAAAACTGTTAAAAGTAAAATGAGGACAGACCATCATTGATTACTAACAAAAAGTCAGTCACCATTGACCTCAAAACAGCCATTTCAGTGTTGTGGTGGAATGCTTGAGAAGAAAGAATGGGAGGTAAGAAAATAATTTTAAGAAGTATGTTTAGGAAGTTTTGAAGTATAGAGAAGTTTTACTGTTGTTTTTTAAAGCAATAATATCAAGGTTTTTTTATATGCTAACAGGAAAAATCTAACAGGCAAAATTCGAGGCTTGGGAGAGAATGGTAATGACTACAGAACTGAAGCCTCTGAGAACGTGAGTGATAACTGGAGCAGGAGAGGAGCCGGCCTTAGATGAGGCCAGGCACGTGAGAGGGAAGCGACCAGTGTTCCTGTGAAGCGTCCGCTGCGGCTGTGGGTGAATGCCAGGGTGGCGGGGCACCTGGGGCAGCGCATCCACAGCACCCCCTCACACAGCTCCTGCCAAGGCCGGCAACCCACAGCTGTGGCTCAGTCTTCCTCGTGTCTCTCCAGGCACCAGTTCCCCTTCGAGGTCCAGCTCAGCACTGGGTCATATTCAGGGTGGGTCTCAATTAGAGCAAACCTGCCGAGCCAATTACTTTGCCCATCTTTGGGAAACTCCCCAGTACCTCCTTCTCCTCAGGCTGTTTACATTCCTCCCAGGGCCTAGCTTGCAAAAAAGTTCATCCCAGCCCCGTACCCCCACGCCCGGGCTATTACCCTTTCCAAGGGTGTGTGTGTGGAGAATGAGATGTTGAATCCAGTCAGTTTGCTTCCTCCTAGCGTACACGATAGTCTCGTGACTGGTAGGGCACCTGTGGCACAGGCTCGGGCTGACCACCATATATCAGTGGCCAGGAGTCATTTAAGTATCTACCTTCCCTACTCTGTAAGAACTCAAAACCTAACCCACCCAAAGAAACCAGTTGTGATTGTAAGGTCAGGGCCTCTAGTTTTGAATGCTACCCCATCAGAGCACCAGCCTATGATGCCCTTTTCTTGGCTATTTTCTGGAGGATGGAGGCCAGACTGTCAGACAGAAAGGCAGGGCTCCAGGGGGTTCAGCTAGTCCATCAAGCAGCAGCTGAAACCTTGTCTTCATCTCACTCACAAAGCATCCCTCTTGCACCAAGAGCCCTTTCTTATTTAGTATTACAATCTAAATTTAAGGCCAAGCTTTCTTCTCATGAGGGATGAAAGAAATGTTTGGACACATTCTTGGCCATTTGCAGCCATGCTTAGTATCACAATGACATGTGACTTTTCATAACCTGTGCTCCCCACTTGGACCTCTGCCTTCTCAGGGTCAGCATGATTGTGAGGCATACAGAATGAGGCCAGGATTTTACCCCTGCATTTTCAACTCGGGTAAAGGGACGGTTTTGACATGCCACTAGATATGAAACAACATCTCTCCAACACAGTCAGGAAGCTTTCTTTGCTAAGAGTCCCACTCAACTCACAACCAGCCTCTCAGAACTTAGAAGTCTACGATCTCTTCTAAGACATGGGGGCAATTTCTCCTGCTCTACGTGGCCTGATGTGTACCCAATAATGTACTGCACTTCACTGTTCCGTAACTGCAGCATCATTGTGAAGATATTTTAACATACTGATTCTCAAAGTTTGCAGCATGTTAGAATCATCTGGGGAGAACAATTGCCTCAGAATCTCTGGGTCTGGAACCCAGGCATTGACATTTTTTAGATTTCCAGATGAATTCAATGTGCTACCGAGTGTTTTATGAAAGTATTAGTGAACAAATTTAAGTTAAAATTTGACCCCCATGTGGTGCTACCAATGCAGATAACTGAGGTGACAAATGGATAAACAAGTTCTACCAACCACAAATTTCACATATATTCAGACAACAACCCATATGTCACAATTTACTCATCTGCTCAGTAGCTGTACAACTTTCTGGATGTGATGGCCATACATCAATTTTGGAAAAGTTAAAATGTGAAAAAACATGTGGCTCAGAATTTGGGAAACGCAGTCACATTGTCGGTAACCGGAGGGAAGTGTACCTGGAAGCTTTTCAGCCATAAGGTCCTTATTTTTCACTCTGAGTTCAAAGGCCTCATCACTCCGTGGGGTCTGAGGACCAGGAATATCAACATCACCTGGGACCTTGTTAGAAATACAGAATCCTGCCCCTCCCACAACTGCTGACTCCAAATCCATAGCTTAAATACAACCCTAGGGGACTCGTACTTTTAAATTTGAGAGACTCTGATTTAAGGCGCTACAGAATGAAGAAAAGGTGGGCAAACAAAATCAAGTGTTAAAAGTTAACAGTTCAAGAGGCTTAGTATTCCACCGACTCACTAATCAGACCCTGTAAAACAGAGCGTTCTGCTGCTCAAAAAAGGAAAGATCATTTTGCTGTGGTTTCCTCTTCCATCTCTTACTACCTGTGTTAACGGGACACAAATCCTTCATGGAAAACTTTGGGAAGGGTCATGTCAAGTAACACAGGGGAGGCTGATGTGCCACAGTCTTTACATTCTCTCTCCTTCTGTGGTTTCAGTTACTGAGAACGTTTACATGATGATAGGGTCTTTGTCACTTAGAAGTCCACCTGAAGTTATTGTGCTCAGCTTGTGACATCATGATTGTCTCCAAGGCAACTGATTTTGATTTCATAAACTCAGAATGAGGACCAGTGAACAGGAGCTGATGTGTTCATAAGTAGCAAAGCTCCCGTGTTCACGTAAATAACCCTAGTAAACAGGCAAACGTAAGCACTAAGCATTATGTATATATCCACACACACAGACAGAGCTGGGGGTGACGGGAGACAGAGTTTGAGATCATCATGATTCAACTGGGCAGTTTTCCAAACCTGCAAACTGTCTTTAATGCCTCAAGGCTCATAAAGCTCCTAAAACAATGAGAGGACATATCATTCTACCTTTGTTCATGATTATACCAAACCCCACTTTTGGCTTTCTCTGGCTTTGGGGGACTGTAGCACTTAAGCCAAATGCATACAGTCATAGGGTCTTCAGAAGGCCAAACTGCCAGAAGAATTGGATTTTTTTCAATACTCTGGAACAGATGGAGCATACCTTCCTCTCCAAGGACCAAAACACACACGCATGACTGCGTATTTGTGCCTTCATATATAACATCTCCCTAAATATTGAGATGTTTTATTCAATTCAACAACTATTCCTTGGACACCTGTTCCTGAAAGGCACTCTGCAGGGCTCTTCAGGGAGCACCCAGATGAATCATAGACAACACTCACTGATACCTCACAGCCCATTACATTACCATGGTACCTGCCACATTCAATAAAATCCTTTGAGCTTCAAAAAACACTGTGAAAGAGAAAGAGGATAACAATAATAACAGCAGGTAATATATCTATATCTATATTGAGGGCATGACTTTCATGTATTTTGAATTAGATTTTGCCTCATGACTAATACTGCAGGTACTGTTTTCATCTTCTAATTTTGTAGGTTCTATTGGGGATGAGGAAACTGAAACACAGAGAAATTAAACAACTTGCCCAAGGATTCACAAAGGGAAATTGTCAGAGCTGGCACCCACACCCAATCCTCAGGTTCCGCCCATGATACCCAGAAGATATAACCCAGAGAGTGACCATAAAGGCTAAAAACACAGATGATGTGATCTTATCATATATATTAACATAATATCAATAAACCACTTATTATTATTTCCCTGTCACCCTGTAGAGTGTGTGTGTTGGTGCATGGGGCGCAGGTATCAGAGTAAGGTAAGTGCTGTGAGGAAAGAGAACCAGCAAGGCTTTCCACGCTGGGACACCTTTATGAAAGAGGTGGCATTTGAGCTAGTCCTTCACAAAAGCTGAGGTTTTAATGGCCAAAACAGAGGGAAGTAATCCAGATGAGGAGAGAACATAGCCAGCCAACAGGGAAACTACTGGGTTAATACGGTGAATTGCATACACATCTGATTTCAACCCCTCCAGAAACCCCTAAAACCATAGTAAAGGGATTTCTTTGGCAAAAGACATCAAGGAAGAGGAGACAACAACAACTAACCTTTGAAATCTGGAAAGCAGGTAAGTAGCTGAGCAGACGTAAAACTGGCAGTGGGAAATCTGAGGACCCTATTTATACTGCAGAATCCTCAAAAGATTCAGGACCAGATCCCTCTGGAACTGGGGATGAAGGGGGGATTAAAGGAAAAAATAATAAGAAAAGCTATTTGATGGATACTTTTGTTTTTATTTTTTGACTTGTATTATAATCCCTAAGTTTTTCCTACATTCCAAGATGCTATGAGGCTTCCCTTCCCCAGTCGAGCGAGAAGACTGGAGGAATTTTCTCTGAAGAAGGTGTAACAGAAGGTCTCTGGATTAGGGGATGCCATCATAGCTGAGGGTATGGGAACTGTGCCAGAAGAACCATACGTACACTGATGCTCAGACCCCCAGCCATCATCTCCCACTGGATCCCAGAACGTTGGCAGCCAAACTCTCATCTTCCATGGAGGAGATCAGAAAATCTTCTCCAAGGAATCTGGCTCAGGAAGCAAGGTGTACAGATCCTGACTTCAGGCCTTTCCCAAGAAACAGGCAAAATTACTCTACTGTGATGCTCAAAGTGGACAAGCCACACCCACACACCCAGAATTTCTATCATCTGCTTAGTTCCCCAGTCTTAGGCATGAGTATACAGGCAAGAATGACCAGACAGATATCTAATGAAAGCTTTCAATATGAGAGATGGACACCAACACACACACACACACACGCACACACACACACACACACAAATACACACACTGGAGAAACTTCAAAAAACAATCAATAATATCCTCAAAGATAAGACAATATATCTATGAACCAAAACTAGAAAGCTATAAAAACGGGAACATTTAGAAAATGAAAAAGAGCTCTTGGAAATTAAAAATATATAAGCAGAAAAATTTTTTTTCACTTTTTCTTTCTTTTTTTTTTTAACATCTTTATTGGAGTATGATTGCTTTACAATGGTATGTTAGTTTCTGTTGCATAACAAAGTGAATCAGCTATACATATACATATATCCCCATATCCCCTCCCTCTTGTGTCTCCCTCCCACCTTCCCTATCCCACCCCTCTAGGTGGTCGCAAAGCACCAAGCTGATCTCCCTGTGCTATGCAGCTGCTTCCCACTAGCTATCTATTTTACATTTGGTAGTATATATAAGCAGACATTTTAAAAACTCAAAGTAAAGCCTGGAGTATAAAGTTGAAGAAATCTTTCCGAAAACAGAGCAAGAAAAAAAGAATTGGAAAACAAATGAAAAGACAGTCACCAGCCAAATCAGGGATTTGATCATGTCAACAATGAGAGTTTCAGAAAGAGAGAAGTAATAAAATAGAAACAAAATAGACAAAAACACCAATATTTTATAATAACTATAAGTGGAGTATAACCTTTAAAATTGTGAATCACTTACACACCTGAAACATACATAATATTGTACATAAACTATATATTGATAAAAAATAATTAACTGGTATAATAAAGCTTTAAGTCTGTATGATGAAGAAAGACATTGTAAAAGAAAAAGAAGTCGATAACTACAGGATGTAAGTTGTTAGGCTAAAATGTTCACTAGGTACCTGGCACATAGGGTGAAAATACACCCACAGCACTAGAAAATTTTAGAATACCAGGGACAGAAAGTGGATCCCACAAGCTTCCAGCAAGAAACTTCAGGAGGATTTCAAAAGCAGAATCCCAGAATAACAGCTAAACACTAGACGTAGAGGCAACCAGTCCAGATAGGAGCAGTCCAACTCAAGAAAAAATACCTATTAAGGGCTTTCATCACCAAGATCTCCAATACCTCTGTACTGTTCTTGTAACCCAGGGACAGAGTGCCCAGGCGTACCTTGTCCAGATTCTTATTAGTACTTGGTTTGTTTTTATTTTGTTCAGGTCAAGTTTCTGTTCACTATAGAAGACCTGCTCCTGGGAGCTGGAGGTGAGATAGAACACAGAGGGCATCCACTTCCACATCAATCTGCTCGGGCCACCATAACAAAATTCCACAGACTGTGAGCCTTCAACAATAGAAACGTATTTTCCCATAGTTCTGGAGGCTGGAAGCCCAGGATCCAGGTGTTGGCAGGTTTTTTCTGGGCCCTCTCTCTTTGGCTTGCAGATGGAAGTCTTCTTGCTGTGTCCTCACATGATCTTTCCTCTGTGCATGCACATTCCTGGTTTCTCTTGATGTACCCAAATTTCTTCTTATAAAGACACAGCCAGGTTCGATTAGGGCCTCCTCTAAAGGCCTCATTTTAACTTAATCACCTTTAAAAGGCCCTGTCTCCAAATACAGTTACATTCTGAGGTACTGGGGGTTAGGGCTTCAACATATTAATTTAGGTGGATACAGTTCAGCCCATAACAACTCCTGTTAATTTTATCAGTCTTTAAGCTGTACATATACCTTTTATACATCTAAATTTAAAATTAAAATAGAGAAGATAGTAGGGTTCGAAGGCTAAGGAGTGTGGAGTACACTGAAAGAACAATGAGTAATTCGCTTTACCTTGGACACAGGGAATGAGCTGAGGAACATGTGTAAAAAAAAAAAAAGCTGGAAAGCTAAGGCAAAGTTACAGTGTGCAAGTATTTGAATCTTAACAGGAGGAACAGTCTGCAGGCAGTCTGCAAAGCCATTGATAGCTTTTGAACAGGAGAGAGAGATAATTGGACTCGTGTGTTAGTAACGTGTGTCTGGTAGCAGTGTAGAGGCTGGAGAACGTTGTCCACTGGTTTCACTTGGCTCTTTCCAGCCACTGTCCTGGTTGAGCTGGGTCAAACTCCATGGTGCCGGCTAAGCCAAATTTTCAGCATGCCAATGGAGTCAGGCCGTTTCCTTCCCTCTCCTCACCTTCCATTTCATTATTAAATAGCCCTGCATGTTATGTAGAAGGAGCTCACTGCCTACATGCTCTGGCCAAGGACCGATGGAAGGGGGTGCTGGGGGCAATGCTTGTGAAAGGCATCAGTATGTCTTCGCAAATGTAGCATAGCAGGCAGACGTGGGAAGAATGCAAGGGAGCCCTTTTGCAGTTGTAGAGGTCATGGCTTTCCCCAGCTACCTAAAGGACCCACCTGGCAGTGACCCGGCTATGATTTTAGCTGTGCCTAAGCCCAATAAATCTCATGATGTAACATTAAGAGCGATCACTGAGTGAACTCCCTAACATACCACATGCTTGACATGGGCTATCTCACTACATCAGCTTTTCACCATGAGCTCATTAAGCAGGCATCATCATACCTCATCTCACATACAAGGAAGCTGAGGACTGGGGAGTTACATAATTTACCTGAATTCACACAAGTTTTCATGATGGATTCAGGAGTTAAACTCCCCTGTGACTCCAAAGCCCTTGCTTTTCCTACTATGCCACCTGACACAGTAGAGATTTTACCCTTCCACTTACCATCTTCAGCCATAGCCTCTTCACATCATGGAGATATGAGGAAACTCAGAGGTCAGCCGGTCGTTTACACCGAGCAGCAAGCCCATTTACGGCATGCCTGAGCAACGGCCATCCCACACTGCTTGTCACCCATCAGTGGTGCTGGTTCATTCCATTAAGCGGGGCAGCTTGGACAAAAAGTTCATTGTTGTGCTTTGATCTACCCTTCTGCACGTTCATTTAACTGGTCTTTGTTCTGTGCTCGAGAACAAGTCAGAGCTGGTCATCCATCTTCCCTGTGATATCCTTGGATACTTCGACAGGCACCGCCTTCAGCTCACGTGGGCTTCCTTCCTCCCTGCTCAACACCCCTATTTTCTCAGAGAGTGCATCCTCTGGATGTCCTCTTACATGTCAGTGACCCTCTGAATATGGCACAGGAAGAACAGACCACAGTACTGCAGGTGTAAGCTGGCCACACGCCAAATACCATGAATCGCTAATTAAGTCCTGGGGGATGTATTCTGTCCCTCACCAGATTCTGAAAGAACAGTAAGCATGACTCACTGCCCTTTTTATCGCCAATGCTTTGCAAGTAGAAGGTGTTCAGTAGTGTTTCTTGATGCCCTGACTCATTTGTTCAGCGATATGCTTTTCTTATCACTCCTTGGGGCCCTTCATATGCTCTCTATTTTCCAGAAAACTGGCTTCAGGAGTTGAGATCGGCACAGTAGAACCGCTCCTTACAAGCCACATACATCTGGGGACCTCTTTGGGGCAGTGATAAATGTGACAAGGTCTATGAAATACTTGTCAATAATGGACAAAAAACTATTTTATGTCAGCGTTCTTTGTACTTCAATGATAATCTATCTGGAACACACTGTCTGAAATGCCGATCAGAATCAAATCCCTTTTGTATTAGTTATCTATTGCTGCATAACAAATTATCCTAAAATTTAGTGACTTAAAACACCAATAATTATTTTTCTGGGCGTCCCTCAGTTCCTGTGTGTCAGGAATGCAGATGTGGCTGGGCTGAGCTGTTCTGGCTCAGGGTCCCTCTTGAGCTTGCGTCAGATGTCAGCCTTGGCTGCTGTCATCTGAAAGCTTAACTGGGGCTGGAGGATTTTATTCCAAGTAACTCACTTGCATGGCTGGCAAGTGATGCTGGCTATTGGCAGAAGGCCTCCATTCCTCTCCCCATGGGCTTCTCCACAGAGCTGCATGGAGATCTTCACAGCAGGGCAGCTGCCTTCCCCTGGAGCAAGCCACCCAAGAGACTAACACATAAGCTGCAATATGTTCATGTTTTCGGCTGAGCCTTGAAAGCCATACACTGTCCCTTCTGCTGTGTTCTACTGGTCACGCAGACCAGCTCTGATTCAAAGTGAGAGGGGTTACAAGGATCATTGAAGATCTTCTTGGAGGCTTTCCTGGGTGTTTTATATGTAGACCTTGGCTCCAATTCCCATTGTGAGTCAGTGTATTTTCTTCACCCAGAGATCGGATTGCCCAAGCCTAGGGATTAGTTAGAAGAGCCTAAGCCACTTAAATTCACAAGGTTTTGTGATCCTAATGAGATCCTAGAAGTCTACAGTTCATCACTCATTTCACTAAATACTTACTGAGCACTTATTATATGCAAGGCACATATGTAGGTGCTTGCAATATATCAGTGAGCAAAACTAAACAATAAGCAAATATATTCATTCACCATCTGTCTTCTTTCTAGACTTTTAAAAGGAGAGATTGACATCTTTTGATTTCTGGGCTTAAAAGTCATCCTGTTAATTCTAGAACCTGGCATTCATACATGTGAAACCAAAACAGCAATAACAACTATTATTATTTTATAAATGAGATTCATAGGACATTTACTATGTGCCAGATGTGTGCTGAGCAGTTTGCATTTATCATATCATTTGATACTCTTAACAGCTCTATGAAGGAAGTACTATTACCATCAGCATTGTATTTGCAAATGAGGAACCCAGAGCCTAGGTAAATAACTTGTCCAAAGTCATACAGTTAGTGAATGGAAGATCTGGGGACTCAACCTAAAACTCTTACCTCAAATCTGTGTTCTTAAAGTTAATGAATCATTCCCTAGCAGAAGCTGAAACTCAAATGCCTCCAGAGACCAGGTAAGTGATGTAAGGGGAGAGAGCTAATGGGACAGTAGGGAGTAGTGAAGACATTGGTGAGCCATCAACTCATGTCTGTCTCAAGGCATGAAAGTTCACATTTTTCTAAAACACCACACCGGCCAAATAAAATACATCCCAGGGCCACATTCAGCTAGCAAGCCCCAGGTTCAAAGTTTAGGTATCATATGTTAAATTTAATTAATTTCTCAGCCACAAGAATCTTTAACAATCTTGTACGGCTTGGTTTTCATCCCAAGTTTGTATTCAAAATATTGGTTTCTCATGATGAATAAGACAGTGGAGGATAGAAAATGACTAAAACTTCTCTCTACTTCATTCTTCACTTATTCATTCAACAAATATTTGTTGAGAGGCTTCTATATGCTAAGCCCTGGGATTAAAGCAGATAACATAACAGACGTCATTCCTGCCTTCTTCGAACTTAGGTCCAGTTAGCAAACTTTGCATTAATACTCAAGAGAGGACGCACAATGTTTCTCAAACTTATTTTAATATGACCTAAGTGTTCCAAGGAAAAGACTTTGGGAAGTACTTTGCCTTAAACCGGGAGACGCAAGATGACAGCACGTTAGCTGAGCAGATAGGCTTGGTTTGGCCAGCACAGTGATTTATAAAGCGTTTGGAAATGTCTTTAGGAAGGGCCTGCACTCTGCTGTTGGACACAGACTCCACCATCCTCTGTTGGACGTCACTTGTCCTGTTTCAAACATTTATATTGCCTATAGGCTCCTGAATGTGTTTGCATTTATAGCCCCCTTTCACAGCAAAGAATCCCTGCTGCTCTGAAGTCCTACTGGCATCTCAGGAAAAACTATGAAAGAACGAAATTTGGTGATTTAAATATGCCAGGTGGAGATAAATCCTGGGCGATGACTGGAAAGCAAGAAAGCACATGCCAAAATAGGAAAGCAGCAGAGACTGTAGGCATCTCTGTGGAATAGGAGGGAGCAGAAATGTTGTCATGGGAAAATGACTTGGGAGACAAACCCACAGGCAATAAAATAAGATACATGCCACCCTGGAGTGCAGTCGAAACAGAACTCCTCAAGGATAAGACTGCCAGATAAAATACAGAATTTCCAGATAAATCTGAATTTCAGATGAACAACGAATACTTCTTTTTTTAGCATAAATATGCCCCAAATATTGCACAGGGCATACTTATATTAAAACATTGTTTGGTGTTTATCTGAAATTCAAATTTAACTGGATGTTATGGGTTTTTATTTGCTAAATCTGGCAACCCTACTCAAGGGACAACTAGCCAGTGGCTTGGTGGCAACTTGTAGATTTTATTTTTTTTCTAATGTGAAGAAAAGGAACGAGTGGGCATCTCCCATGTCCAGACGCTGCTCTCAGTGGCCTGTTTCGGATTATAAAGGCTGTGGGATACTGCGACTATCAGAAATGCAGGGAGGCTGAAGTTCAGCTGTTTTACAACAGGATCAATGGCTTTGGGCCTGGGAGGGGACCTTACAAGCTACCTAGTCCCACTCCCTGCAGCAATCTTAAAGAAATAGCCAAAGCAGTGGCTTCATTATAACCAGACTGAAAAATATCACCACACAGGGGGTTGGACATAGGTCCCTGGACTTGCATCTTGCAAATACCCAGAGGCTGGCTCTACAGAACACCATGCCAAATTCTGGCCAACGGTCAGAGGAAGAAAACTGTCAGGGAGCTTTCATTCTCAACCTCACCTAATGTTTGCTATACTTTTCTTCTAGACGCTTTGGGCAAAAAAGCTTTTTCTTTCGTGATTAAGTTTTATTATAAAAGTATATCTAATTCCACAGATATGTATGTGTCTTCGAAAACACAATCTTGGTCGTTTCTTAGACCAAGGTTTTCTGCCCACTGGAATGAGGATCACTGTTGCACTTTAAAATTAAGTTGGACTTCTTCGAAGAGAATTCTCATCATGGTGATCCATCATCCTCAAGGACTTTCATAAACAAAAGGGAGTATCACTGTGCAAAGGTTTCTTTTCTGAACACAGTGATATTTGAGCTGCCACAGTTTTTTAAAAAATCAGGCTTTTTCCTTAGGAAATTCTAACAGGAAAGAGCGAAGGTTGTGGAGAATTTTCAGGGTCAAGTTTTTCCATTTTTTATCCAGAAAGAGGAAACATATAGGACACAAGGAGCTGTGTATCTTTAATTTCCTTTCTTTACTAATTGCTTTTGCCCTGACGCTCATTTGTGCTTTTACGTGGATGTACTTGGGATGCACAGAGCTGTGTGTGCATGTATGTGTGTGTACATGTGGATGAGTGTCCACAGATGGGTATGTGAGGAATACATGTTGTTCTATGATTTTGTGTGATATTGAGACTTAACTCCTTTGCACCCCAGTTCTTTTGGTATTCAGGGAAACAAAACCAAATATAAATATTCTCATACTTGGGTTTTCTGATGGTTAATTTTATGTGTCAACTTGGCTGGGAAACAGTACCTAAATATTTGGTCAAACACCACTTGGAGGTCACTGTGAAGGTATTTGTTAGATGAGATAAACATTTAGATCAGTGGACTTTGAGCAAAGAAGATTACTCTATATAATGTGGATGGGCCTTGTCCAACCAGTTGAAGACCTTAAAGGAAACAGGTCCGTTTGGGGCTTCCCTGGTGGCACAGTGGTTAAGAATCCACCTGCCAAAGCAGGGGACATGGGTTCAAGCCCTGGTCCGGGAGGATCCCACATGCTGCAGAGCAACTAAGCCTGTGCGCCACAACTACTGAGCCTGTGCTCTAGAGCCCGCGAGCCACAACTACTGAGCTCACGTGCCACAACTACTGAAGCCCGCACGCCTAGACCCCGTGCTCCGCAACAAGAGAAGCCACCGCAATGAGAAGCCCGTGCACCGCAACGAAGAGTAGCCCCCCCTTGCCGCAACTAAAGAAAGCCCGCGCGCAGCAACGAAGACCCAACACAGCCAAAATTAAATAAATAAAGTAAATAAACTTATAAAAAAAAAAAAAGAAAAGAAATGAAACAGGTCTGTTGAGGAAGAGGGCATTTTGCCAGCAGACTGCTTTCAGACTTGGGCTACATTATCTTCTCTTCCCTGGGTCTCTAGCCTACTGGTCTACTCTGCAGACTTCAGACGTGCCAGCCTCCATAATCATGTAAGCCAACCTATTAAAATAAAGCTCTTAATAAACCTCCAGTTAGACACATACACACACACACATTCAAGTCTTTTACCCAAAATTTTATCCAATAAGATGGCCAAATTCTATTTTACATTATGTAATCAGTTCCTGAAATCCTTCTGGAATCTTCTCTGAGTTCTGTATGGCTTTCTGCGCTGTCTTAACTTATAGGATGCATGCAGAAGCCCACTGTTACACTCAGCCTTGGCCAGAGATCTCAAGAAACTGAACAGGCCCCCTCCCTTCTCTTTTTTGCACTTCACTCGGGAAGGATGAATTCACATAGAACCACGCATTCTCCCCCACAGCCTGGAGGTTGGGTTTTAGCATCAGAGACAGGGCGGTGAGTTTATCTGAAAAGCCATCCAGGAGGCCAATGTTGCTACTCTCACTGTCTGTGTGAAATTTTTCCACAGCAACAGCAGGCTTCAAGTGAGCCTCTGTGTGAGGGAGAGGAGCAGCAGGCTGGATCCCAAGCTCTCCAGAAGCTTCAGGGACATGAACCAGAATTCAGTTCTCAGTGCTGAATCGAAGACCCTCCGTGAGGACCATGGAGCCAGACTAGGGGATGAATGAGAGTCTGTGAGCAGGCCTCCTTGGATGACATCCCTGTTACCCAGATGGCATTAAACAGTTACGCTCAGTTTCAAGCGAACGCGGAATCACGTGTGTCCTGGGTGTGTTAAAAATCCACCAGTGAGGTTAGCCCAAACACTTACATTCTGCTTTCCTATGCACGGGTATCAAAGTTAGTGCAGGCCCCTTGACACCATAATCCATTATCAAAAACTGAAAGCAGCTGGTTGGATTTCTAAACTTTCTACACAGAGAAACGCATCTGGTCCCAGTTTGCTGCAAAGAAGTCAGTTTTGTTCCTTCTCACAGCTCGGCTACAGAAAGCATTGGGGCATCCTGGTTCCCCCAAATAAAGGAACGTCGTGCTGGTCTTAAGGCTTCATTCATGCTGGGAAATTTGCTGCCCATCCCCACTGCCAATGCCTTTCTACCTCCAGCCTGGGGGCGTCAGCCAAGCAGGGACTCTGAAACCCCACCAGTTCAGAACAAGGAGGCTGGGAATTAGCAAAGCAGCTCCAGCCCCTCAGAGAAATCTCTGCACAGATCATGTGCACAGAAGGGAAAAAAAACCATTTGTAATGGATTGTCTGAGAACCGTTTCCTCAGGATCGTGCAAAGTTGAAGTATCGACTAACTCTTCCGTTAATTTCAAAGGCAGGGCTCGGCCATAATTTATCCCTTTGATTCCACTGACCATCAGCAGTTGTGGCCATTTTCTGCCCGGCTATGGAGAACAGTTAAATGATGGTGTCCTCAGACCCCTTTGACTTCTCTTCCAGCCTGTTTCAGCAGTCTCACCCAGGCACTTCCTGTCTCCCCAGCTCCACTGTCTGGCACTTATTTCAGACAAGTCAATATGTTTAAATTATATCTGAACTCAAGGTAATTAATCATAAAGCTTTATGCTTTGTAATGCATTTTTTTTTTAACTTCTGGTTGGCATTCCATTGAATCACAATTAAACAGAAAAAGCTATCTGAGATGCATTGTGAATATCACATAAAAGCTCAGGCTGGGAATCCTTTCTAACACAAGGAGCACATTGAAAACCTCCACTCTTTTAGGGATCTAAATAAGAGGGTCAAGATGGCATTTCAAGAAATGTTAAGCGGATCAAAAGAAAGACCCATATGAACTGGCTGGATCCCAGTGTACAGAAACAATCTAATTTGAAAACATGAAAGTCAGGTGATGAGTTGTCTCTTTAATGCATTTTGCAAACACAGCAAAGGCTTTGAAGCTCACCGCATAATTATGCCATGGGACTGTACTGGATACACGTTACTGAAGATTGATAGGTGCTTGCTTCAAACGAATTGCGGTCTCCTCCGGTTTTAATGGCAGCCTTGTAGCACATGACCTTAGTATTCAGTTTCATCATTTGTATCTAGTCCAAGGCTGGAACGCATAGCATGTAATGGTTCCTGACTCCCTCGAGGGTGGACTGGAATTAAGGCTCCCATCCTTCCGTGAAGACTTCCCCATCTAGGAAGTGGGTGATGATTACCATTCAAGACACTTCAAAGAGGACGAGGAAAAGCTAAACCTAGGGTTCAGATAAACTGAGCTGGAGTCATGTAGAGATATAACCTTCCAAAAAGATAATTAAGTTAGACACATTTCAGAATTTATAAAAATTATATACACTGTTGTTATCAGTCAGGATTCAGTGTAGGAAACAGAAACTTTAGGTATTTTAAGCAGGAAGAGACTTATTTAACACAGAGAATCAGGTGCTTTCAAAATCACTGGATGGGCTGAAGGAGCAGGTTCTAGGCTGGGTCTTATGGAATGACTTCCAGAACCATCTAATGATGGTTAGATGTGGCTATTATAGATCAGTAACCCACCTCTTTCAAAAGCATCTCAGAGTAGGATTTGTCTTACTAGCCTAAGTACCATCTTCATGTCATGTAGGCCTCAATATAACTACAAAAACAAAAACAAAAACAAAAATCAACCAAATAAAAAAATTTCAGCAAAATTCTCCAAGGCCAATTTTTCTCTATGATTCTTGCTTTCCTGAAGCTGGCATTCTAACACACATACACAACTGTTTATCTAATGTCAAAGATAGACAGCATAAGGAGGTAACAGTATGTATTTATGTGGGTGGATCCTAAAGGAAGCCCCTGCATTTTAAAGTTTAAGATAGGTCTACATTTTAATCACAGCACTAGAGCGAGAATTAGCAAACAAACATTGGTTATTCTCAAGCCAATAAATCAACTGCATCCATGATCATCTTTTGAGACACGAAGGAATATTAAGTGTATTCTAGGATAGGCATGGACAAACTATCACCATGCTTATTTTTGTCAAACACAGCTATGTCTGTTTACTTGTTATTAAAGGCTGCTTTTCCACACCAATAGCTGAACTGACTAGTTGCAACAGGGGTAGTATAGCCTCACAAAACCTAAAATATTTACTATCAGCTCCTTTTAGGGAAAAGCTCTGTAACTTCTGGTTTAGGGTAGCAGGGACCATATAAAAGATTCATAGATGCTAGTTCTCAATATCAGTACAGATTGCTACAAATTAGTTGCTCCCATACCATTCAAACACTGAGTCACAATGTAGAATCATTTCCACATGAAAAAAGCTATCTGGTATTTTCCTGTTTGGCAATACAGACTTGCTTTTCTATTATCTTTTGGACGGAGCAGGATGCTTTTAAAAATGCTGGCTAGCAAAGAAAGGCAGACCCAAAAGAGCAAGAAGCTTTCTAAATTCAGTAGAATGTTCTGCAATAATAGAAAGGTTTTATATCTATGCTGCCTAATACACTTGAATTAAAATTTTAATTTTATTAAATATTAATTTAAAGTCACATTATTTCTAGTAGTTACCATATTGGACAGTGCAGTTGTAAATCATAACCTATGTTCTCCTGGTTGTTTTATCATCACTAATACCTTGTTTAAAGATAAACCATTTTTTTTTGTTTGTTTGTTTGTTTTTTTGCAGTACGCGGGCCTCTCACTGTTGTGGCCTCTCCCGTTGCGGAGCACAGGCTCCGGACGCGCAGGCTCCGCGGCATGTGGGATCTTCCCGGACCGGGGCACGAACCCGTGTCCCCTGCATCGGCAGGCGGACTCTCAACCACTGCGCCACCAGGGAAGCCCAAAGATAAAACCATTTTAATGTAGATGACAGGGATATGGACAGACTCACAAATCAATAAAGATTTGAAAAATATTTTATGAAAAGGCATCTGAGTAAGTCTTGTATAAATAATCGACACAAGGAAAATGCCCTCTTATTAGCAGCACATAAAATCCAAATTGTGAAGGCAGTAAACGCTGGTAGAGGGAACGGGTGCCCTTAGGCCTCAATGTTGAAAATATTTTCATCCTTCTGAAGACTCTGGTTTCTAGGGCTGTGGATCTCCTTTCCATGGACTGGAGCTCAAGCCTTTAACTTAGTTCATAAAGAAATCTGTTCAATCGCTGATCTATTCAAAATACTCATATTTACTACCCATATTTTCCTTTCTGGCTCACATCATATGTATTAGTTAGGTTTCAGTTCTCCTGTTCATTTAAATGCTGTTTTTCTCACTTGCACAGTCGATAATTTGCGGAAAGTTACTTCAAATCTGTTTTTTTACCACTGACCATTATTCCAATAGAGAAATCATTTCTGGGTTGGAACAGACAATTCATTTCATTTTTCACTACTGTATCTTTCTGGATGTGAAAGAAACAGATTGGAAAGTCCCGACAAACCCGCTCGTGACCAACTCAAAGGAATATGAGGAGTGACAACTCAGCTGCCAACTTCCCTTGTCCCAGACTCACACGTCTGTCAGACATCCAGGATACAGCTGGACATCTTGGCTTTGCAGCTGCCACATGGACCCCGTGTGGCTAGGAATGTCAGCTTAAATCTGAGATTGAGTCAAGGAAAGGAGAAGTGGCAGGAGTCTGTGTGGTTCCTGACACACCTCCTATGATCACCTCTACCTTGTACGTTTGTCAAATCTCAAAGGATATAATATGCTCCAGAGCCATCACTATGTCACAAAATGCCAAGTTGCCATGTTTGGGAAGTAAACAACAAAAAGTTTCCCCTGTGGCATTGAAAAAGTTCTGTGGCTCTAGCCAATTTTAAGTCCATTTGTTCCCACTGAAACTTAAAATCTAAGAAAGGAAAACATGACTTTGGGTCTGTTTGATTATGTCTGATACCCTTTCTTTTTCAATGAAGGAATACTGACAAGGTGAACTAGATTGAACATGGCAGTGCTAAATTATACAGTTTCTCAAACTTTAGTTAACAGTTATTACAGCACTCTCCTTCCAGGATAAAGACTTCTCAAGGAAATCTCCTGTTTAAGCCTAAGAACAATGGAGAAATCTAGAAAGCTCTAGAATGGAACTACAGCAGGGTGCTCCCCAGCAACAGTGCCCACCAATGTTAGAACATGAGAGGTCTCTTTTTCCACCACCTCAGTTAGAAATCTAAATGGCGCCTACCAAGCCCATCACTGATAATCTGATTTAAAGAGTAAGCCATGACTTGAATGCCCTCAAAGGGATGGTTTCACTACACAGCAGTCTAGAACTCTTGTCTTAGGTGTAACAGTAGCTGTGGAAAGTCAAAACCACGAGTCCATTCAGGTTCCAATAACAAACAAAATGTATGTGTGATGGAGGTGATTTTGGACTGTGACTACTTCTACATTCGCCACAGCAGTGAAAGTTTCCAGAACTATTGTTGGCTGGAATTTTGGTCTAAACCGATCAGTCATGGTCCTGAAAGTCACTGTAATCAGAGTAACAAACACTCCTGTGTTTCTGCCAATTGCGCTACTGTGTATCCAAACCATGAATAAGACTGGCTTAGTTGTGATTGGAATAGTCTATATTGCCACATGCAAAAGCCCTTGTAGTTTCTGTCAAGGCAGAGATGCCTGCTAAATTCCAGTGCCACTGTATCTGACCATGTTTCCTCTGGACTGTCACCCAAGGAAAGCTCCTCAGTGTGGTTAACTGTGGTATGAAAAAGATCACTTGAAGTCAGAGGACCCACAACCCACAAGTCTATTAACCTGTCTGTGCCTCAGTTTCCTTATTCATAAAAAACTCCCTTACAAGTTGTTTTAGGAATCAAAAAAGATAACATAAATGTTCCTGTTGCATGGTGAGTAACTAAAAAGTATCAACTATAAAAATGGCATGATTTTATGATTGAATCGAAAGAGGCTATATGATGTCAATCAAGAACTGACACCAAAACAAATTTTTTAAACGTCTTTGCTATCTGGAGGTAAAACTTCCTACCTTCAAGAATTTCTTAAGCCATATAAGCAATATTCATTCTGGCTTCCCCATCTTAAAGTGTGTGTATAAAGTCAGCCTTAATACTTTAGGGATGAGACTTGTCCCTATAGCTCACTAGAAACTTATTTCCTGCTGTTACTGCAGTAACCATTTGTCCCAAAGGGGCTACGATATACAGGAAGTCACTATGTAGCCAAATCAGCCTGCAGCTAACATAAACAAAATCCTCAGAAGGACACTCAAATTCCAATCCATTATATTGTTACTTCTCCAACCAGTATCATACCCACTTGCCCTGTGTTACAGCTTGAATTTCGTTCCCCGTGCCATTCATATGTTGAAGTTCTAACTCCCAGTACCTCAGAATGTTACTTTATTTGGAGATCGGGTCTTTACAGAGGTTATCAAGTTAAAATGAGATCACTTGGGTGGGCCCTAATTCAGTGACTCCTTATTAGAAGGGGAAATTTGGAGACAGACACACAGGGAGAATGCCATGTGAAGATGAAAGCAGAATTGGGGTGATGCTTCTTCAAGCCAAGGAATGCCAAGGATTGCCAGAAAACGAGGGGAGATGCATGCAACTTCCTCACAGCCTAGAAGAAACCGACCCTGTTGACAACTCGATTTTAGACTTCCAGCCTCCAAAACTTCGTTATGGCTACCCTAGCAAACTAATACATTCTGGAAGGGTTAACCTCTAACAGAGAGATGGAAAAGGAATGAGGAGAAAGAGCTAACATTTCTTGAGGATATACTTTATTTCAGGAATTTTACATTATTATGTTATGTCATTTAATCCTCATAATAACCCTACAGAGTAGCTATCACCTCCCCATTTTACAGACTGAGCAACTGAAGCTCAGAGAATTTCAGTAACTTACATAATATCCTGCAGGTAGCAAACAGCAAACCTAAGCTATGGAGCCACGGCTGACTCTGAAGACCCATGCTGTCCCCACTTCCTAATTTTGCCATCTGACCCTTGAAAAGGAGTCTCACATCATCTCTAGACATTTCAGAATTCTTGCTCTCTTGTATCTTCCTGGTAGAAATTAAATTTCCTGATCAAATTGCTCCTTACATTTACACCACATGGAAGCTAAACCAACTACAAAAGAGAAGATGATGGTTTCAGTTTGACATTATTTACTGGTTGCATGACCATTTCCCAGTCAGATCAACTGTAATCAGTTTTCTTTCTCAAAGAAACCAAGACTGAGTACTTTTTAATTTTTCTCAGAGTTTGAGACGTAGACAATAAAGTTGTCACTATGATGGCAAAATGGCTAGACCATGAGAAGAGAGTTGAAATCCAGTTTCTGACTGGCTAGAATAGCACAATGCAATCTGAAGATCTTTTATGTTAAACCCAGTGTCAGAATTCACCCAGTCTCCACTTGGAATTTCAAGTTCGTTTTGTACTTGGAATCCAGAGAAACATGTGTGCTGTATTCTTGCTCTCACTCTTATGTGTTAATTTTGGGGGAGTTGGATGTAGCAGATGCGAAGAATATATTATTGGCTTTGTTTCTCATAAACACAGTAAGAGTTTCTACGGAGACCTGTTGGAAGCCAACCCAGAGAGAACGTAAGACTCCTTTCTACTATATACCAAAGTTTGTGCAACTTTGGCTGCATGGCCCAACATCAGGAAGAAAGACGTGGAAGAATAAGAAAGCTACAAAGACACCTGTCTTAAGTGGTGGTGCTCCAGTGGGGAGCTGCATGGAAAATGAGGTGGGATGGTAAAGTGGTCCAGAACATGGACTTTTGGTGTCAAAACTGGGTTCAGTTCCCACACCTTCTTTATTTTCTGCAGGGGAAATATTTAACCTCACCAAGATTTAATTGACTTATCTTTTTCAAAAAAAAAGTGCATAGGAGAGAAAGGTTCTCAATTCAAACTCCATAGGATGGGCAAAAATATTAATTTAAATGATATTTTAATACTGGGTTGGCCAAAAGTTTCATTCGTTTTTTTCTGTAAATGGCTCTAGTAGCACTTAGTTGTCTTTAACTTCATTCGAAACAATTTTGTTAGATCGTATGTGACACTCTCATATGAGTGTGCATTTAAAAAAAGACATCAAATTGGTGAATTTTTGTGTAGCCATTTTAATACCAAAGATAGAAGAAAAAAGAAACATTTTTGGCCTATTATGCTTTACTATTTCAAGAAAGGTAAAAATGTAACTGAAACACACAAAAAAAGATTTGTGCAGTGTATGGAGAAGGGGCTGTGACTGACGGAACGTGGCAAAAGTGGTTTGCGAAGTTTCGTGAAGGAGATTTCTTGCTGGGTGATGCTCCACGGTTGGGTAGACCAGTTGAAGTTGACAGTGATCAAATTGAGACATTAATTGAGAACAATCAATGTTATACCACGTGGGAGAGAGCCGACATACTCAGAATATCCAAATCAAGCGTTGAAGATCATTTGCACCAGCTTGGTTATGTCCATCGCTTTGATGTTTGGGCTCCACATAAGTTAAGTGAAAGAAACCTTGATCGTATTTCCACATGCGATTCTCTACTGAAACATAATGAAAATGTTCCATTTTTAAAACAAAGTGTGACAGGCAACGAAAAGTGGATATTGTACAAATAATGTGGAACGGAAGAGATCGTGGGGCAAGAGAAATGACCACCACCAACCACACCAAAGGCTGGTCTTCATCCAAAGAAGGTGATGCTGTGTATATGGTGGGATTGGAAGGGAGTCCTTTATTAAGAGCTCCTTCCGGAAAACCAAACAATTAATTCTAACAAGTACTGCTCCCAGTTAGACCAACTGAAAGCAGCACTCAAAAAGCACATGAAAAGTGTCCGGAATTAGTCAACAGAAAATGAATAAGCTTCCATCAGGATAACGCAAGACCACATGTTTCTTTGATGATCAGGCATAAACTGTTACAGCGTGGCTGGGAAGTTCTGACTCATCCACTGTATTCACCAGACATTGCACCTTAGGATGTCCATGTATTCAGGTCTTTAAAAAATTCTCTTAATGGAAAAAATTTCAATTCCTTGGAAGACTGTAAAAGGCACCTGGAACAGTTCTTTGCTCAAAAAGATAAAAAGTTTTGGGAAGACGGAATTATGAAGTTGCCTGAAAAATGGCAGAGGGTAGCAGAACTAAAGGGTGAATACATTGTTCAATTGGTGAAAATGAAAATGAAAAATGTGCCTTTTATTTTTACTTAAAAACCGAAGGCACTTTTTGGCCAACCCAATATGTAAAGAGCATGGCATGCAGTAGACGCTCA
The DNA here is from genome assembly GCF_039906515.1 of Pseudorca crassidens. Taxonomy (NCBI): domain Eukaryota; kingdom Metazoa; phylum Chordata; class Mammalia; order Artiodactyla; family Delphinidae; genus Pseudorca; species Pseudorca crassidens. The sequence goes on from NC_090309.1 coordinate 35,639,348, forward strand.
AAAATGGCAGGTCCTATGATGATGAGGTTGGCCTCCTCTCAGGACTGAGTCAATGTGGCCACATTCCCTCTCTGCACCACGTGTCCTCACAACTTGCTTAAACCATGCTAGCTGATGTAGGATGCCCTTGGAGGAAGCCCTGGGCGAATTTCTGCCTTTGTCATCTCCGTTCTGTGAAGTTCTGCAGCAGCTCACAATAAAGCAAGTCGGAGCCCTGCTGGCAAGGACTGCAGCCCACAGAAGGAGGCACGAGCTGGAGTTAGACCCCAGCCCTTCCAGCACTCAGGCAGCCAGTGCCTCTGGCCCTTCGCTCTGGGTGCTGAGTTTCTTTGGGGCTAACAGTCGCAAAGTACGCCAAAGCTTTCAGAAATCTCTCTAACCTCCACATCCTACCCAATCTGCACATACACACATAAAACTCCAGGGGCCGGAGCACAACCACCACTCCTGAGAGGGCAAACTGAGAAGTCTCAGAGATGCAGGGAGTTGGCCTGGAGCTACAGAGCAAGCTGTTGAGAGAGTTCTGGAATGGAGCTCACAGCTCAGGATTGGGGAGTCTTGGGAAGGGCCTTCCTTTTAGGGAGTGGCTGAAACCTGCAAACGGATCACTCCCAAGCAGGCCTTTTCAGCCCTGAGTAAACTTCTTTAAGCCTCAGTTACACTTGGTCCCATCAGGGTTTCCTACGACTGTCAGGATCTTTAGGGACTTGGGCCTGGAGACCGACTCCCTGGGCATTGCCTAGGATGAGTATGTGTCACCGCAACACAGACAAAGGGGAGGTTCACCGGATACAGTGTGCACAGGTGCCATTCAGACAGCCAGGAAAACAAAGGAAATAATTATGACAACCCAACCTGAATGGTATGATTTGATTTCTAGATTGAGATGATTTAGAAAAAATTTATCAACTCTTCAATGTCCAAGCTTTCATTTATTTGTTCAACAAATATTTTTATGTACTTAAAGTACATGAGGCCTTGTGCTAGACACTGGAGATACAAAGGTGAATGATACAGGTGTGTCCCTGACCCCATGCAGACTACAGTCTAGGAGATAAGAGAGGTAAGTGGAATCTTGGTAGAGTAGAATCTTGGTAGAGTAGAAGGTGACAAATAATATTTATTCTGGTTTCCCCTTCTCAGTGATGGGCCCAGAGCAAGAACTCAAGAAATGGTGAATGAATAAGTGAATGAAAATAATTAACATCTACTGAGTGTGCACTATGTACCAGGCATGATTTTAAGCATGTAAATGTATTAACTCATTTTATATATGCAATGAATTTAATGAATTGACACACAATTAAATATATAGCAAATGAAAGGAGTAAATGAACAAATGATGTACACTCAGCCTCCAAAGCTTCTATCCTGAATGTGTTTTGAATCTGGAGAAGAAAGAACAAGAATAAACAATAATGGCGGATACGCTTTGGGTTAGGCATCAAGAAATCTACACAAACGTGGAAAGAAAATGGGTTTTGCAGTAGCCATAGGAATAAGCTGAGTTCACATCCTAACTTCACCTCAAGGCTGGGTGATCTTACGCAAATAGTTTAACCTCTCAAGCCTTGAAATCCGAATTGGTACACTGGATTTAATACACCCACCTCAGGGGGCTCTTGTGAGGGTTAGTCATATCCATCAGGTTCTATATGAGAAAGTGCCCCTGAACAGGGAGGCATCCTCAAGATACTACTTGCTATGGATTTAGGACTTAGTAAGAGGCAGCAGAGCACAGTGGGAATTTAAACTTAGAATCAAAGGCCCTAGTTCTAAATCTGGGCTCCATTAGCCAATTGAAATATCTAGACAGAGGGATTAATTGAGATGATGTGAGTTAAGATGTTTCAGTACAGAGCTACTGTTGTAGAATAGGAGGAGGGAAAAAAACAAGCCCTTCCTGGAGAGTGAGTCACCAAAGACTTTCTAAGAGTCTCTGGATAATCTTTCTGAGCTAGTTTAAATGGACAGAATGAACTGGTGAACTCCCAGGACGCTCCTCTCCTGAGAGCCTGTGATAATTCCCACGTGGGTGTCAGAATCATGTGATTGACTCTGACTATGGGATCAACAAGACCCACCTACACAGGAATTCCTAGGGTCACCTGTGTCTAACGGAGGAGTTGCTGCTAAGCAAGGAAGAGAGTGTCAGGGCAAGAGAGAAGGCAAGCAGGAATGGCCCTCCTCCATGCTCAGCCAGGGCGTCCGCAGGCCGGGCAGGTCTGGGGGAGGCCCTCTGAAAAGAACAACTTCTGCTTGTACAGCAATGTCAGGCCATTTGGGGCAAATTTCACAAAATGTTCCAGCTTTCAACACAGAGTGTCTTCCTTGAATAAATTTGCGCAAGGCGTAGGTACAGTGGGTTAAAAGACAATATGGACAGTATTTTATAGACTGTACAATAAATTCTTTCTTGTCCTTGGCCCACTGAACATGAGACACATTGTATGTATGTCATTTCTAATTTTTACAAAAACTGACTACAGAGTCAATATAGCCTCAAATGCATGAATTAATTAGGTGCCTGTGACCCTTCACTCTGAATGCACATGTACGCCAAGGGAACTATGGTACATCTGTGGTTGACTGGTTAAAAATTAATTCATTGAGACCTTGTTCAGAAAGAGTTAGCTGATATCAAGAGCCATCTCTTTAGACTCTCAGCTGCTTTTGCAAATAGTCTTGACACCACAAGAATTTCAAGTTTTTGGTTCAAAACTCTAAACCTGTAAGGTTATAAATTTGGCAAAATCTGTTCTGCCTTTGCTGTTACCGGAATACCTGTTATTTTGAAAACTAAATCCACACAGATCAATTTATGACTCCTTAGATTAAATGTTAGAGAAGCTATAAAAACTGGAAAATATGTGTAGCAAGTAATTATTTGATTTACAGGGGAAAATTGTAAAGGTGCTCATTTGCCTAGTGTCTCAGAAAGCATTTTTGTTTGTTTGTTTATGAACCCTGGTCCTACTCTCCTGGTCAGGTGAGAAGAATCCTTAAAGCTGTTCATATGGGATCGATGTAATTAATCACCTAGGCTGACTTTCACTCTGTGATGCTAAAATTAAAACCAAAACTATACGTGTTCCGAGGCACCTCTGTGTGCCACACGGCCCTTCCTCACTTATACTGATACACCGTCTTACAAATTTTATCTAATCAACTGACATTTTTAAGGATCAGAGAATTCAACAAGAATAAAAATGTGGCGACAATTTAGGCTTTCCCCTCCTTCATAAAAACACCGTCTCTATTTGGTCTCCACTCAGGTCAAGACATTTCACTAATTTGCTAGTCATTAAAAAGATATTTTTATACCCAGCCTGTAATATTATCCTCTTCAGTGATTATGATAGCTCCCAACAGAATTCCAGACTCGAAAATGAAGGCTGGGAAGCTGAACTGCAATTATGATACTTTAAATAATTCCACAAAAGTAGAGCCGCTGTTAAATAATTTATGGTCTTTGATCTTGTCACAGATCTACTGAAATCTTCACATCACTCAGCTAAACATTTTCAAACAGAAAAGGGATGGTTACTTTCCCCTCTACCACCCACTCGCCCCGGCTGAAGATACATCAATAAAGCTTCCAGATGTTTGTCTTGTTGAGAAGTCGGACCCCGGGAGGGGCACTGCTGCCAGCCTTAGGAGACCTGCCAGCATCAAATGCTTTGCCTGGCATTTGACTCCCTGTGCTCGATTTGTACAGCTCTAAAAGTAGACCTGGGAGGAGGTGAGCGAATACAGAAACTTCGATTAAATTTATCTGAATCTGTACAAGAATTAGACCTGTGGCTCTCAAACCTCAGCATGTGTCAGAACCACCTGCAGGGCTAGTTAAAGCGGACTGTCTGGCTCCAGCCCGAGAGTTCCTGATGCTGGAGATCTGGGGTGGGGACCAGGAATTTACCTAGCAAGTTCCCAGGTGATACTGATGTCACTGGTCGGGGCACTGCATTTAGAGAACCCATGAGCTAAATCCATAGCTTCTGTTTCCTTAGACACAGTTAAATCGTGACCTGAAGGATGCTGAGTTCTTAGATTCCATCAGAGCTGTCTTGAGAAATAAGTGTGAGGGAGAAAAGGGGCAGGCCTAGGTCCCTCCGAGGCCACACCTAGAGCTCATTTCAAGGGAGCAATCCCCTGCTAGAGGGGCCTCTGTCTTCACAGTGAGCCCTCAACCCACGATGAGGGGAGGGATAGAGTTCTTCAATGAGAAGGGAGGCAGCCTGGGGACTCAGAAGTTTTAGCATCTGGGAGCAAAGGCACCAGTTGTCAAAGTCACCATATTCATGGGGAAAAATCTCACTTCACTTGAAAAGCAAAGAGAAAGAAATAGAAAAAAACAGCTCATAACAGTATGGCTTTTCCTTCTTCTGGGACCAAGTCTTTTAACCTTAAACAACTTTTTTTTTTCTTAAACAACTTCTTAACTGCCATGTATTTCAGCTATTTAACATTTACAAATGACAGGTTTCCAAATCAGTTGGGGTTGTCTTCATTTGCAAATTTAGGCCAGACCCTGTCTGGTACTTCACCTAACAGCAGTGGTTGTGTGAAATGTGTTTACTGGGTTTGCTTTCTTTAAATAAAATGCGGGGGAAGAGGACTGGGGGTGGGGCAAAGAGACTATCAGACATTATTTAGCTTTAGAAGCAAAGAGAGCTCAAACCAGATGAAATTTCACAGGCTCTCTGCTGATGTTTACAGCGTCTGCGCTAAGGAATCCTAGAGAAGGGTTAGGTGATGATATGAAGGTTCCCTGATAATCCCCCTCAGTAATTATCCCCATTTTGCCTCGGGGATCTACAGAACTCGGGCTAAAGCAGGTGGGTTGTTTTGCAGTAATTTCCCAGATAACTACTGCTGAGTGTATCTGAACAGAGTTTTTTTTTTTTTTTTTTTTTTAAACCTATTAGAACAGAAAATGTTGAAAGAAGAAATATTACAATTCTTCATTTATAGGTCATCTTCAAAGGTAGCCTCGGCCTTGCGGGGAGAAAGAAGGTACCTGAATCATTTGGGGCTTGTTTTTATCATGAAGGAAATGCTGTATTTCAGCATTTCCAAATAAAAACTACAGGGAGACATCTGAAGGCTGTGCAGCTGAGTTGGTAATAGTAATAACACCAAACATTTACACCAAGCACACAGTCCAACCTTCACAACAATCCCACCAGGAAGTTTAGGCCTAGAGAGATTGGGTAACCAGCTCAGGGTCACAAGGTAAGTGGCAGAGATGGCCGCCAGCCTGACCTGTGTCTGTCTGACCCCAAAGCCCCTGCCAGGTCAGAGAGAAATAAAGAATTTGCAAAATAAAACATTTGTTTTCTATAAACAGTGTGTTACTATTTGCAAGGAGGGTGAGAAGATGCACATACAATATTTGTTTGTCCTAGCATTACGTTCACAGGTGGAAGCTATGAAATAGGAGCCCCAGTCACCGTGGAGAGCAAATATCAGAGGTCAGGTGCAGGGAGCTCCACCTACAGACCTCAGAACCATTTCCTTCTGCTGTCATTTGAGCAGTCATTGTCTATGATGCTTCCTTGTGTCACTCAATCTGCTGAAGAAGCCAGGAGCTCTGCAAACCATCTACTAAACATTTTGCCTTCCTTGCGATCTTACCAAACCTCTTTCCCAGACCTTGATAACCCACGGTCACTCAATTTATTAAAACACGAAATTCTCTTGGCTCGGTAATTCTGATCATTTTACAAAAGGTGAAAAATATATTTACTGTATTACAAATATGCTATAGCCCAAGTTCCCAAGTTTGTTCTTCTAAACCTGCCCCCCAACACCTGTTCCCCGTCTCAGTACCTGGCACCTCTCTACTTCTCAGGGCATAAACATATGTCATCCTTATTTTTTCCTATGTCCCCTTCTTCTGCATCTGACCCAACAGCCACTCCTAAAAACTATCTCCAGGTTGCATCTCAATTCCTTCCACTCGTCTCATAACCACAGCCACCTCCCAAGTCCAGGTTACTGTCACCTCTCACCTGGTCTAAGCACCTCCTACCTGATCTTCACAAGGCAGCCATGGGCATTATTTTCCACCCACCCTTCAAAAACTATTTTTTAAATTATATAACATGTACATGGATGCACTATGGGAGGCTGAAAATGACCCCAAAAGATATTCACCTCTTAACCCTGGGCCTGTAAATTGTGACCTTATTTAGAAAAACAGTCCTTGCAGATGTGATTAAGTTAAGGACCTTGAAATGAGGAGATGATCCTGAATGATTTGAGTGGGTCTTAAATACCATCCCAACTGCCCTTGTAAGAGAAAAGCAGAGGGAGATTAGATGCACGCAGAATGGGAACAGCAGTGTGACTGTGTAGGCAGAGACTGGAGTGATGCGCACATAAGCCCAGCAATGCTGGGGGCCACAGGGAGCCGGAAGACACAAGGGACAGAGTCTCCTCAGAGACACAGATCTGCCAACACCCTGCTTTCAGCCCAGTGAAACTGATTTCAGGCTTCTGGCCTCCAGAACTGTGAGAGAACAAGTATGTGTCGTTCTAAGCCATCAAGTTTTGGTAATTCGCTTCAACGGTCACAGGAAACTGATACCTGCACTATGGATGCAATACTCAGAAATTATAAAGAACCTACTGTAGAGCACAGGGAACTCTACTCAATACTCTGTCATGACCTATATGGGAAAAGAATCTGAAAAAGAGCGGATATATATAATACGTATAACTGATTCACTTTGCCGTACAGCAGAAACTAATACATTATAAATCAACTATATTCCAATAAAAATTAATTTAAAAAAAACTCAAAAATTATAGATAAGGTTCAAATACCTCTAGTCCACCTCCTCTCCTCCCACCTCATTCCATTTCCCTCATCCAGAGTACCCACTGTCATAAGTTTTGGGTTTTATCAGTTCAGTTCTTTTTCTATGCATTCATACACATGCATGTACTAAAGAAAGATGCCATTTATTTTTATGTTTTAGTGAACCCGATGTGCTCCCCCAAATTTATGGTTAGTTTTATCTGCTTCTGAACTTGACAGAAATGGGTCATGTATGTACTTCTGTGACTTCTTTCACTCATCGTTAATTTTTTGAGATTCATCCATATTGTTACAAGTAGGGATCTATAGTTTGTTTTCTCTACTGTACCATATTCCATTGCATGAAAACAAAATTTATTTACCCATTTACATCTAGATTCATCTTAGGAAAGAGTAGTTCCATCATAATACTCCCTGCTTAGAGCCCTCCTCTGGCTTTCTACTGTAGTTTTAGTATGTCAGACTTTTCCCAATGCCCCCTTTGCCTCTCCCATCTCATTTTATCCCACTCTCCCTGATTGACAGACTTTTCTTTGGGTTCCTTGAACACACCAAACTCACTTCTACCTTAGGACTCCTGCTGTTGCCCGTCCCTGGACCACTGCATCCCCAGATATTTGCATCGCCGGCTCCTTCTTTTTATTCAAATCTCATCAAATCTTATCTGTGCAGCCTTCCCTGGCCACCCGATCTGAATTAGCCCCAGCCCCACTCATTTGCTCCCATTAGCCCTTGTTTTCTTTTCCTTGGTGCATCTCTCCCTATCTGCATTTGCCTTGCGTATCTGCTTCCTGGTCTATTGTCTGTCTCCCTAAACTGCAGCTCTGTGAAGGCATGAACCCTGCCTTACCCATCACTCTATCCCCAGCAGCTAGAATAGTGCCTGGCATGGAGTGGATGTTCAGTATATATTTGTTGGATGGATGAATGAATGAGTAAATGAAGCTGTAAAGAAATTAGTATCTTAAGAGTAGATTAGACCCAACCAAAATTCAAGTACTCATTCATTCCTTCCACACATATTACCACGTGCTTATTTTTTAAAAGCCCTGAGTTGGTACAGGTGATGAGAAGACACAGTTTGCTTGCTACGACAATGTCTTTGACAGGCTAGGTCAGTGAGGACTGTCCCACAGGAAGTGAGGAACTGTAAGGGCATTTATTGAAATGGGGTTTTAACCTTAACTATATGCTTTTCTCCGCTCCTGTATTTTCAAACAGGGTGGAGTGTGTGCTCACGGGGTGACTAAGCCACTAGACTATTATTAGTGAAGCAAGGGGTGCTGGTTACCGCACCAAACCGGCCTCTCCTTAGCCTGGAGGGGAAGATCTACCCAAGCCGGTCTGATGATTTGGGCAGGATTCCAACAGGTGGAGAGGCTGTCCCCCAACTAGGCCTGCCTCTGAGAGAACAAAACATCACAGAGATGCCAAAGACCAGTTTGGGGGTTCGAAAATAGAACACGATAAAAAATCATGTGCCTCACCGTTCACTTTACAAACTTTCTGAGCCTCTTACTACACCCCATGAATTTGATTTCAAAGTTCATCTAGTTTCATTGCAGATGTGTGGCGTTCCTAATTTCTTCTAGACAGTCTGTTTTTTAGACTTTATTTCTTCATTCTCTAGAGGCAGAAAATACAATAACTGAAACCTGTGCAGGAGAAAATTGTGGCAGATGATTTTAGGGGTGTCTTATGTTCCCTTTCTCGACAGTATTTCCCCCTGTGTTTTAAAAAAGTTCTCAACTATGAGGCTTCTTCTAACATTAACTTCAAAACCCAAATACCCAATTAACATGACAAAGCAAAGCAAAGAGGAATAGGTGGTTATAAAATGTATTAATTATGGGGCTCTGGGGGGAGGGTGACTCAGGAAGCATGGACAGCACGGCCTCTTGGGCCTAAACCAGAAATCACAGCGGGCAGTAGCACCTGCGAGCACACACCTGCGTGGAGTTAGGTGTATTAAGCTGGGGTGGGCGGGGGTGGGGTGGGGGCTTGTGGTGGAGCACTGGCTTTACAGATGAAGGAAGCTGGAGCCTAGTTTTTCAGTACAAGTTATAACACGCAGAGCAAAGACGGGGACAGACAGCATGGTCACTTTTACCAAATGAGTCACCCTGTGTCTAAGAGTCACAAACGCAATTGCCCGTGGGCACCATAAAGAAGCTTAATGAGTCACATTGGCTAAGTCAGGACTCTGGTGATTTGGAGAGGTGATGCCCCTCTAAAGCGGGTCGGGGCCTCCATGACCATTCGAGTCCCCGTATTGCTAGACTGCCAGAATTTCCAAGAGAAGTCAGAAATGCAGAAGGTTTCTGAAAAATCTAGTTCTAAATGCTGGCAACACATTTGAACCCCTTTTTTCATATTCTGAGGATCACGCCAAACATGTCTGTAGGCTAAATTTGGCTTGCGAGCCATCAGTTTGCAACCTCTGACCCGAGAGCGGTGGCCTCGGTGGCATCATTAGTTTGATCTCTCACCTCCACATGACCCTTTTCTTACAATGAATATTTTGGAACAACTTCCTTCTTCTTCTAAAATAAAATTTATGATAAATAACCTAAGTATGTACTTAATTCAAAAATTTAAATATAATGTCCTAGCTATCATGTAAAGGAGAAGTAAAAAATGGGTACTTTATTTAAAAATGTATTTCAGTGCATAACTGCTGGGACATAACTGCCTTGGAAGGCATGATGACATCGGCAGATGCTTGCCTCTTCTGAGCAAATTGCTGAGAATGCAACAGCTCCAAATGCAGAGTAATACAGTATGTTGGTTAATCATGTGCAAGTGTTTTATCTACGTGAATGCCCAGTGGAATATTTATAAGCCACACAGAATGTGGGACAGTTCTCTGCAGCATAAGACTGTCCTTGCATTGCTGCTCCTGCCCACTGATCATTCTGACAACCAAAAATTGCTCCCACAAAATTCCAAATGTCCCTTGGAGGGCAGTGCCACCCCTGTTAAGAAACAAGGACACAGACTGACTGGCTACAGGGCTGACCAATAGATTTCAGTTGTCAATTGACAATATGACCTTGGACAGTCTGCTTAACCGCTTTAAGTTTCCTCAGCTGTAAAATGGGGAAACAGTGGCACCTATTTCATAGGTATTTTTGTGGAAATTAAATACATTAATAACTGTAAAGTGCTTAGATAATCAAGCTCCAAGCAAATGTTAGTTAACTTCTTGCGTCATTATTGGATTGGTATCAGATGGTAGTTGCCCTGAGTCATCATCCCTCAGTGGGAAGCTATTGCTAATTCCACATGTTTGTTAAGGAAGCACAGGGAAAGAGGCATGTCCTACAGAGATGTAAAGCTTCACTCGCGACGCTGAACAAACTTTTCCATCATTCGGCTGACTCTAATTCTACTTAGAAGAAAGCCACAAAGACACCAACTTCTTAATTTTTTTCCAAGCTGCTTCTGCTACAGCACTTTCTGTTTTACTATGTCAGAAAATATGAAGTAATACTGTTACCAAATCACATGTGATAAATTGATTTTCCCAATTTGGCTCATGGTTTCTTCAGGGAAGGCCCCAAGTGTTACTCTTTTTCTCTCAGTTCACGTGACCTAACATGGGACAAAGGACAGTGAGAGCTCTCACCTAACACATGACAGGCACATACTTGTGGAAACTAGCTAGCTAGCTAGCTAGCTCTCTTAACCAGAGGCTCAGGACTTCTATTTCTTGTCCTTCCCAAGATGCCTGCACATTCTCTGGGGTTTATGCTGCCACTTTTGATCTGAGTACCAGCTCCTATGAACCAATTATCCTCAATCTCACAGCAGCCCTGCCTCCATAGCTGTCCTCTTTCTCCATGCTTTCTATCAACCCTGGCAGAGAACTCAGCACTGTTCTTGACTGCTACAAAACTAAAACAAAAATGAAAACACTCCCCCAAAGAATATGTACTCATTGAGGATTTTACTGAAGATGTGCAGTGATGCAGGATGCTTACAGCACTGCATTGCAAACAATGTATATTTTAATGTTAGACCCCTATCTCTCTTGGAGGGTTTTGGGTCACTCCGTCAACAAATCTCATGTCATTTTTGCATGACTCTCCTCTATTCTCCCAGTCTCCCTGACCTCTAGTTGCTTTAAAAAAAAAAAAAAATCCTTCCATTTTTACAGAAAATTTCACTCTCTACTGTCTCCGCCCCTAGGCTGGACTCTGCCAACACCCAAAGCATCTGCACATCCTGCAACATCTGCTCCAGGCCTCACACCTTCCAGCTCCCGTTAGAAATGGCTGGGGGGAAACAGTCTCAATATTCCTGGCCCCACTGATATGAATTATGCTGCCCTTCTCAAAACACAGAAGAGGCTAAAGCCAGCACTGGCTTTAAATAATTTTTCCCCTCCATTGTACAGGACATTGGTCACTGAGGCATAACGGTTTGACCTCAGAAGACGACCAGACAGAGACTCTAGCTTTTCACTTCATTGCTGGATACTCATTTAGAAGCTACTCTAGGTACTGATAACACGAAAAATCACTACCTAACTGTTAGCTCTAGAAAATAATTCCATGCTTGATTTGTGGACAAAATTCATCAACTCGACCCTGTTGCCACCTGAAGGTGTCCACTAATGCACCAGGCATTGGCATTGTGTGCCTCAGGTTCTCATGTGGTAGAGAGAGACCAGGTGAGCTCAGTAACATTAGGATTACAAATCATCATATGCTGAAGTGCAGAAAAAGGCTAAGAGGCACTAAGTATGTTTCAATAAATACCAGCAAAAATTTAAAAAATTACTTCAAGATCATCATAAATTAAAGATGTCTGTATCTCTATATATTATCAACATTACTGTTATTTCCTGTGAGGAACTTAAATCTACCAAACTAGGTACACAAAACTAGCATAAAATGCAACAAACACAAATATCAACATTTTCAGTTGGTGACATCACCAACTGAAATATATTTTTGCCGAAAGTTTAGACCCAGTGCCATACCTTGGTTCAGTGAGTGCTGACCTTATATATTTTTCTCATTTCACTGAACTAGACAAACCCAAAACAACAAAATATACTTTGAGCTAAGCCCAAAACAAGCCAGTAGTTCATTTAGTTTAACCCATGGATTTTCATATTAAGAACAAACAAAAACAAGCTACCAAACAAAAAACATCTCTCTGACACTGAAATATTTTTCCCCTCTAGAGTAAAGTTAACATCCGTATTTTTCCCTCATTTGAGTTCTGTGACCCAGTGATTAAAGGGCCAAATAAGAGAATAATTTCCCTGGTCTACAAAAGGTTAATCAGAACTCACGTGTTTTTTTTTTTTTTCTTTTTCTCTCTGCTCCCCAAAAAGGGAAAGAAAGTGACAAGTTTAAAAATAACTCAAATAGGGAGGCTACAGATATACATAATAAAAAATCTGAGGCAGAAACCCAAAATAAATAGATACAATTTAAAGAAGTAGACAGAATTTAGAAAAAAAAAAAAATCTCTTCCAACCCTCTGTTCATTCTTAGTAGCACAAGAGATACTTTATATTTTCTTGGCCGTGCTTAAGCCATTCAAGCACTATTGCTGTAACTTTTTTTTGTCACTCCATAAGCTTTATTTCATAGTTTCAACTTTTAAAAGAACTTTATTCATCACCCCAACTCAAAATCTAGTAGGCACATTTTAAGTATGCTGCCACCAACAACAGTGGCAGTCCTGCTATAGTCACCTGATTCAAAAACAAAAACCTTTGGCTTTGCCTGTCATTCAGAAGTAGATCTCTACTAACACTTTTCTCTTTATAGACTTACTAGGTCTCTTTACCAACTTATTTTCCCACTACTGATACATCAAAAACAGCTACACTTGTAGCCTGCTAATAATATATTTCCTCATCCTCTAGCATAAAATCCTTCAGTATGAAAATTCTAAGTAGAAACAGAATTGTCTTCCATGGCTACCAATAGCTATGTTTAAACTGATAATCTCAAAGATTACATTTTAGAGCAACTTTTCAAGAAATGAACATCTAAGTTACAACTAAGTACCTTTTTCACTAATTCTGAGCCTTTCTTTGTTTTTGTTTTTGTTTTTTTTTGCGGTACGCGGGCCTCTCACCGCTGTGGCCTCTCCCGCCGCAGAGCACAGGCTCCGGACGCGCAGGCTCAACGGCCATGGCTCACGCGCCCAGCCGCTTCGCGGCATGTGGGATCTTCCCGGACCAGGGCACGAACCCGAGTCCCCTGCCTCGGCAGGTGGACTCTCAACCACTGCGCCACCAGGGAAGCCCTGAGCCTTTCTTTAAATCACCTTATCTGAATTGCTAAGCTTGGTATCAAAATCCCTTCTCAGCAATTTGTTCAAAACTTCTGAGTTTCCTCAGATCCAAAGAGCCCTCTGGGCTTTGCTAACATCCACGTATTCTCTTTCTGTATCACTAACAGATATTCTAGGCACCTCATCCAGGCTGCTGGAAAGAATTCAGTGCTCAAAGCCTAGTCTTCCTTTCTTTTCATATGACAGCAGAGAGTACACAAGCCTTCTTTTCTATTTCTCTACAAATATAAGTAGCTAAGCTTCCACTTTATTCATTTTTGTCTCAACTTTCCTAATTCCCAAGCAGCTATTTCCAATAAGTGCATCTGGCAGAACTTGTTAAAGCTAAATTTCTAGAGGACTTAATTAGTTACATCAAGCTCTCAACTACCTTAACAATATACTCAGATCTTTGAGCCATGTAGACTGTCTCAATGATACTTAAAAAGAGAAAGCCTCAGAAACTGTTTTCTGAAGGCACCTATATCCCTTACACAGAGCAGACATCTCTTACAACTAAGAGTTACGTAATTTTTTAAAAGAGACTTAAATTGGTTTCATAATGAGGAATATTCCACACTGCTTTGGGGACATATTTTACAATCCATTCGAACTCAAAGCAGCTATGTACACAGCTCTAGAAAAAAGTGAAAATGGGATGATCTTAAAATTAATATTAATAAATCGCCACAGAGGTTCTATTCTTCTAATACAAAATGTCTAAACCTCTCTTTTCCCTCTTCTTTTACTTTCTCTCCCCCTCCACCCCCTCCCCCTTCCTCTTCTGCCTCCCTTTTCTCAGTGTCCCATAAACCTCTCCGTTCTCTGTTTAACCTTTTCTCAATGCCGGGCTTTGCCAGCACTTCTGCTGACCGGGTTCACACCCAGCCTGCTTCCAGTCACAGTACCAGGAGAGAAGAGCGCCCACATTCAGCATCCCCTCAAACCTCTGCCTGTTCCCAGCAATTCCAGCCAGACCCACTGACGGTCCTGCTCTGTGAGAAAAAAGTCCCTTGAAACACAAATGTGTCTTTTTATTGCGGAAGAATCAAGGTTTGATTCACCCACCAACGCTTAAAATCCTCATATTTTTCTATCTCTCCTTCACTGCCATTTGCACAAATCCAGAAGCCAGGAAGACTACCTCTGATACAAACTCTACCTCTCTGGAATGAAGGAAGGAAGGAATGAATGAATGAATGAATGAATTTATTTATTTATTTATTTATGCCTGCATTAGGTCTTCATTGCTGCATGTGGGCTTTCTCTAGTTGCGGCGAGCGGGGGCTACTCTTCGTTGTGGAGCGCGGGCTTCTCAATACAGTGGCTTCTCTTGTTGTGGAGCACGGGCTCTAGGCACACAGGCTTCAGTGGTTGTGGCTCGCGGGCTCTAGAGTGCAGGCTCAGTACTTGTGGCGCACGGGCATAGCTGAGCATAAACCGAAGAGCATAAAGCATAAATCCATTCACACTTTTCTCCTGTACCCATAAACATAGGAGGCACTCAGTAGATACTTCTGAATAAATAAATAAATTTGTCAATAAACAAGAGTTTAACAGTGTTTTTCAAAAGGATTTAGGAATCATCTGCATCAATATTACCTGGAGAAGCTGTTCCAAAATATCCTGGAGAGTCGGCTACATCAGTTGTTCTCAACTTTCACTGTGCTTTGAAGTGACCTGAGGAGCCTTCAAAAATACGGATGCCTGGGTCCCACTCCCAGAGATCTGGATGCAATTGGTCTGGGGTGTGGTCTGGGCACCTGGATTTTTTTTTTTAATTTATTTTTTATTTTTGGCTGCATTGGGTCTTCACTGCTGCACACGGGCTTTCTCTAGTTGTGGTGAGCAGGGGCTACTCTTTGTTGCAGTGCACAGGCTTCTCATTGCAGTGGCTTCTCCTGTTGTGGAACACAGGCTCTAGGCTCACAGGCTTCAGTGGTTGTGGCACATGAGCTCAGTAGTTGTGGCACACGGGCTTAGTTGCTCTGTGGCATGTGGGATCTTCCTGGACCAGGGCTCGAATCTGTGTCCCCTGCACTGGCAGGTGGATTCTTAACCACGGCACCACCAGGGAAGCCCCCCTGGGCACCTGGATTTTTAAAGCTCCTTTGGCAGATCCTAATGCAAGGCTCTAATTTAATGAGCCTGAGTAGTAAGGCAGACATTGATACTTGGCAACCTCAACGTCATTTCTAATCCCCTTCTCCCTTGCCACTCCTCTCTGTGAAGGCTGGAAGGAGAAATGACTCACTTTCTCAACTTTCATTAAAGTTAAGGGGTGACCATGTGCCCAGGTGTGGGTCAAGGGTCAGAGGTGTGCTGGGTCAGACAAAGAGGCTTCTTTAACGCTTTTATTGTTCTGATAAAAAGAGACGGCTGTGCCTCCTGCACCGCTTCTGGTTTTACCCTCTTCCTGCCTTGAACACCCATGTGGCTGGACCTGCCACGAACCCAAGAGAAAGGCCAACCAAGAGGACCCCAGAGGTGTCAGTCTTGACACTGTTGAGCCTCTGAATCAACTTCAGCAATCGCCTACCTGTGACTTTCTTATTATGAGAGAAAAACAAACTCCTAGTTTATTTAAGCCACCAAAACCCAGCTTTCTGTAGCGTGCAGATAAACACAATCCTAACTGACAGAAGGAGATCCTGGCTATTTTCTTTTGCCCTGATCTTCAGAGGAGACGCTGATATGCTAAATACTTTTATGTAAACACGACTACAAGTTTATTTACAGAGTGATGAGTTTGCCTGGGAAAGAATTTGAAGAGTGGCTTACTTGAAGGTGCGGCCTCCTCTAATTAAAACCTCTCATGGGCCATCCTACCTGTTGAGACACCCGTGATGTAAGCGGGAGGAGAGGCTTTCACGGAATGATTTCCTGGAAACTTTTCTTCCTTAATTGTTCCTTTACAGAATGACACAACATTTAGATTAAGGGCAGGCATTAGAGAAAAAGTATGCCCTCCACTGCTAACACTCCCAGCCCTCCCAACCTTGGGTGACAGCTCTGGGAGGAATAACTAGGTTTATCTCTGGCTGATTCGGGCAGCTCTTTAGGACTGCCTGGCAAAGAACTGGCTAGAGCAGTGGCTTCTGTCCTCAGCAGTCTCATCTTCCCACTAAGTCTCCACGTGCTACCAGCACAGGTATGTCAATCCTCTGAGCAGCTGACATAGGCTGTAAGGTGTCTGTCCTCTCTAGCAGGGTACCCTTATGACAGGAAAAGCCCCCATTCTCATACTCTTAGTCAAAGACTCCCCACTCCCAAAATATCTATAAAAAGGGATACAAGAAGGAGAGCAGGATTCCTCTCCTGAAGCGTGACTCACACACTGTCCAACTGTGCCCAGTCCCCCATAGGCCTCTCCATGAGATGACAAATGAAAGCAAACGTGTTTACTTTATCCCACGGATGACCCTCTGCCTGTAAGTCCCAGCATGTGTCATATGGTACGCATAGCTCTTTCCTGGGTTCTTCACACTAAAACCAAAGGTTCCCTGCACTGATTCAGGCTTCTTTCTCCCCCTCTCCACTTCTTCTCTTGGGATCTCTATCAGGCTAGATAGTCACTCAACCTCCACTGCAAAATAACATATTATCTTGGGTTTCCCCTGCTCAAAAAAGTGTAAAGGCACTCTCATACTTATTAGATAGGAAATGTATCAGCTAGTGCGGAAGACTCGCCATACTGTGAACTCTAACCACCTTCCCATCATCATCCCCCAGCTCCACCACTCTTAACTGAAGCGCTGGTACCACACTGCTTTACTTCCTGCTCTGCAAACACAATTTGAAAATCCCAACAAGATTCCTGAAGTCAAGATAAAGTATAGTATTTGACAAAATTGTTTAACTACTGGAATTACCTGGGCAATTGATTAAAATACAGTCTCCCAGGATCCACTCCAAGAAAACTTGATCCTTTAGCTCTGGGTTTGGGGATTTGCCTTTTCACAAGTATAAAATGTGATTTTAATGGCTTGAGAAATTCGGGAAATATGATGACTAGTAGAGAGAAAGAAACACTTTTTTTTTTTTTTTTTTTTTTTGTGGTACACGGGCCTCTCACTGTTGTGGCCTCTCCCATTGTGGAGCACAGGCTCTGGACGCGCAAGCTCAGTGGCCATGGCTCACGGGCCCAGCCGCTCCGCGGCATGTGGTATCTTCCCGGACCAGGGCACGAACCCACGTCCCCTGCATCGGCAGGCGGACTCTCAACCACTGCGCCACCAGGGAAGCCCGAAAGAAACACTCTTATCCTATCTTGTTCTGTGCAAAACCTACCTGTCCTTCAAAGCCTAACTCACACTTCTCATCTCGGAGGTCCTCAGACCATTCCAGCTGTGGTGCTCTCACCTTGTTCTCCATTCACCCTCATTTGGCACCTGGCAGTCTTTCCTATGACCCATGTTGCAATTTAAGCTTTCATGTGACTGTGTGCCTTATCTCATTAACCCAAGGGTCCTTAAACAAAGGTGTGAATCACATTACCTCTGTAGGTGCTTTCAGAGTGCAGATGTCAGGGCAGCTTTTACTCCTGTTGACTTATCCAGAAGACAAAGGGTGATGCACAGGCAACTGTATTTTGAAAAAACTTTCCAGATGATTCTGGTGAGTGCCCACCCCTCTTTCACTCCAGCTTACACCACACTTTAGGAATCCTTATACTGATCATACTATGAGGCCTTTGAGGACAAGGACAGTGTCTGACACTTCTTTCTAGATTTCACACGGTTTACCTCATCACTTTGAGTTTGGTGAAATGAGTGTGCAATTAAGATGCGTGAACTGTTTGAATGACTGATTGATGATCAATTGAAAGGGTAAAAAATGGCCCCTGCAGTGGCCCATAATTAATTCTCATTCAGCTTCTACCCCTAGTCCATGCACTCACACTATACCTATTTGCTACAAATTCTGAAATGTCTGATGAATACACTTGTTCCACATGTGGGAAAAAGAAAGTGAGAGGTTCCATACACATTAGAAAGGTGGATGACGTCTCACTTATCCCAGAGCACCAATCAAGGGCTCCCCTATCCACCCCAAATGTCATATACATGGAGGATGTGAAGCCACGCCCACAGGCATTGTCAATGTGAACCTCCAACCGCCATGGAGCCTCAGAGGCTACTCTGACACCCCTCAATGTCAGGACCACATTTAATGTAATGATCTTACATTAAAATAGGTGCCATTCAGCAAGTAACAAAACCAGCAAAGAAGAGTGCGTTATTGGGGTCAGTTTAGCAATTAGAGTAACACCTGGCAGCTCAGACGGTGCACCCTATAATTCTGACATTGTAGGAAAGTCTCTGCATGCTGAAAATCTCTTCCCTCCTGGATTGTCAAGGAATCTGTTGTAGCAGTTACCTAAAATGTAGTGTGTTGTTAAGGAACAGCAATCAGACATTGACATCTCTTGGTGATTGATTTGTCACGTTGGTTTCAGTTACCCATCAGGGCTTTGAGGGAAAGGAATGTAAGACAGGTACGTTTTGATTGATGAGGAGATACTGGTAAGGGGAGTAGGGCTAATTATGGCATGCCAGGGAAGGTTCTGGTTGGCAAGGATATGAAAAGGCTGAGAACCAGAAACAGCTAGAGGAGGGGAGAAGGTGATGAAAGAAAGTGATTTAAGAGTTGGAGGGACATTCGACTGACTGTGAGTGTCATCTTTCAAAAAGTATCAGGAACATGGATGTGCTGTGTTTGGGATTATCAAAGTAGTGTTCTAGCAAAGTGTGTGACGCTAATCCCCAAGATTTAAAGGGGCCAGGCAGTGCACACTTCCAGATAGGAATAAAGTCTGATTCTTGTTCAGAAACAATTGGTTTAACTCACATACACAGATCATCCACCATAGACAGGGGTCACCCAATGGCCCTGCTTGCTTCACTCCAAACTTCTGCATTCACTCCTCTGGACTCCTAGGACACTCTTAGTGTAAAGGGACCTTCTCGTAATTAATTAGATAGCCAACAGGGGCCTACCGTATAGCACAGGGAACTCTGCTCAATATTCTGTAATAACCTAAATGGGAAAAGAATTAGAAAAAGAAAAGATACTTGTATATGTATAACTGAATCACTTCGCTATACACCTAAAACTAACACAACATGGTTAATCAACTATACTCCAATATAAAATAAAAATTAAAAAAATAAAATGATATATTAAAAAAACAAAAACTTTGTTCCTCACTGGAGCCATATCAACAATTCTGCCTCTCATTAGGCTGAACTCACATCACTGGAACGGCTTACCAGGAGCAAATATTTTTCAGTGCTGACTTTCTGAATATAAGAAAACGTCAAAGGGCAATGAAATAAAGGGAGAAGGAAAGAGAGAGGGAGAGAGGAGCAGCAAAGACAGAAGAAGGAAGGGAAAGAGGGAGAGAGGGAGGGAGGGAGGAATGCAGCGCTTCAGTCATAGTTTTCATATGATCTCAGAAATCTCCGGGCGGGGAGGTATGGCCTGAGTTGAACAGAAATTGATAGCAAGAACTAAGAGGTAAAAAGACAAAGATGGGGGCTTCCCTGGTGGCGCAGTGGTTGAGAGTCTGCCTGCCAATGCAGGGGACACGGGTTCATGCTCCGGTCCGGGAAGATCCCACATGCCGCGGAGCGGCTGGGCCCGTGAGCCATGGCCGCTGAGCCTGCGCGTCCGGAGCCTGTGCTCCGCAACGGGAGAGGCCACAGCAGTGAGAGGCCCGCGTACCGCAAGAAAAAAAAAAAAAAAAGACAAAGATGGATGCAATCTCTCTCATGGCCACTCTAAAACTCTAGCTTTGAATGCCTTCCCCACATCCGAACAGCATCTCTCCCAGTGCTCATTAGCTTTGTCAGCTGCTGCCAGGGCACTCTCTGTCAGTGAGGTCTTTAGATTTGATATGCTGGAAATCTGCCTGGGGTACTAGAAATTAATGATTCCAGCAGTAGCCCATGTTTTAACAGAAACCAGAATTCTCTGTGAGTCCCAGCTTCCCTATCAAAGGAGGATCCTGCATAAGCTCCTGTATTTATGTGGCTATATCAGGCCTCTTCCACAAAGAGCCAGAGTTAAGAACTCTGCAAGTGTAAAAACTTGGGGCCTCTGAAGGTCATTTCTAGGAGGAAAAACTCCTGGGGGATGAGAAGAGACTGAATCTTTAATCCTCTGTATTTACATGTATATAAGGGGTTCTAACCGTGCTAATCTCTCATTGTGGTAATCTCTGCACCTTGTGGCCTTAAGACAGTTCCTCCACATTCAACTTACTATCAGGATCGAGCACATATATTTTGAGGTTTAAGTCTTGGAAATTTAACAATAAAACTGAAAAAGCAAATTGTGGTGCCCATTCTATTCAGAAGCTCTGATCAATGTCAACACACAATGAAGGTTCCATGAATGGGTTTCAGAGTCATCAGACGTGAGTCTGAGTCCAGGGCCTGTGGTTAACCAGCTACATACAGGGGGAAAGTTCTATGAGAACTTTCTAAAGAGCTACCTTATAAGGCTGTTTTAGGGACTTGATGATTTAAGTGATATTTATTAGATATTGATTATGATGGTGACTACTAAGTCTTGTCTAGTCCTGGAAGGCCCTGGGGTGCCCTGGGCCAGGAGTCCAAAAGCCTAGGTTCTATGTGCAGCTCTGCCATAAATTACCCACATGGCCTTTGTTTTGTCTTTTCATCCCCTAGATTTTAGTTTCCTCATTTGTTAAATGAAAGTCTTCAACTAGCTGATGCTGGACTAGCAACTGGAAATACACTCTTCTGTGGAATATATTCTTTTTGAAAGAAGTTGGAGAGAATTGTGATCGCCATAGAGAGATCATGTGAGCAAAGCAATACCTCCTGGAAGTCTCAAATAAAGATGATCTCGATGACTTTATTCAAGGCCCAATTAGACAGGAATTAGACACTCCTAAGCTTTGCCCAATGGGAGAAGTGCATTTCTAAAATGTGAACTCTACGTCCAACTCGCCTGCTGGACCACCCCCACAATAAGTGGTTGCTAAAATTTTGATATACCCCTTGCCTGACCCCCAATTTCTCCTCCCCCCTCCCACCCCCCATAACAAGAAGCCACGGACTTCTGCAGAACTGGTTTGGTGAAGTTTTTGAATGCAGAAGTTCATTCCATCAATGATAGATGGTTCAAGGAAAACACTCAGCTTTAGGTAGGAAGTAAAGACACTTAAAAGAACGTGATTTGGACAGAATTTCAAGACAGACACAAACATCATTATTTCTCAGTGATGAGAAAGGAATGAAGTCAGAATCCCACTGGGTGTGGTAATATAAGGAAGGAGAAACAGAGACGCGTTCTCTGAGGCTAAAATTTCTCGATAAGCTAATGCAAGGGTGTGATCCTGAAAGTGGATTCTTCAGACTTGCAGTGTAGATGTTTAGCAGATGCTCACCTGGCAGAGTTCAGAGCCTGAGATTTCGGTCTCTCTACAAAAGGCATGCAAGGGGCGGTAGTTCAGAAGTGACAATTGTGAAAGAATTCAAGAAACGTATAATGAAAGCGTATCTTGATATATATTTTTACTTGTTTTAATCTTCCTGGCCATATTAAAAATTAGAGATCAAGAACTGGCAGGTAATTTACAAGTTAATCTGTCTAAATTCCTGCCTCCCTACAGGCAATGTTTCACCCTCATTTACCCATGAAAAACTAAGACCCTGAAAACACTAAGTTGAAGGTACATGGTCACACCTGTAGTTAACAAGGAATGGCAAGGGGGAGTGGAAGGTACTAGGGTTTAGTGTCTTATAAGGGCTCTTAATTCCTGGAGACTTCTTGGCATCATTTTCATAATCATCTGCAAGAATTAGTATCAGTGTAGTTCTTCTAGGTGCTGGCCTAGATCAGTGCTTCTCAACTTGAACATGCACCAGAGTCACCTGAAGAACCCGTGAAAACACAGATTGCTGGGCCCCAACCCTGGAGATTCTGACTCAGTAGGTCTGGGGTGGAGCCCAAGAATTTGCAATTCTAGCAAGTTCCCAGTGATGCTGATGCAGCAGACCTGGGAATGGCCTAGATCATTTCTTAGAATGTTTCCCCAGACCATTCTTGGGGTCTGATTTTTGTGACTGGTAGGCTGCCTCAGTCCAATTACTCTATCCAGGACAGAGAGGGGGCAACTTCCCACACAAGTTGAGGAATGTGGTATCAGTTCTGTGGCCAGGACAAAGAAGTTTGTGGGATGATGGTGTAAGCAGAGTCAGGAAAGCAATTCAATTCAACCGCACCAGCAAAAGAGCTGGGGAAATGATGCGTGTGTTTATCTGGTTTCAGAACTCCAAAACTCTACAAACAGGCTCTGTGTCAACCCTATGCTGAGCCCTATGGGGCTTGGAGTAGGTATTATTCAGATCTTAGACATAATATGTGGTTTCTGTAAATGTGTCCTCCCTCCCTTCCTTTATCCTTCCTTCCTCTCTCTCTCCCTCCCTCCCTCTCTTCCTTCCTTCTGGAATCACTGAGTTAAATTTACAAAAAAAAAAAAACTAAATAAAATTGACAAAATACAAATTGAAGCTCATCTCAAGGCTATTTACCCTAAAGGTCACCATCCTGTTTTTCCTGACCTTTTTCCTAATGAAAAGAATAGAGATCCATCTTGGAATTTTCCCAGCATCCTTTACAATGGTAAGCTCCTGTGGCTCAGCCCCCAGTTCCACTCTGCATTAAGTAGGACTTTAGGGTCTGGCCAGCGCAAAGACAAGGACAGCTATCAAAGTCAGCGTGGGGGGAATCATCCATCTCACTGTCAATGGCATGTATCACTCCTATGCTTCAAGCCCTATACACACACATCATTTTGTGTGATTTATGGCCCTAATTAGATCCCAGTGGCAGTAGTCCATTAGCTAACAATGCGTAGCCTAATCACCTTTTCTTCATACAAATGATTTCCTTAACTTTGCATGCATAACTTAACAGCTTTTATTTTAAAAACTCATGTTAACAGCTTTCCTGTGGTAACCAGTAGGGGTGCTATGATAAGAATCTAATTTGCTGTAAAAATGACTCATTTGTCAAATAAGCATTAAAATAATTGTTCCCCTTTTGACTGTTACCCTGCTGTTTCCAGTCATTTTCCAAAACTAAATTATTTACTCATTTGAAAGTTCAGCTGTGCATATTTTAATTGATATTCCCTCACAGGACTCATATTGTTAATGACAATAATTAACCCGAAAAGGCTGCTAAATAATTATGCTAGAAAGATATGAAGTATTTGCACAGAAAGTAAAATAAGCATTTGAAAAACTATCGAAATGTAAAACTTTCATATTTTATGGCAAAGCACAGTAATAGTTCATAATCAAATTAAAGAGAGAAAGGGTAAATGTAGATTATATGATATGATGCAGAATACTTTATGTTTTCAATATAGAAAAGTAGTGCAGCTAACAATACGATTCTGTCATCTCAGTAAGCTCCCAATATTACTATTCTAGCTGGTAATATAAATTGTTCTCTGACACTTAGCATGGCTTGGGATGGGAGCAAACTAGCTCTTAATAATAATACCTAACACATATTCACTGTCTCTCTGTTAGATAAATCTCCCTGTGAGGGACTCAACAAGCCCAACCCACTTCCAGCAGAGACACCAAGCACTAGACAGATCGTACCCCTTCCCCAAGAATACAGCTGGCTCTCAACTTGCTGGGAAGTTCTCAGCAGAAGTGGCAGGTCCTTGCCACTGTGGATCCCAGAGAAGAGAGCTTCCTTGTCAAATCAGACAAAGAAGGGACCACAGAGAGTCTTACACTTACTAATGTATGGTCTTCCCTGGCCAGTCTACCAGGCTGCTAGTTCCTAGAAGCCCACAGAGCTGACATTCCCATGGAGATTGCTAGAGATCATTTACCCAAATGGACAGTAAGGACTGCTACACCCCACCTACTATCCTACTCTAATAGGAGTCTTGAAGGTCAGGACCTAGCTATGTATGCTCCACAAATGCTTTTGAACTAAAGCAGAAAGCAGCTTTACAATGCCACAGAAGTGCCAGAACATCAGTTAAGGATATATTGGTACATGCCTCCCATACGGCAAGAGCAGCCAAACAGGACATCAAGAAAAGCCTCTGTCTGTCATCGCTTCAATTCTCTTCATTTTTACCTTACAGCTGATACCACTGGTAGCATAATAATGCTGTAATAAAAGTGATGATAATACTTGGTATTTATATAGTTCTATTTATTTTTGCTCACAGGTGCAAAGACTAATGCTAACAGGAGGCAGAAGAATAACTTACAAATACATGGCCATACCTGACTTCCACAAATATATCCTGCAAGCACTGAATACATGGAATAAACGGATAGGTGAGTGTGGTGCTAATTATGCTTGTCATCAAATAAAATTACAACTTGCACAAAGAACAAAATTTGATTTTACTATATATCTAGGTTGTTCATTTGCTGTTATCTATATCACTATTCTTTCCATATGCATTAATTTAGCAGCTACTCTGTACTTAGCACTGGCAATACAGTGGTCAACAGGATAGACAGGGGTCCTACCCTCAAGTTGCTAACATTCTAGCAGTTAACCAAAGGGTATATAAGTAAATTTATTTCTAGTCAAGATGGTGAAGAGTAGCAACATTTTAATGGAATCCCTCTCTCCAAATCTGCCGAAATAGTACAAAAGCATAACTGAATTCAAAAGTTAAGCATTCCTGAACCAGAAATGCAGAGAGATGAAGCTGGCTGGAGCAATTGGCCAACTGGGCTCCAGGTCTGGAAGCAAACACTGGAGCCAGGAATTCAGCTCCATATAAAATGAGAGGTTGAAATTAGGGACTAAGCTGAAGTTCTCCTATTGAAATGAAACTGAGATTGGGGGTGGGAGACTACTGCCCTATTTTGCCTAGCTCTATGGCTGTGGACCTACGGAGTAGCATAGAGGCATTATTCAGCTTCACAAATAAGAAATGAGCTAAGCCATCCTCTGACTCAGTGCCTGGATGTGCCACATTCCTAACATCATCTTAAGGAGAAGTATAAAATGTTATATTGTAAGATCTAATCCTGAACTTGGGGCAGAGGGAACAAAGGGTAAGGTAGAAGTAACCACAAACCTACTAGACAAGGAGGGGTGATCACTGAGGGGGAGAAAATATAGTTGCAGGGACCCATTCAAAATAAACTTAGGTAACAAAATTCCAAAGTGAAGTAAGTCAGAGAAAGACAAATATCATATAATATTACTTACGTGTAGAATCTAAAAAAAGGTACAAATGAACTTATTTACAAAACAGAAATAGAGTCACAGATACAGAAAACAAACTTACGGTTACCAAGGGGGAAAGTGGGGGTGAGGGATAAATTGGGAGATTGGGATTAAAATACGCACACTACTATATATAAAATAAATAAATAATAAGAACCTACTGTATAACACAGGGAACTCTACTCAATACTCTGTAATGACCTATATGGGAAAAGAATCTAAAAAAGAGTGGATATATCTATATAACTGCTGTACAGCAGAAATTAACACTGCAAATCAACTATACTCCAATAAAAATTAATTAAAAAAAACAGGACATAAAACTTTAAAAAATATATATATGAGATAATCTAGTATTAAGAAATACATCTGAAAAAATTAGCACTAGAAAAGTGGATTCATGCCAGATAATATTGACTGTGTAGAACAGCATTGACAAAGACTTTAAAATAAGTAGATTTAAGGTACTCAACTGAAAATGAAATAATAGTCTTTGTTTAAAAGAGAGCAAAAATTGTGAAACAAGAACAGGCAGAAATAATTTAAGAACATATGAGTCTGAAAAAGAATCAATTAGAAATCTTGGAAGTAAAATATATAATCATTAATATTATGGAAGAAACTCATATAGACAAGTTAAAATCTAGACTTAGAAGATATTATAGATAGATAATTAGAAGATATTATAGAGGAATCTGTCCAGAACAAAGCACAGAGAGACCAAGGACAACACAAAAGAACAACTATGAGATACAGATTCTAGACTGATATGCTCTAACCCAGGGGTCAGCAAACTATGACCAATAGGCCAAATCCAGCCTTCTGCCTGTGAGCCACAAGTGACTTTTACAGCTCTTAATGGTTGGAAAAAATCACAAGAAAACTAATATTTTGTGACTCATAAAATTTATACAAAAATTCAATTTTCAGCTTTATTATAACATAGCCACATTTGTCTGTTTACCTATTGTTTATGACTGCTTTCAGGCTACAACAGAATTGAGTGGTTTCTACAATAGAAGTGAATAGTTTCCACAAGAACAGAATGGCCCACACAGCCTATTTATTATCTCTACAGAAAAGTTTGCATATCCTGACTCTATCATCCCTGTTTAAGAAAAAAGGAGGAAACAGCATAGACAGTATATCTGTAGGGACAATAAGTGAGAATTTTCCAGAATTAAAGGAAGACTTGGTGGTGAGAGAGATTTAATACTCTTCTTAACTGTTCCTATTTTAAGAATATTGATGGGCATTTGTTAGGCCATCACTGTGTTTTACTGCCTGGGGTTTACAGCCAATTGTACTATTTCATTGAACTGACCAATTCATTAGACAACTCATCAATCCAGTCAACCATATGTTGTTGTTTCACTGAAATGATTGTTAAATTCTGGCATCCAGAAGATCTAATCCTATAACTCTCAAAAACTTCTACAAATCTGTCTCACCAAATTCCTGCCCTCTCCTTTTCCATGAGTTAGCTCACTAACTCAATTCCTTCAGCAAGGCATGCCCTTCCCATTGTTCTTCATGTTGCTGTCTTTGAAGTTGCAATCCTTTAAGATTCAGTTAAGACAGTATCTTCTTCATTCAGTATTAACTCTGCAAATATTTACTGAGTGTCTGCCATGTAGCAGGTGCTCTTCTAGGTGCTAGGGAGACAATGGTAAACAAGTAATAACGCCTGCCTTCAAGGATCTTACTTTATTTTACAGTCAAGCAGGTAATTAAAACACACAATTGTTAAAATCAGGAGAAGAACAGATGAAGAGCACGTAACACTTGAGGGCTTGGCGGAGTCAGGGAAGTTTTCTCAATTAAGAAAGATCTTAAAAATCTTAAGATGAGTGGGAGTCAGCTGGACAAGGGTGGTGAGGGGTAGAAGAATTCTAAGCAGAAGGCATATCATGTGCAAAGGCCAGAAGATAGGAGAGTGCACATAATTTCAAAAAGTGTGTGCAGTTGGAAAGTAGAGGCTAAAATGGGAATAGCAGGTTAGTAATAAGTGAAGCTAGAAAAGCGAACGGGAGCTAGACCATTAAGAACCATCTTAAATCTTACCAAGAAACCTGGAGATTTTCCACAGGCAGAGAAGGGGAGGTTTTGAATGGCATTAGGCAGAGAGCAGTGTGATCATATTTGAACTTTAGAAAGATTTCTCTGGCAGCACTGAGGAGGAGGGCTTGGTGTGGGCAGGATAGGCATGGTTGCAGGTTCATGTTTGGCTGCAGGAAGCTGAGGGACTTACTATCTTATGCTTTCCATTTTCTCTGTGAAGTGAGACCCAGGGCCATCCACTAAGATAAATGGAAAGATGGCTGCCTAGAACATGCAAAGATGGTGGAGTTTTGTCATAGCCATCACAAAAGAGATAAAGAGCTGACTGGGAAAACAGAAAAAGGACTTCCGAACACATCAAGATTGGAGGCCTTGAATTTTGAGCAGCCCCATCTACTTAGCAGCCTGCCATGGAGAAGACAGTGGGTCAAGGACCCATAGTTGAAGGTGTTACTTGGTATATATGATAAAAGAATAATCAATTCAAGGAGTTGAAGAGACTTTCAAAAGAGTGATTGAAAAGGGATCATAGGACCAGGATGAGCAAGGAAGAAAGTGAAGATGAGAGAAACCAGGGAGCTGGAAGGCTGGAAAATGCTAAATGACCTGAATGAAAGCAGCTCTGAGAGCCCCCAGAAGGGCAGGAAGACAAGGTTAGGTTGTAGAACAGCATCGTCTCATCAGCAAAGCAGTAGTGGGTGACACCAAAGTCTAGGGAGTAGCTATAGGAGTGGACGGTTGAAGCCAAGTGGAAGCTAAAATTAGGAACTGAAGTGATCAAGGAACTGAGTGGCCAGAGTGCTATTAGGTCATCATATGGATGATATTTTCACCCTGGACGATGGAAAATCTTGACTAGGGATAGAGGAGGTTGAGCCATATGCCAGTGTCTTCAGTGATAAAGAAATAATGATGCAGAAGGTGAAAAATGACAATAAGGAGAGGCAGAGGGCAGTCTAATTGGATGGCATGAGCCTCTATGGAGGAAAGGTGATTATATATATAATGACAGTGGCAAGGTCAGTCTAAACGGGACCTTGAAGGAGTCAAGAAGATGCTGATGGTACCTCTCAGACCGAAGTCATGTTATGTGGGGTGGTGAAAGCTAGCTGCAGAAGAAACCATGTGCTTAGGAGAAAGCCAGAGTTTTAACTAACTAGGAGGTAGATGCCAGTTTAGAGAAGATATTGTACAAAAAGAATTTGTCCCATAAGGGGGATTCTAGGAGGCAGAGTGGAAAGGTTCTGGGCTGAGGATGTACAAATGGAAAAGACATGGACTCTCTCTCCAAGGAACTCTTCATTCCTCATCACAAGCTCTGTTGGAGCACCTTTCGAGCAGCCTCCCCATAACATCATGGTGTGTGCTGTGACCACTGGGAGACTTCAGTTCATGACCACTTCTTGAGCAAAGACATGAGATGGTGGAGGCACTGACTTCATGAGCCTCCTGCAATCAGAGAAGAAAGGTAGTGCAAACTGCGGCCAATTCCCTGTACACGTGCAAGAGGAGGGGAAAAACCCACACCAGGTGTCCCAACTTATACTGTCACCAAATCCTTTTTGTTTAAGGTGACAACAGTGGAACAATGAGCAAAATGAAGTATGAACCTCACCATCACAGGAGTAACTGTGCTCTGTAAACGTGACCATCTCCTCCACCAGAGTAAAAGCTCCTCAGAAATAAGAGCCATGTCTTATTTTTCTGTACCTAGCACAGTGCCTGGTACACAGTACTCAACAAGCATGTGTTGAGCTGAAATGAACTGAACAAGTGATGTTTGCATAATAATTAACAGTTGACCAAGTAGCTTCATATTAATTATGTCAGGGTTATAAAAACTTTGCAAGGCAATCATTCTCATAGCTCTGGTTTCTTAAATGCTTCCTACTAGTCAGAATCAGCGTAACTATTTCCCTCACTTTACAGATAAGGAAAGTGAGGTTCAAAAGTTAAGGGACTTGCCCTGAGTTATACAACTAGTTACTAGAACTCCAAATCCCAGGCAATTTCTGTCACAAAATGTTGCAGTCCACAAAGAATTAATTCCTTGGTAGTCAGTGAGTGTGATAAAGAATTAATGATAGTAATATTAAGTATTAGAACAGTGTTGATAGTATGGTAATGATAACATATGAACTATTATTATTATATTATTCCTATTATTATTACTATTTACAGCTCCTCTGTCCTGTGCCAGGCTTTACCTATACAGTCTCTAACACAAAAACCTATAGGATAGCTATCATTATTCCCATTTTATAAATGACAAAACTGAGAATAAGAGAGGTTAATTAATTTACCCCAGGTCACAGAGCAAGAGACATATTCCAGCTCCAAGCTCAAGTCTGTCTATGGCCAAAGTCTGAATCCTTTCTCCCATTCTCTTCTGCCTCACAAGTCAGCCCCTGAATGCTATCTTGCCTAAATTTTCATCTTCAGTGTTCTGAAACTCTGAAAGTGAGAAAGAATTTTGGCAGTTTTGTTATATGAATGGTGAAAGTCACCGTACTTATTGATTATTCATACTACTCATTATTACTTGGGGGATAAATAAGAAGATGAACAGAAAACAGAAAGAAAAGATATTCATTCATTCTTTCTGTCTTTCACTATTTCGTGAGTTTTTACCACGTGCTGGTCCCTGTTCGAAGCGTTAGGGATGAGAAAGGGAATGAAACAGATGAAATCTCAATCCTCATGGATCATCTATTCCAGTAAGTCCCTGTCCTCTGTGGCCCCTGCAGGTAAACCCCTTTCATTCATTCAGATACACTCACGCCTTTACAAATGATGGTCAGGCCCCCAGGTCCAGAGGAGAGGCAGGTTGTCTTGTAATCAGAGCCCACACAAAGATGTCCAGGGACCAGACTTTATAGGGCCTAGAAAATTGTACCCACACAGCCACTTGAGAGAATTTGCAGCCATCATTTCCATTAGTCAAAGGGGTGTACATATCAGTGAAGAAAGCAGATAGTGAGCAAGTCTCAAAATGCCAAGGCTGAGCCACACATGCTCAGAAGATCCACTGATCTCCTGACCTCAGCTACAAGTTTACTGTGTGCTGAATTAAGGGTTATGTTAAGATGGTGCCTCTCAACCCCAGTCATCAGAAAGGGCTGTTTCCTTTTAAAAGTCTTTTGTAAGGCTGCCCACTCCTCCTCCCAGAAGGGCAGTCGTCCTCACTGCCAAGCCTATCTTTATGGTTCGCCTCCAAAACAAGTGCAAAATAGTGTTGGACTCGGATGAGCCCTCCCTCTCCCTGGCCACTGGGACACCATCTGCAAGTTGAGTGGGAAGAGTAAACACTGCAGGTTAAGTAACTCATTACTAATATTTTCCTTGAGCTCTGAAACTTTTTAAACAAACAACAACAACAATTGTATCATAATAACCTTCCAGAGGTTAACAGCCGGCAGGTGGTCCAGCTCAGTCCAAATGAAAACCAGACAGCTGTTTGATTATAAACTGTTGACTCTTATGGAGATCTGGGGAAAACTTCTTGCCGAAAAAGGGTCTTCTCTTAAAAATCCCTAATGAAACAACACATAAATGTCAAAATGACAAAAATAAGGAAGTGTGTCATAGACTAAGCATTTTAATGTCCTTTCTGGCTTCCTCCAGAGTGTACTCTGGATCTAGCCCCATTTAATGGCACAGATTCTTAAAGAGGTGGTGCACAGCGCAAATTTTTATGACCCAAATAAAACCTGGAGAGGGCCGCTTTCTCTGCCATAGTCAGTGTCCTCAGCAGATGTGTGGGAGGCTCACATTTCAAATCAGCAACTGTACCAGCATTTTACCTGGACCCAGAGGCTATACAGAGGGCACATGTGAAGAAAACCCTGAGGTGTGGGGCATTACCCTGTCTGTCTCCAAGCCATTAAGACATTGCACGGACCCCCCTGGGAAGCCTTGGCAAAACTAGAGAAAATTCCAAGGGCTGATAAAATGATTCGAGAATGGTGGATGAAAAGTTTCTAATCAAAACCTTACATTAGCACCACACGGCCTCACAGATTGATGACTATAACTGTTTTCTTCCCTTGATGATGAAATGGAACACAAGAAAATTACACCCTAAATCAGTATTTAATTACTGGTCTATTATATTACAATCAGAAACATTTCAGAAAGCTCAGAAAACAAAGTTGAACCTTTTTACACTGAATTCTGCAGCAAGTGGTGAAATGCAAAAAACCTTAAGATTCCAAGAAAAAAAGAAGCTATGCAATGACAATCACCTATTTTTTTTAATAAAAGAAAAGGAATAAAAATGAAAAGTGTAGAAGAGAGAATTTCATAGCTCCTAGTTTAGTTGCAGTAAATTAGGAGAAAGGTGAGATCACAGAGTGTGGGGGAAAAAAAGCAGCTTTTTGGTTTGACCCATGTTTGGTGGGGTTTTCTGGTATCATATAAGCAAGAGGTGGCAATGAGCCAAACTCTCAGAGATAAGATGGGCAGCAAAAGAAAGAAAGAAGGAAAAGCAGCACCCAAGATGCTGAGCAGGCCCTTGATACTTTTTGCTAGTTTGTAGAGAGAGGAATATGAGGGTGTCAGTGCTTCATTCTGATAAAATATAGTGTAAAGCTTTTCATATCCTATTAGAACTAGACTGTGGCTGCTTCTCAATTACTGGAGGCTCTGAAGGTGAGACAAAATGTAACTTAATAAATATTTATTGAGGGTCAACATATAACACACTCTGCTAGGCAATGTGGAGCTACAAAAAATGACCTCAAAGTGCTTTCGATCTCCAAATGAAAAACAACACATGAATAACTAACTAGAAGATAAAACATAAAGGCATGAAGACTTTCTCTCTACTTCATTTTCACGTTTGTTATATTTATTATTTAGTTAGGGAGCTTCCAGGAATGCTAGCTGGGGGGAAAGAGACTTTGAGCTTGACCTGAAAGTTTGAGAAAAATTTCCAATCATGACGGTTAATTCCAGAGTAATCTAAGAAGCATTAAGTACAAATAGTAAAAACTAGTACCAAATTTACACATTTCTTCCTATGCTGCTCCTATCCTTTTTAAAACTCTAAATAAAAGGAGTGCCTATATACATTTTTTTATTTTAAAGAATTTTTATTTTTAAACATATTAATGTGGTTTTCTCTCTGAAATAGTTATCTGTCCTAGAAGTAAGCTACTGCAAATGTCTATTAGCTAGATGGAATTATTGATAATGTAGTCACAACCCTGCCTCAAGAGATTATGCCCAGCAATTCCCATCCCACACACGCAAGATCAATGTACGGTTCAGGCTTTCAAGCCTCGTCGATATGCAAAGATGATAGTTGCATATTTTGTCATTCCCTTTTAGTCCCTTTCTCATAGGGTCTGGTGAGCACCAGGGTTCCATTCTGCCCTGCTCCTTTTCGTTTGTTTTGCCTTTTCTTTCCTACCCCGACTGCCTTCTAGCTCCTCCCAGCACAGAGTTTACATTCCATTCCATCAGGGCCATGCTCTTGTTGAGAATCATAATTTTTGAGATTGTGAAGTTTGTATTCGTTTTCTATGGCTTCAACCACAGATTTATTTTCTCACAACTCTGGAAACTACAGGTCCAAGAACAAGGTGTTGGCAGGATTGGTTTCTTCCCTCCTTGACTCATAGATGGCTATCTTCTGTGTCTTCACATGGTCTTCCCTCTATGTATGTCTGAATCCTAAACTCCTCTTCTTACAAAGACATCAGTCATCTTGGATTACCTCTTGAAATGCCTTATCTCCAAATATAGCCACATTCTGAGGCCCGGGGTTAGGACTTCAATATATAGGTTTTGGGGGGTACACAATTTGGGGGTTAGGACTTCAATATATAGGTTTTGGGGGGTACACAATTCAGTACACAATATATCTCCAAATATAGCCACATTCTGAGGCCAGGGGTTAGGACTTCAATATATAGGTTTTGGGGGGTACACAATTCAGTATCCAAGTCACTAAAATTCTCTGATCATCCATTTCCATCTCTGTGGAAAGAAAGTCATAAGAGGATGTCCTAAGTATTTTCCAGTTCTACGAGAGCATGGGTAGAGAGTGTTGCATTCCTACACCCTGTTCCCTGGCTACTTCCTATGGAAATCACCAGACTGTCTCAGGGCCTAATGTCACGAACAAAGTAAGGCAAGTAAGTCCCCACTCGATACTGATAAAGGAGTTGAGATTCAGAACGGCTAAGTGATCTGACTAAAATCTTCTCCGTTAGTTGAAAGAGGAAAGGTTCTTCTGACTTCGAATGCAGTGTCTATAAGAGTGAAAATTAACATGTCATTCCTCAGGTGTTAAAATAAATGAATTTAACATTAATTTTCTAGATAAAATTAATCCCAAAAGAATAACCCTAAGAGTGATCATTTGAGACTGTTTTTGCTGAGTATATATTTATCTTCATGGTATTTTCAAGATGGCCAGGAAGGTTCTGCTGCTCAAGAATTTAACTCCCCTACTGATGCAGGATGTCTGGAATTTCACCCTTAATACACAAGTTCTGTAAACTAAGGCTTTTTTTGGTTTAGTTTTATTAGTTTCAATGATGTAAATTCTCAAACAAATACAACAATAGAGAGACTATATAATGAACCACCATGTACCTATCATCCAACCTCAACAATTATCAATATAGGGTCAAACTTATTTCCTCTCTACTCCACCAACTCCTTCCTCCACAGATAATTTTGAAGCAACTCCCAGATATTGTAGGTGTAAATATTCCAATATGTGTATCTTTTTAAGATATAACCACAGTACCATTATCACACCTTAAAAAACTAACAATAATTTTATATAAATTAAATATGAAGCTTTTAAAGGTTTATCCTCAGGTTTCTTTTTTTTTAATTGAGGTATAATTGACATAAAACATTATATTAGCTTCAGGTATAAAATATGATGATTTGAGGGCTCCCCTGGTGGCGCAGTGGTTGAGAGTCCGCCTGCCAATGCAGGGGGCGTTGGGTTCGTGCCCCGGTCCGGGAGGATCCCACATGCCGCGGAGCGGCTGGGCCCGTGACCCGTGGCCGCTGAGCCTGCGCGTCCGGAGCCTGTGCTCTGCAACGGGAGAGGCCACAGCGGTGAGAGGCCCGCATACCGCAAAAAAAAAAGAAAAAAAAATGATGATTTGATATTTGCTATACACTGCAAAATGATCACCACAATAAGTCTAACTGCCATCTGTCACCATACAAAGTTATGAAACGTCCTCAGATTTCTAACAGTAATTCTTTAGTAACATCAAATATTCATTTAGTATTCATATTTCCCCTATTATCTGATAAATTTTTTGATAATTTGTTTGAATTGTTTCCAAGTAAGTTCCAATGTATCAGTTAGCTATTGCTGCATAACAAACCATTCCAAATCTTCTTGGTGCCTTAAAACAAACGTTTATTATTTTGCATGATTCTATAGGTTGGTAGGGTGATTCTTCTTGTTCATGTAGCTATATTCAGCTGGTATCTTGACTGAGCTGGAATAACCAAGGCTTTACTCTCATGCTGGAGGTCTTGATGAGAATGACTAGAGGGCCAGGATTCCCCCAACCCCTTAATCCATGTGTTCTCTCCCCAGGAGATACCTCTTTATATCATGGCTGAGAGCTCCAAGACAGCAAAAGCAGATGAGGCCAGGCCTAAGGCTCAGATCAAGGACAGTGTCATTTCTACCATATTCTATTGGTAAAGTAAGTTAGGGTCCAATCCATGCTGAAAAGGAGAGGAAATAGATCCCATCTCTTGAAAGGAAAAGGACATGATTGTATAGAGTTGGGAGGAATTACTGGTGACCATCTTTGCAGGGGAACAACCACATGCATCC
This sequence comes from Pseudorca crassidens, assembly GCF_039906515.1. Lineage (NCBI taxonomy): Eukaryota > Metazoa > Chordata > Mammalia > Artiodactyla > Delphinidae > Pseudorca > Pseudorca crassidens. The sequence continues at coordinate 35,674,618 of NC_090309.1, forward strand.
ATTGAAATTTTGACATGTTTCTTAAGTCATTTTTAATCTATGGGTAACTCCTTCATATTATTTTTCCTCTTGCAATGTTTTTGTTAGTTTGAGAAATCTGTTGTTTGTTCTCTAGAGTTTCCCGGAGTCTAGATTTTTCTAATTGCCTCTCCCTGGGTTTTCTAATATGTTCCTATGTTCCTTTTATTCTCTGAAAATTGGTAATGAAATCTAGAGGCCTGATCAGATTCTGGTTTGATTTTCTTTTTTTCATGGAGTTGTATGCCTCCATTAGGAGGCACATAACTTGGCTGTCTCTTTTATTGTGATGTTATTAGACACAGATGATCATTACCTATCACTAGATCGGGGGGTTCTGCAATTTATGGCCTATAGGCAAAATCTAGTCAGTGTACCCTGTTTTTAATAAATAGAGTTTTATTGGAATGCAATCATGTCCATTTGTTTACGTATTGCCCATGGCTGCTTTCACATTCCAACTGCAGACTTGAGTAGTTGCAACAAACTTTATGTGGCCTACAAAGCCTAAAATGTTTGCTATCTGATCCTTTACAGGGAAAGTTTGTTGACTCTTGATCTAGATTCATTCAGATTGCAAAATCATGATTTTCTAATTCAATTATTTCTTTTTTATTAACTGAAATACTCCTATAAAAAGAAACTTCTCATCAACTATGTGGTTACCGAAGGTACAGCTCATATAGGAAAAACAGGATACGTGCTAGATTCTTTCCCTCTACTTATCTGTTTTTAATATGAGATAGCTTCCTAGTATTCTCCAGAGGTGGCCAATGAGGTGTTGAGGGTATTTTTTTTTTTTTGGTGTTTTTGTTTGTTTTGTTTTAAAGTACCACTATGAACCCATTCCCTATGTTTAAATCCATTGCATTCAATTCTTATTCGTGCTCATATTGTCCCATCTTTTCTAAGTAAGTTTATTTAAATCACCTTCTGAGTCCTTTTTAAAGAATCCCCGTATTATTGAGAGCCTTGTTACTACCTGGTCTAACAAAGTGTTCCCCACTAATCTTGTACATATCCTTCCCCATACATGGAATTGCCCATTTCTCCAAAGAGATGTGATCCCCTGGTGAGAAATGGAATTGAGTGAACAGAATTCAGATGCATGGGGTACATATTGATACCAGAGTGGTTATTATTTCTAAGTCTTTTTTGAGACTAGAGCTTGAAAATATGTCTTTTTTTAAAGAAAGAATATTATGAATTTACACTGATTCTTCTGATTGAAATTCTGGACTACAGGATTTTCACTTTATCTCATTGATCTTACATCTTTATTTCCTTAAACCACTCTGAAAACCCCAGTTCTAAACAAACCAAAATAAATATCTATTGAATTATGCCACATACACACAACAACAACTTCAGGATAGCAATATCAGTGCTATGATCAATAATATGGTTACCAAAAAGTTTAAGGTCTTTTGTAGTTCTTCTCTACTATGAGAATATATTCCACTGGGGTTATCCAATCAAATCACTCTGTTAAAAAGTTAAGCTAATGTTTTTGATGAAACAGGACATTTTGACATGACCATTTCAAAACAACTCAAATTGTTGAAGCATTGTTTTTATTGCCAAGTAATATGTGCAACAGATCACCACCCAATTTCTGAACTACATTCTAGACAGGATCAGGGGTGGGGTGAGGCTCAGAAATGAGGTGTGTCCACTGTATACATTACAAAAAACAAAAAAAAGGAAAAAAAAAAACTGTTCCTTAGGAGGAAATACATTTTTCCGTTTTACTTCCTTTTTAAAGTACAAATTCACCTAGGAGAAATAATAAACTAAGCTATTACTAGTAATTTACCCTTTTGTATTAATGGGCTCTAATAAGGAACAGGGGAAGAAGTTTGAAATCACTACCTAACCAAGGGTAGAGGAGTCAAAGAAGAATGTGAAGGAAAGGGGGCAGAGTATGAAGTTCCTCAGATTGCAATTCACAACTGTTTCCTTCATCCTACTTTTCCCAAGGGTTACCCCTTATAAGGCAACTAGATAGAGAAGTAGGAGAGATTTCATGGTAGTCAACATCCTTAAGCCTCCTTTAAATCACCAGATTGCTTTTGAGAGGCATGTCTTCCCTCCTTATAGGTACATTTCTGTTTCCTTTCCTCTCTCTCTTCTTTTTCCCCTTCTTGCTCCTATGCCTTGAGCCAGACGTTGGCAAACTACAACCAAGCCAACTGACACCATTTTTGTAAATAAAGTTTCACTGGAACACAGCCAGGTGCATTTGTTTATGTGCTGTCTATGGTGGCTTTCACACTCTGATGGCGAAATTGAAGAGCTGAGAAAGAGACCATATGGACCACAAAGCCTAAAATATTTATTATTTGGCTCTTTACAGGCAAAGTTGGCCAACATCTGCTCTAGACTATGGGTTGACCATAACTTCAACCTTCTGGGATATGGCTCAGCCGTTCTGAGCTCAAAAGGTTGCTAAGATTTAATTAAAATGTGTCACTGAGAATAAGCTCAATAGGACAGAATATGGGTTCTAGAAATTGAACTAAACTCAGGTTCAAGAGCAGCGCCTGCTGGAAGTGATCCAGTCACAGGTTCAGCTTGCAATTTTTTCAGAATTCTGAAATAAACGAAAACTTTTCTTTTAGGCACACCACCACCAGAAATCCCAAATATTTAAATTAAGGATAATAACGTCCACTACCATCGCTCACTTTTCATGTGCTAGGCACCATGCTATGCACTTTACAGGTGATGTATAATCTTCTTTCATTCTTTCATCAGTCCAGGGAAGTGGGCACTATGATTATCCACATTTTATAGCTGAGAAAACAGACTTAAAAGGAAATGAGAAACTTGCCCAGGGTCACACAGCTGGGAAGCAATGGAGCTGAAATGCAAAAACCCAAGCTTTCTCAAAAGGAGCTCATGCTTTAAAACCACTAAGCAATGCCACTCTTAGCAAGACACTGAAGTCTGCCATAGTCTCAAGTCTAGAATCTGAAGGGATCCTAAGAAAGGACTGAACTTTCTTGTTCAGGACTGAGACTTCCTAGAGAAAAAGAACTCCTGTGAATGACATGGGAAGGAGAGGAACCTGTCACCAAAAACTATGATGTAACTTCTTTCATTAAAGAGACTTCCAGTTAAATATGGTAGCCTGACCACAGACATGTAAGCTTTCTTCCTCCTGAGTCCCCACTAAAATGATTATAAATGAATAAAAAGCATATAAGTTCTTGAGGACAGGGAAGCAGGTGAGGAGACATCAGTAGATGAGAAATTTAATATATTTTTAGAAGGAAAATATATCAAGGAGGAGTGGTGACCAATCTAGCTGAGCAAGGAAAGCTAGAACCAGAAGTCCCTGCAAAGGGAGATACCACAATGGGAAGAGAGTGATGACCCCTTACAGAGTCCCTAAGAGGCCCAGGAACTAACAGTGCTGGATAAGGCAGTGGTCAGGCTCAGGTCTAAATACAGATTTGGGGCTTGGTGGTAAAAGTCTGCATAGAAAATGGTTACCTGTCTAAATCCCTTTCCTCATACCACATAATCCTCAGGCAGAAGACTGTAAGTGTGTATCCTTCTAAAAGGAATAAACTAAAGAGGCTCCAGACATAGCAAAGGGATGGGGTGGGATGAAGAAGTGAAAACTGGAGGGTTAAGGAAGTTTTGTGGGCCTGTCAATTAGCCTCCTTTACTTGTCCTGTCTGAAGAACTCCTACAGCAAAGTGTATGCCCCGCCCTCAGAGCTGCTTCTGTCAGATTCTTTGCTGGAGATGGTGAACAGTCCCAGACTTCCATATGCTAACATATGGAGCATTCTCCAATGAAAATGCTACTCTCTGTGCAATGATGTTACAGTGAAGCCTGCCAATTAATAGGCCCACAAAGCTTCCAATCAACTCCATTCTCAAATAAGAGCAGATATTCAAAAATTACCAGATTTGAGAAAAATCTCCAGAATAAGAGAAAAGAACAAAGCAACAGAGGAAAAGGAACCAAGGTGAAACACAGATAATGTAGAAATAAAACAAAGTTTCACAAACTATAATTAATATCCTCAGAGATATAAGATGTTACGTCCATAAGACAACAATTAGATGCTATAAAGGAGGAACAATAAGAGAAAAAGAAGAGCTTTTAGAAACGAAAGTTATGGTAGATAAACCTTTTTTAAAAATCAGTAGAAAATTTGGAAGAAAAAAATCATGCAATCCTAAAAGAAAATAAAAGAAGATAGAGTGATGGCAGATAAAGAGAAAAGCAGAGATACATAGAAGATAAATCTGGTTAATCCAACACCTCATTTATAAAAGTTCTAACAAAAGCAAACAAAAAAACGGTGAGATGGAAATGATCAAATATAAGAAAACTTCTCTAAGCCAAAATTATGAATATTCTGATGGTTCTATACTCTTAGAACCCCAGGTGAACATAGAAAAACCCCAGGAAAAATCATTTTTAAAAAACTCATACCAAGGCACATCACTGTGAAATTTCAAAATAAGAGTAAAATGAAAATTCTAAAAAGATTCCACTCAGAAAATCCAGGTTGCTGGCAAAGGTACAAGAATCAAAATGATAGGACTTCTCAACAACAATAAAGTACTGGATAACAATGGAATAATGCCTTCAAAATTCTTAGTGAGAAGTGATTGCCAAATCATAATTCTTTATGCAGCCAAACTGAAAATTAGTTGGAGGTAAGAGGAGGGAAGACTGCTATGAAGACTCAGCTATAACTTCCCTGCATCTTCTAGCTCCCCTGTACCCTTTCTTAGGAAGCTACTGAAATAGTACCCCAATGATGAAAAGGAGTAAACTCAGAGGGAGAAATATTTAAGGAGATCTCTAAGTAAGGGATTCAATCCAAAAGAATGACAAAGGGAAGTTTCCATTATGGTGGCTATGCAATAGCCTTTTTTTTTTTTTTAAAGGAATTGATTAAATGACAAATTTAAACATTTTGGGAAAACATATATATATATATATATATATAAAAATATATATATATATATATATATATATATAAATAAAATAGACCTGACAAACCAATTGGGAAAAATCAAGAAAAGATTCAGTGGTCATCTTAAATGCTTTTCACCAGATATTTTTACCTCTTCACCTTTCAGACACGTGGTAGAATTTCTCTTCTAAGGCATCTTGTGGTTTGTGAAGTCATGTGACTTATTCTGGCCAAAAAATTGTAAGCAAAAGTGACATGCATCACATCTGGCCCAGAGCAGTTTAAATGGTTTGTTGTCCTTCAGAGCACTTTTCTTTCCAGTGTGGAGACTGACTAGGTTCAAGGTAGTGGTTGCCCCAAGCGCCTAGGACCCTTAGTGACTATAATAAGTAGAGTCTCTCTCTCACCCCTTAAATCAACCCATAGTGGACACGCGACATGAATATGAAAGAAACCTCCGTTGTTTTGAGTTGTTACTCAGTGAAACCTGTCCCCCATCCCGATAAGTATATGGAAATCCACATCTGTAAAACTAAGGCAATTATTAGAATCACAGTATGCTACTAATTCTACAGTGATAATATTTGTATCACTGTGATAATGGAAATCTGACTATTAATTTAATAAAAATTTTGATACTACTATATTGAGAGATTGGGAGAAGAAGTTAAGGGTTGTAGTGGTTTAAGAGAGCCAACAGACAAGGTCTAAAATTAATAAATAAAAAATAGTAGTTAATAATGGTGTTCTTTCAGCAATATGGAGATACACACCAGAAGAAACAGTTTAGACTATTGAAAGCTATTTCTCTGGGTTATGGAAGTATATGAGAATGGGACCAAAGGACTGCTCTCTCTGGGGCTTCCCTGGTGGCGCAGTGGTTGAGAGTCCGCCTGCCGATGCAGGGGACACGGGTTTGTGCCCCGGTCCGGGAAGATCCCACATGCCGCGGAGCGGCTGGGCCCGTGAGCCATGGCCGCTGAGCCTGAGTGTCCGGAGCCTGCGCGTCCGGAGCCCGCGCGTCCGGAGCCCGTGCTCCGCAACGGGAGAGGCCACGGTAGTGAGAGGCCCGCGTATTGCAAACAAACAAAAAAAAAAAGGACTGCTCTCTCTATGAGAATGGAACCAAAGGACTGCTCTCTCTATGTTATCTAGTACCATTTGATTTTAACTGTGTGCATGTATCACTTAGATGAAAATGAATTTTAATAGTGACTCTAAGCACTATTTGACATTATTTGACATTTCTACCTTAAAAGAGTTAAGCATGAGGTTGGGTTTCCCCCTATTTCTCTGAATTTGCACCACAGAAGGCAAAGTTGTGTCAATCTTCTCCCACTCGCTCTCTTTGAGCCCTCTCCTGGACTGCCCTGGTGTTGCCAAGGCCTAGACGGGCTGAATGTCAAGCCTGAGCAAAGGTATCTGGGCTCCCCTAGGAGGGCAGCAATGTCATCAAGTCTGACTCATCTAAAAAACCCCTCACAGAACCAAGCCTGGGGTTGCTGCTGGGGAGAAGCTGGAAGAAACCACACACCTTTCTGGATTGATTATAATGTCTGGCAACATAGCAAGCACTGGTCTTCTGAAATTAACCCCTGGTCTGAGAGGTCCATCTTTGTTCATAAGTTTACCTGTAAGTAAATATAAGGTCAGTCAAGGTGAGGTTTCAAAAAGGCCTACCTTTCAGTGGGCTCCATGTCTAAGAGGTAAAACCCCTCAGTCCAAACAGCTCAAAGTAGCTTGCAAGACCTTCCCAGGCTGTCCCCTGGGCTGGGTTAAGTCTCCAGACGAGAAGAGTGCTTGCCCACGTGAGTGGAAATGGCAAGGCTTAACAAGCCATCCAAATAAATGGCTGAAAACACTCCAGGAATTATATAGATTGTCAGGATGGATGTTATTATTTCTTCAATAATGACTGAAAAAAAGAAATAATAGCCTTGCTATGTGCTAGGATGTTCTAAGTGCTTTTTGTATGATCTAATACTGGTATTATTATGGTCATCTTTTTACAAATAAGAAAACTGAGGCACCGAGAGGTTAAATATCTTGCCCAAGGTTGCAGAACTAGTAACTACAGAGGTGTAATTCAAATCCAGCTATTTCACTGGGCCCAGGGTCTAAAGTGAATCACCAGTAATATCTGAAGGAAAAATCATTTTCCAAAATTCCACATCAAAGTTCTGCACCAGACAGAGTGGGGGCTACTTTTCAAAGATGCTGTTGCTATTCACAATTCCACAAAGCACGGATATATGTGAAACAATCATTCCCCCGACTGCAGAGGTCTACTATTTATATGAAGCTATTTAACTTAATTACAAATAATTTAGGCTACAGATGGGAGCAAAGCAACATTAAGGATCTTGATTTTGAAACCGTTCTAAAATAGCTTTTAAAATCTAAGAGGTAAATTGTCTTTCCAAATGAAAATGAATGTGTGACGCAGTGAAGTCTTAAAGTTATTAGCATCTTTTGCTGAGCCCCCATCTATTTCCTTTGTCATTTACGTGATGTACAGTCTTTAATTTCAGCTCCATGATCAAAGACATGAAACTTGAGAAGCTCGCTATTAAAATCAATGGCTGTACTTGGAGAGAGGAACAGTGGCGACGTGATGGCTGCTTCTCACCTACAAGGGGAGACCAGACTCCCTTAAAGGTTTTCAGGCAGAGGTCCCAGTCCAAGCTCTAAATGAGGGATGTGAGGTCACACACACACACACACACACACACACATACACACACACACACACACGGTTCAAGGAGGCTCAGCTTCGCCCATCCCATTCCACCGTACCTGTGAGAGCTCCATTGCTGAATGCAGTGCCAGGAAACATGTTTTTAGGAATTCAGAGTATCACGTTTCATAATTTGATTTAAATCAATTACCCCATCCCTCCCTGGAACAGGCACAAGCTCCAAAAATACAAAATGTAAATGGAACCAGCTGCAGCAAAAGCTTTTTGCCAGGATGGATTTCAGTCAACATAATCAGCCTCCTCTTCGAAGTACATTACTGTTGAGACCCAGAGACTGCGTGAACTGCTTCCAGTGTCCTGGGAGGGACCAGGAAGGTAACCAATTATGGGAGGGGAGAAATAGAAGGAGCTAATCTTCTCTGTCCTGGCTTGCCTTTGCCCCAAACTCTTAGGAAGAATTAATTCACTCCGCTGGGGGATACTGGGAAACTGAGGTCGTTACTGGCAGCCTTCAAACACTATCCTTAATTTATGGATATTTACTAAACCACATAATCACCCTGAGTTATACCATTACAGGGCTCAGCAGAGCCAAGGTCTGCAGTCCTGGGTGTGAAGATCAATTGTGAGAGGGTTTGTGAGTGTGTGTGAGTGTTTATTAAAGAAGGCATGAATGTACCCCACAATTATTTAGGCTCCCAACATGCTGCCCAACAAATGGATCCCATGCGTAGGGTTTGGCATCTTTCCATTGAAATCCTTCCCCTTAATCGATTTAAAATGATAATTCAATTAAAATAATTATTCTAATCAAACTTCATATCTTTTTGGCAGGTTCTATGGGGACCTCTGTCCTCAATGTTATTTTAGTATTTTCTTTATTTGTTTTCTGACTGGGCTGACTTTGGCTTTCTGAATCTTTGGAAAATTTTACGTCACTGGGTAATCATTGCACCTTTCTGGAGCTTTCCATTCAAGATGCAGGGAACGAGGGAAACAAAATAACCTAGAGAGATACAGTACTTTGAATTGTGACCAAGTGGCAGCCAAGAAATGACTGAGAATGATGGACGGATGTCTCATCCACCCATTCACCTAAAATGTAGACCTCGGAGTGGCCAACCAGCCTGTTAAAGCTGTAGGGGGAGGATGAACGGTAGTCCCATCCCTCTTGCTCTTATCTTTTTTTGAGTTCCCCATTTTTCTTTCAGAGGCTGTTGCACTGTCGAACTGTATCACAGTTGTATCAGATCTTGGGAATTCTCCTATACCTCTTTTTTTTGTTTGTTTTTTTGCAATATGCGGGCCTCTCACTGTTGTGGCCTCTCCCGTTGCGGAGCACAGGCTACGGACGTGCAGGCTCAGCGGCCATGGCTCACGGGCCCAGCCGCTCCGTGGCATGTGGGATCTTCCCGGACCGGGGCACGAACCCGTGTCCCCTGCATCGGCAGGCGGACTCTCAACCACTGCGCCACCAGGGAAGCCCTCCTATACCTCTTTTAATTTTTGAAATATTATTATAACACATCTCATTTCTTCTACACAGCTATGCTGGAAGGTAGGTAGGGCAGATCCTGTCAATTCCATTTTAAAGATTAGGAAAAAGCAACACAGAGATGGTAAGTAGCTCTACCAATACCACACAGCTAATATTGTAAGGTCTGATTGTCACTTTCCAATTAGAGAACCATATAGCAATGTAAGTGAAAAACTATTTCTATGTTTTAATTTTTTAGCATTAATAAAATGTGTAAGGACACTGGCCAGTATGATTTGTATAATGACCAACTTTTGCTTTTAAAAAAAAACCCCAAGATTCCAGGTGCACTTTTGCCTGAAGGATGCTATCCTCTTGATCTGAATCATTGATGTCTGGGAATCCAGCTGTGGCCTCTTCCACTTTGCAGCCACACTAATGAGTGTGCAAAAAAGATCTGCAATAGAAGAGTCAGGCCCCTTGATGCTATTCTAAGTTGAACATCGGACCAGAAGTCCAAGACTTGATTCAACAGCTCTGCCACTGATAAGGTATGTGACTTTGGAAAATCTTTTTTATCTCACTGGGCTTCAGAGCACCCACTAGACCTTCAGATTCTAGTATCTACTTTTAGCCAAAACAGCCTTGACTTTTGAGATTCCAATATTAATTCCATTTGAAAATTGTATCTAAGAGAAAAACTGGACTTCATCAAGGCAAAAGGACAGTCTTATTTTTTTAAATTAATTTAGTTATACAGCAGGTTCTTATTAGTTATCTATTTTATACATATTAGTGTATATATGTCAATCCCAATCTCCCAATTCATCACACCACCACCATCCCACCCCCGCTTTCCCCCCTTGGTGTCCATACGTTTGTTCTCTACATCTGTGTCTCTATTTCTGCCTTGCAAACCGGTTCACCTGTACCATTTTTCCAGATTCCACATATATGCATTAATATACAATACTTGTTTTTCTCTTTCTGACTTACTTCACTCTGTATGACAGACTCTAGGTCCATCAACGTCTCTACAAATGACCCAATTTCATTCCTTTTTTATGGCTGAGTAATATTCCATTGTATATATGTACCACATCTTCTTTATCCATTCGTCTGTCGATGGACATTTAGGTTGCTTCCATGTCCTGGCTATTGTAAATAGTGCTGCAATGAACACTGGGGTGCATGTGTCTTTTTGAGTTATGGTTTTCTCTGGATATATGCCCAGTAGTGGGGATTGCTGGGTCATATGGTAATTCTATTTTTAGTTTTTTAAGGAACCTCCATACTGTTCTCCATAGTGCCTGTATCAATTTCCATTCCCACCAACAGTGCAAGAGGGTTCCCTTTTCTCCACACCCTCTCCAGCATTTGTTGTCTGTAGATTTTCTGATGATGCCTATTCTAACCAGTGTGAGGTGATACCTTATTGTAGTTTTGACTTGCATTTCTCTAATAATTAGTGATGTTGAGCAGCTTTTCATGTGAACAGGCCAGTCTTGATTAGTAACCTCCTGGCAGAAGTTTAAACCTCTTGATCCAAGGGAACTCCTGCTTATCGCATATTATGAGTATAACTTTTTTTAAAAAATAACTTTGCCGCACTTTGATGATGCTTTGATGGAATGTAAATTTAGCTATTTTACAGATGGCAAAATACAGATCTGGAGAGACATTTTGAGCATCTCATCATGCACCTAAAGGCAAGGAAGGGCCTGAAAATGAGGAAGAGGAAGGAGTCCTGGGCCACAGAGCCTGAATGGAGAAGCCACAAAGAAACCTGCCCAAGGGCTCGGACTTTGAGTCCCAGGCCTCTAGCTTGGTGCTTCTCTGTAGATCTTGCTCTGGGTAGAGCCCATCTCGGGATTTACGTTAAAAGACATATGGAAAAATCAACGAAAAGGGGGCTGTGGGAAAGGGCATTAAAACATCATTCAGAAGGAAACTAGGTCAGACAGCAAGTTTCTCCCAAACCTCATTCTTTTCCAGATTGTTTCTACGCAGGATTACCCATTTTAGGTGATTCAGCTTCCAGAGGGGATCCCTTTACACATAGACACTTTGTCCATTGCAGCTGTATGTGGCTAACAAATTGAAAACAAATTCTATTTACATGTATATAAGAACAAATTTTTTTTTTTTTTTTTTTTGTGGTATGCGGGCCTCTCACTGTTGTGGCCTCTCCCGTTGCGGAGCACAGGCTCCGGACGCGCAGGCTCAGCGGCCACGGCTCACAGGCCCAGCCGCTCCGCAGCATGTGGGATCTTCCCAGACCGGGGCACGAACCCGTGTCCCCTGCGTCGGCAGGCGGACTCTCAACCACTGCGCCACCAGGGAAGCCCATAAGAACAAATTTTACGCACATATATATGACCCAGCCCAAACTGCAAGCTCAAAGAAACCCATATTTTATGGTATGCACTATTCTTTTCTTTTACTCCTTTTAAATGTAATTTTAAATGTCCAGAAATATGAAAAGTAATAAACAAAAATAAAGACCCCCTCCTAAGAAAGTAACTGAAGGGATGGAACTAAATCATCTCCTAAGACTGTTCTATGCAAAAAGCCTATTCAATAAGCAGTTTCTATTGTAGGAAATCATTTGACCAGCTGGTCCACTAAATTCCTGGCTGTGAATATCACCTGGGGAATGTGTGGAACATGCAGATTCCTGGGCTGGCCTGTAGGTATTCTGACCCAGTAGTTCTGAGCAGAAGCCCAGGAATATGCATTTTTAATAAGAACCCAAGCTGATCCTGATGTCATGACCTACAAACCAATTTTCAGAACCACTGCCCTGGACAATTTCCCCTGAAGGCTCTAACTTATTAGTGATCAATAAGTTTACTTTTGAACACTGTCATTTACGAGGACTCCTTCCACTAGTCTCTAATAGAATTTAGAGGTTTAGAGGAATAAGCAAGGGACTGAGAGCCAGGAGGCCTGCATTATATTCTCAGCCCTGTAGCCGGAGTTGGATGGCCTCATCTCTCCTACAGTAAAATGAGTTAATAAATGTAGTTATTATTATATGGAGTGATCAGCATCACAGCAGCAAAATCTAGATTTCTCTTTTCTAAACAATGAAAATGAACAGCAGGCATTACGAGAACACTGGTGTGGTGCTTTCTGGGGCTGGCATTGGTTCACCTGCCAGGTACTGAGTGGAAATATCCAAATTCATTTAATGCCAGTGGTATTTCTCAAATGCCCCTTCTGAGCCAAACCAAAACACTTATATGAAAGATATAAGACATGGGCCATTACCTTTCCTGGAAAGTTAATGTGTAACCTCACAGAACTCATTCTATACTAGAATTCACTAGCAATAGGAGTCATTCCATATCAGAGACATGCAAAGTGCATGCAGAAGGGCTGAGAGACAAAGAAACATGTTTAGCATGGGAAGGAGTAAGTCTGAGGCTCTTTGTGGAGATTTGTGGAGAAAGTAAGTTTTGGGTAAGGACTTAACAAGCCATAATCTTTGAGTTCATGGGAAGGAATAAAGTCTTGAATTTTGGCTGTTGCTTAACTGAGGCCGACTGCCTGAGACCATGGGACATAAATGCCCTCCTTATCGGGAGAGGCTATTTTCTCTCTCCTAGTGTGTGTTTCAAAACTAGGCTGATATCCCATGTAAACATACATACATACACACATCCATCCACCCATCTAACACTCTTCCTATCAAGGACTGCACTTTTCGCTGGGGATGCAAATAGGATGAAGCCTTGATGCTGCTCTCAAAGTTTACAAGAGAACCACAGAGTTCATCAATGAGAATTTCTCAGTCACCACAGAGACATCCCAGTGAGCTCAGATTAAGTAATCCAGGAACATTCTTTCACTTCTCTTTTTCCAGATTAACTCATTCTGCCCAGGGGGAGAGTGACTGGAGAGAGAGCATAGTATTACGATTCAGGTATAGATTCTGGAGCCCAACTGCCTGGCATGAATCCTGACTCTAAGTAACTCAAATAACTGCCAGCTGTGTGATCCTGGGAAATTTACGGAATTTCTCCAGGGCTCAGTTCCTCATCTGTAAAATGGGGACAATAAAGTAATATATGGAAAGCACGGAGAAGAGTGCCTACAAGCGCCGTGTGGACCCTAAGTAACTGTTCACTAACATGATACTAACATGATGTCTCCTCCTTCCCTAGTCATCATCAGCTGCTTGAGAGCAGGAAATCTGTAGCCGCCCAACTCCATCACAGATGGGCACCACCCACGAGAGCATCTACTACGTGCTAAACACTCAATACGTGCATCTTCGTGCAGGCTTTCCTGGGAGCTCCTCTCTTAAGCAAATCGACATTTCCTTATGGCCTGAGGTCCATAATCTTCCCGGAGACAGAAAATAGCTGGTGAACACCCATTCTACAATAACGCGCCTAGCACTTCATGACCTCCCTCAGGTTACCCAGCAGGCTCTTCCTTTCCAGGCTGATCCATTCTTCAACACTGCCATACAAATATGCCCCACCCACAGCCTTTTAATCATCTTCCTTGCTTGGCCCAGAGCCTGCCCTAATTCTCTGTTGTCCATGTTGCTGGGAGAGCTCCAAATAGGACAAGCACACATTATTCTCCAAAAATGTTTTCTCCAGTTTTCAGTTCTGACAAATGCCCTGGTGCATTAGACTGAAATACTTCTGAAAATAAGATTCCATACACTTTCTTACTATTTCCTTCACCTTAACCTGACAGATTAAGAGGCTCTGGATGGAAAGAAGGTGCTGTGCTCATAAGTGAGAAAAGGTATGTGAGCTGATAGATATTCTTACCCACTAGGACTTAGATCTAGAAAGCAGGTTTCATTTCACACGTCAACTCCAATCATTTGATGTAAGGGTTCTGTTAAGGAGGATTCCGAGGTCATGTCTCAATAAGAAGTGAGCTGTGATCAAATAATAGTGTGTGCCATGGGCTCAGGAGTGGGGAACAGTTTTTGATACATGCTAGGCCTGCCCTAGATCCTTCTGGCAGTCTGCATACTAACCTGGTAAACTTAAGGCTTAGAACATGCTCCTATGTATGTACTCTGATTTGAAGAATACAGTAAGCTCTTCAGGTCAAATATTTTTTCAATTATTTTGATCTCCTGATAATCACTTTTACAAGTAAAAATCTTCAACAAGGTCCCAATTCACTTTAAAATGTGTATCTTGGAAGGAATGACTTAAGCTATTACCAGCTTATTACTACTCAATCTCAGAGTAACTAGCTAGTCACCTAGCAAGGGCCTAAGGGAATGGTATCTAGAACAGCTAAGTTTTGACATGGGGGATGAAAAAGAAAGGAATTTTGAATATTTTCTCAAAATATACACACTGACGGGGTTACACAGTGCAGCCTGGGCAGTCATTAGGGAACACGAAGGCACACAGTATTGGGAGAATAATGAATGGAGTGTCACAGAATGGATTGGACTTAGCAAGATATAGATGTCTGAAAAGCATACACCATCTGTTTCACAAATTGGCCTATCCCTGGTCCTAGGGGATAACTGTAACTTTGCAAAGTGCACAGAAGATACACAAGAGGTCAAAGGCACTGCTACTTATCAACTAGATGAGGAAAACCAATTAAGTTCTATTCAGCTACTAAAGGAAGGAATCCCAAGGAAGTTTAGGCATTCAGCTCAGTGTTCTGGCAAAGGGAACGGGATGAAGGGTAGGTAGTCTCTCTTCCCTTCTAGGGTTTGTAGATCTTCTATTACTGTATGTCATCTATCGTAAGGCTGTTCACATATTAACATCTCTAAAATCAAGATGCATTTGAAAATCAATGGCATTTCATAGTTTAATTTAGACAACTTGTTTCTCCTTTCCTAACAGAACAACATAAAATAATGGCATCTATTACATTTGATGGCAAATGCGATGAAACACAGTAAATTGGAAGGGGGAGTTTAATACATGGGAATATGCCAGAATCCTTCACCATCTCTTCTCTTAGGTTCAGCCACAATCAGCACAGCCCTCCAAGCCTCTGTCTTGAATCCATCAAGTGTTTGTAGAGTCCCCAAGACTCCCAGGCACAGTGATTATGCTTGTGCGGCTACATAAAAAGTCTTGTCTGAAAGGGAAAGGGCGACGTGGCCCTATTTATTTTAATATGTCTTCAGCTATTTTAAAGGGTTTTTTTCTTACTTCCATGTTGGAGGTCTTTCTACCAGTTTGGAAAAGTGCTCCCCTCCCTGAATTCCCCAAACGCACCAGTTAAATGTTAAAGCTTAGGAGATTTCTATGTGGCCCTCTGTTTCCATTAGCTCAAGGAACAGCAACTAAGAAAGGAAGGAATGCTTTCAGAGTGTCATTTACACCCCCAGAGGCTCTGTACCACCCACGGTCTTCCCCCTCTGCCTCTCAAATGGATCAGAGCAAAATTAAATATCAAAACTCACTCAGACACTACCAGTTTCTCCAGACTTTCAGACTAGCCTTTGCCACCTGGTAAGGCATATAGCTTAGTTGAGCTCTGGGTACATAAAATAAAGTTGCTATTGGTGTCTTGTCAATCAACATCCAATTCCATGGAAAGGCAGAACGTGTAGCCATGTGCCTGCCACATGTAGAATGTTACTCAGCCACCTTAGAGGGAGGGGACAACTCCTCCAGGGAAATTCTCACAGTCCAGACATCTGACTCAGGGATCCAAGTGGAGGAAAAGATAAGAGAAGAATCAGGAATGAATTCATGGCAGGTACTGATGTAACTCTGATCTCTCCAGGCTTGACCATTCAACTATGCGTGGGGGAGAAAAAGAAGGAAAGAGGACAGACAATAAAGAATGGAGGGGCTTCCCTGATGGTGCAGTGGTTGAGAGTCCACCTGCCGATGCAGGGGACACGGGTTCGTGCCCCGGTCCGGGAAGATCCCACATGCCACGGAGCGGCTGGGCCCGTGAGCCATGGCTGCTGAGCCTGCGCATCCGGAGCCTGTGCTCCGCAACGGGAGTGGCCACAACAGTGAGAGGCCCGTGTACCACAAAAAAAAAAAAAAGAATGGAAAGGAGAGAGGAGGGCAAGGATGTTCTGTTCTGGAAGCACAACCAGGGGTTCAAGGGGAGCACATTCTCTAGAAGCAGCACCTCTCAATAAAAAGTTCTTCAGGTACTATGCTGAGTAATGTGAAACAGTACAGGTGAAAAGACATCAGAGACAACCACGTGAAAGCAAGGAGAAGCTAAGAGAAACTATGTGGGAAAACCTGGAGGTAGAGAGTAAACTTTTCTCATTCCCGTGAATAATGCCATGTGGCAGCCATGACTCTGCTTAGGGAAACTGGCTTAGTCAGGAGCCAAGGGGACGCTGCTAGAAAAGAACCAAAGCTGATAATCATTCAGGTAGACTTCAAGTGATTCATGCTGGGCCAAGGAGAAAAATCAAGAATCTATTAGCTGCATTAACTGGCTAACAGAAGAAATACATTCATTAATACATGCTTGCCCTCCAGTGAATGTAATAATGTCTCTGTCACTGTCTCTCAACCTCTCTCTCTCTCTCAATTGCTTGGCGTGAATCAATATCTTCTGGTAAAGTCCTAAAGGAGGACGATACCTTCCCCGAATCCTACCTCCCGGTGTTATTTCCCTTCAAGTTACATTTGGTCATGTCTACAGAGTATTAAGACACAAGTTGATTTATCAAAGGAAGTCACAGGAATGAAACAATCTTCAAACTGAGACTTTAGCAGAACTGACAGATGTAGTAGTTCCCTGTAGAATAGCTACGACATGCAGAGGAACTTGAATATCATTGTCCTAAATTACCAGGAATAAATTGCCCAAATTAAGGCATATGAGCATGTCTCCTTCTCTGGAGATTGTGTGAGAAGTAAACACACCTTCACTTATCTGATCTACTCCTCTGTGGTTTTAAGTGGGGAAGAACATACTCATCGGAAAGAATATTTTTCTTCTCTAACTGAAAAAGCTTAAGAAGAATTCCCTACATGTGTATAGAACTTATACCATTTCAAGTACTTTCAATCGTTATCACATTTGATGCTCACAGGCATTAAAGCCCACAAGTGAGATGTGTATCTACAGTTATCTTAACACCACCAAGCAAACTAGCAATATCTCTGTAAACCGTACATTAACAGTTGCTCATAGCCTCAAATGATCTTTCTCTCCATCCACTGTCCTACCCTTTCTTCTTCCCTAAAGCTTATTTCCCTTCCTGGTCAGTTCTGCCTCCTTTATAGCCTGTATTACACTGTTGTTTTATATAGAGAGATGCTTACAATTCAATTGCTTCTGAGGATCTTTATTCATAAGTTGATGTCTCTCCCATTTTCTCTTCTTTTTTTTCTCTTTTCTACTACCATAATCCTGATCAAATGATGCCCACACTTTTCACAACAGATTTTGTTTTGTTTCCCTTTGCAACCCCCTTTTCTTGGCCATATCCTTTGGTACTTATACTTGTTCTCCTCGTGATTTGCATAGAGAGTATTTACTTGCCCTTCCTCACCCTGATTCTATTTCTGCTGCCACAAAAATAAATTGATGTTAGCCTCAAACCATCAACTTCAAAAATGGAAATTACTTATTTGTATAGAGAATCTTGCCAAAAGTTTTCTTCTTACAAACTCAGCCTTTACTCTTCGACCTGCCACAGAATTTTAAACCTGAAAGACACCTATAAAATCGAACCCAACTGTCTCATTTAGAGATGAGTAAACGGGGATGCAGACCCAGGTCTTATGAGTTATGGTCTTTGCAACACATATTGATATCTGGCCCAGTCACATCGCCCATCTGAGTTTTATTTTCATAAATTATTTGATATTGTCACCACGTGGCCCAAATGTATTTTGAACTTGATCAGACTCCATCACTGAATTCCTTACTCTTCAAAACTCCTCCTCTTACCCCAGAACCTGCTGCTCCTCCCTGGTGAATATACTGCCATGCACCAGAGGTCATCCTTGACTTGGGTGTCATCCTGATTTCTCCCCTCTTTCCCCCTCACCCCCAGCTCATCTCTTGATCTGCCCCCTTCTCTCAGGCTTCTCTCTCACTAGCCTAATTCAAGCCACCAATAGCTCTTACTTGAATTACCACAACAGCATCCTAAGTGGTCTCCCTGCTCCCACTCTCGTCCACGTCCAACTGCAATCACATCTCCTCGCACCAGCCAGAGGGAGTTCTCCAAAAGAAAATTCGGTCATGTCACTACTCTGACCAAAACCACCAATGAGTCCCCCCACTGCCATTAAGAGCAGGTCCAGACTCTGAGCAGGGTTACAAGCTATCTATGTTTTGACCCTTCCGTATGTCCAAGCTCATCTATGGCTGCTCCCACATCACATTTGAAACCAAACTTCCTTCAGTCGCTTGGACTAGTCATGCTCTTTCCCACCTTCCAGACTCTGCACAAGCTATTTGCTCTGGCTGCAGGATTTTTCCTCTTCCATTTTATTTGGATAACTGGCAACCTCCTCTTCACCATTCAGTTAGGAACTGTAGAAAGCTTTCCCCCAGATCCCTGCTTAGCTCAGGCTCACTTCTGCAGTTGCTGGCTCAGATGTCCCCTCTTCAAGGAGCCCTCCCCTCACCGGCACCTCACCCATCATCATGCTCCATCCTCCTGCTCTGATTGTTTCTCCTCATAGCACACATCACAGCCTCTTGGATTATAACCCATTTGCTTATTGTTGTCTCTGCCTGTCTCTGCCCCTCCCCCCCCCACCACCACATTAGATGTCCTTAAGCACCATGAGAACTGGGACTCTGCCTGTCTCGGTCACTGCTGAATCCTCAGTGCCTAGAGGAAGCACTTAATAAATATTTGAGAAATGAATATTCTCCACGCTTAGCACAATACTCTGCTTATAGCAGTAGCTTAATAAATACTTGAGGGAGGGATGGAGAAAAGAAGGGAGGAAAGAAGGAAAAGAGGTTAAAAGCTTGAGAACTCATACTGGCTTTCATCTTTCTTTTCTATAAGAGCTGCTACATCTTCTCCTTCTATTGTGTTTGTTATTTCATCATCATTCTCCTATTAGCCATTGAAAACAGTTGCCAAAAAATAGATCAGACAATCATCAAACTTAACACAGAATCCAGCAGAGCAGTGAGACCCTCAGTCATGAGTGCACTTAAAGACTCCTCCAACTCATTTCTTAAGCTTACATGTCTGCACTGAGTCACCAACTTCTGCAACTTTGATTGAAATGCCAGAGTTAGTCCACAGCCTTGCCCCTTCCCCTGCACTTTTCCTGAGAACAATTACCTAAAGAACTCCTGTTTTATTCTATTCTTCTCATATGCCATCTCCTACCTTCCCAGCCCTAACCCTGTCTGCGAGCTATGTGTAGGTGGCACTGTTATTATTTCCTGACCTCCTGTCCCTCATCACCTGCATGGTGTCGACAGAGATGCATCTCATTTGTTCTCTGATTTGTACTATTTTTTCCCTACTTAGTTCTCTTTTATTTTATAGAGAACATTTGCTTCCTATTTTGTTTCCTCTGACCCATTCCTTTCTTTAATGATCTATTTGAGAATCCTTCCCACTAGACTGAAGTTTAAGGGCCTCACCTTTCTTTCCTTTTTGAAACAGGGAACTATATTTGCCCACATCCCATCTGTGAACCCCTCTCATCATCCCCCCACCCCCCGACCCAGTCGGTCCATGAACACTGGCAGTGACCTGCCCTCTTGGGTGCAAGAACACAGAAGGGCGTCTGCTCCAGCCAGAAAATTAGAATTCACCCAGAGCAGGGAGGTCCCTGGATCTGCTCATACACATGAGCCTAGTTCCTTCCTACTGAGATTTGTTCCTCCTTTACAGCCCCAGCATCGTTCCTTTTGGCAGAAGAGATGAATGTAAAAGAGGACTGACGGAGTTTGCACTGTACTGATCTTTCATCAGCAGTACCCCGGTGCCACCAAGCACCAGCCAAAGGGTTTCTTTCCTTCTCATTCCATGCTTAGCTTTAAATCCTTTTCCCTATGCTAAGCATTTCTGAAAGCCTTCATACTTTGAGCTTTAGCTCTCTTTCTTTTTGAAATTTTCTTTTCATATTTTTCTTTTTTCTTTTACTTTTTTTTACACTAGACATTCTCTTTTATGCATCCCTGGTTCAAGGTTCATTCTTTTAAATTTTATACCTCTTTAAAAACGTGAGCTCATCTGCAAAGGACCTGTGGGAGACTAGTATCAGGGTGAATCAGAATAGAATCAGGACTGAACAAAGAACTTTTTTTTCCCATTTACTTTTAAGGTAATCATTGCAACCTTGATCCATAGAACACTGTAGAAAATAAGAAAATCAAAAAGAAAAAGATTGAATTTATTCAAAACCTGGCAAGCTAGGAATAATCATCATTAACATTTGGAGTATGTATTTGCAGGGTTTTTTTCCTGATGCATTAGCAAAAAAAAAAAAAAAAAATGGAATTAACTGTTCATCCCATTTTACTGCTTTCTAAATTCACTTAACGTTCTAATGTACACATTTTTCTGTGTCATGGAATACTGTTCTACAACATCATTTTTAAAGACTACGTAGTATTTCATGATATAGATAAGCTATTATCAATTCAACAAATGCTTATTGTGAGTCATCGGATGCTTCCAACATTGGGGATTATAAACAATTGTGTACTGAACATCATCGCAGAGGAAGCTTTGTGCTTATCAATGATTGTTTTTGGGGGATTCATTCCTAGAAATGGAACTGCTACATCAAGAAACATGAATCAAATTTGGGGGTATATAGCTCAAGATCACCTTCTGTATGGGCTTTACATTCTCCGTGAACGTATAACAATTTATGTTCTCTGGAGATGGGCATGTGTATGTCCCACATCCAGGACAACAGTTGGTATTACAATTTTTAAAAAACCTTTTCCAATTTTATAGATGATAAATGGTGTTATCTGTTGCTTTCAATTGCATGTATTTAGTCACTAGTAGGTAATCATATTTTTCATATGCTTATTATTTTTCTGTTTTTGTGAATTATTTGTTCATATCCTTTATACATTTTCTTACTAGAGTGCTTGTCATTTTCTTAAAATCTATAGGAGTTCTTTATAGGATACTAGTAGACCTATCCTTATAAGTATTTTATCCCTAGTTTTACTCACTTTTAAATTTTCATTATTTTTATGGAGAACTAGTCTTTATTTAGGAAATTAATTATTCTTTTCTTATATATTATCTACCTTTGGTATTATGCCTTAAATGTCTTTCCCACCAAAACATGATTTTTTTCTAAAGCACCCATATTTACTCCTAGTACTTTTATGGATTCTTTTATCTACTTAAATATTGAATTCATATGGAACTTAATTTGGTACATGGTGTGAGGCAGGAGACCTTAATTTTTGTCCCAAATGGTTAGCCATGTGTTTCAAAATCTTTTCTTAAATAATCTTTCCTTCCCCAGTGATTTTAAGTACCATACTTATCACATAAAAATCATTGTATATACTTAGGTCTATTTTTGGATATTCTATCCTGTTGATTTGAAAAGAACTGGCTTTTAAGTTTTCTTATTTAGAAATGACTTTCATTTATTAAGATATTGTTTCTCAATAAAAGCGTGTTGTTTTTTGCAAATAAGTCTTTAACATTCCTTATTAAGTTTGTATAAACACATTTTCTTTTTCTGGTTGCTAGTATTAAAGGGATGGTCTTTCTCATCCTGTTTTAGGGGTTATCACTTGTATACAGGAAAGGAATGGCTGCTATGATGCGCTGCTTAGACCCTCCATCTTGGCTTGTACACTCATTTCTCTAGCTTCTGGGTGTTGATGGATGACAGTTTAAACTGAGTCCCTCTCTTCATCTGCCCTTAGCAGGAGAGAGCTGCCTTGCCTTGAGCCATACTCCTCCCCTAGACAGCCCATGTCCTGTGACTGGTAGGTTAGGGATATGAAGGTCCAGACTCCTTGCTTCAAAGCAGGGAGATTCTCAAGAACCATCCCAGCTCCAGGGCTCCCCATGGAAGTGGATATGGTTCTTGTGGCAACTTCATCACAGTCTAACACCTCCCTTCACTCCCCCTAAGGTACTGACCCTGAAAGCATTCACCAATTAGCTTCCTGCATGGGAGCATCCAACTCAGAGTCTTTTTCTCAGGGAACCATTCTTTCTCTTTTTTTTTTGCGGTACGCGGGCCTATCACTACCGTGGCCTCTCCCGTTGTGGAGCACAGGCTCTGGACGCACAGGCTCAGCGGCCATGGCTCACAGGCCCAGCCGCTCCGCGGCATATGGGATCTTCCCGGACCGGGGCACGAACCCGTGTCCCCTGCATCGGCAGGCGGACTCTCAACCACTGCGCCACCAGGGAAGCCCAATCAGGGAACCATTCTTAAGAAAGACAGTTGTTGTTAGAAGTAATCTAAGAAAGAAGGCTGAATTAATAGGCAGTTTCGGAACTGGATCACCTGCTAACTAGTTGGCAATGAGGACCCCATCCCTAGAGGTTGGTAGAGAACTACAGTCTTGCTGTAGCAGTGCAATTGCTAAAACTTTTCACCAGTGACAACCTGGGATAGGATACTCATGGAAGAAAATGCACTGGCAGGTGCAGTAGCTTAAGCTTTGAGAGGTTTGGAAGTAGTAATTATAAGGACAATGGCTTGCTGAGTGGCACTGATGCACTGGAGAAAGACAAGAAAAGGCTGAGGGCGATTAATCACTAATTGAATGCTAAGTGTGAAAATCAGAGGACCTCCTTGGCAGCATGTAAAGATGCTCTGATTTCTCATCTCCTGTGGGAGAAGGAGGTTAAGGATCAAGCCCAAGACTTCATTATAAGAGTAACAAAGCTGCAGAGAAAGTTGAATTTTCAGCCCAGGTAAGTGCACTTTGCCAAGGTCAGGGCCCTGAATGGGGAAGGTGTGGGACCGTGAGATTTGAGATGGCTCATTTTGGTCAATACACTTGAAAACCTTTACACTCCAGATCCCCCTGACCTCTCTGGGCCTACGCAAGAGGCTCACTGCTTCCTATGAGTATAGAGTACCCCCTTGCTTAAAGATGATGCAGAGGTCTCTGCCCTGCAATGGAACCTATATCCTTGAACAAATACCCCACTATTAAAGTGGGAGCTTATGCGGGCCAAGTAATAAATGGAGTCCTGGGCCCAATCTTGCTTGCAGGCCCAGTGGGTCCACAAATCCACCCCTGGGATTTGAAAATGTCCTCGGATGCCAAATGTATAAATGAAATGGACATACGTGGTAGATGACAGGATCTTTACATGAGATCCTTGACCTTTGGGGTAAGAGCTATTGTAGCGGGGAAGGTCAAGTGGAAGCCTCTGAAACGTCCCCTTTCCAGCTGAAAATTATAAATAAAACACTCTATCATGTCCCTGGGAGAACAGCAGAGTTTAGTAGCACTCTAAAGACTTCATCATGATCTAGGATGCAGGGGTGGTGGTCCCCATCATACCCACTTAATTCTCCAGTCTGGTTATTACAAAAACCAGACTGATCCTAAGGGATGACAGTGGATGACATCAAACTCAGTCTAGCAGTAGCTTCAATTACAGCTGCTGTGCCAGATGTGGTACATTTTCTAAGGCAGATCAACATGGTCTTAAATATATGGTATATAGCCATTGATATGGTGAATCCCTATTTCCATCCCTGTTAGAAAGAAGGATCAGAAATAGTTCTCTTTCATTTTGGAATAGGCAAGAGACTACAATAACCATCGTTCTCTGGGACTGTTAACTTCCCCAACCTCTGTCATACTGTAACTTTAAGAGATTGAAATCTACTTGACCTATTGCAGAATATCACAGTGATCCATGCTATTGGGCAGGATGAATAAGAAGTAACAAGTATGTTGGAGGCCTCAGTAAAACACATCTCCGGAGGGTGGGAGATAAACTCTATGAAGATTCAGGGACTTGCTAGATAAGTGAATTTTTTTTAAAGACCCAGGGATGTTGATTCATCCCTTCCAAAAATAAAGGACAAAATTCTGCATCTCACACCTCCTGTCAATAAGGAGGAAGTACAATGCCTGATAGTCTAGGTTCTGCAGGAAACATTTTTCTGTACTTGGAAATATTGCTCTGATCCCCCTACTGGGTGACATGATAGGTTACCACTTTGGGGTAGATCCCAGAGCAGAAAAGGGCTCTGCAAAGCAGGACCAAGCTCTGATGAAAGCAGGCCTGCCCCTTGGTCAATATTACTGGCAGCCTCTATTAATTAGAGGTGTTGATATGGGAAAAAGATGTCCTGTGGAGTTCATGGTAAGCCCCAGTGGAAGAATCACAGCATAGCCCCCTGAGGTTCTGGAGCAAAGTCATGACACCTGTAGACAAAATGATGTTTTCTGAAAAATGATTACTGTATGCTACTGGCCCCTAGTAGAGACATAATGCCTGATTATGGGACATCAAATGACCATGTGACCAGAACTGCTCACCATGAACTAGGGTCTGTCAAACCTAACAAGTGATAAGGTCAGGCAGGCTCAGCAACAATTCCTCATAAGATGAGTCCTGTCCAACAAGCTGGGCCAAAGGGCACAAGCAACCAGCACAAGCAGGTGGCCTCAACCCACAATTCACTCACTGCAGTTACACCAATGCCTCACCCTCAGCTCAAGTCTATGGCCACAGGGTCAGGTCCTTTAAGACTCTCCCATGGGACCAAATGACAAGAGAAAAAAGTTTGAGCTTGGGTCACAGATGTGTCTGTTCAATATGTAGTTGTGGGGTGAAAATGGGCAGCCACTATACAACAGCCCCACTCAGAGGTGGCCTAGAAAGGCAGTAATACAGAAAATCCTCCCAAAGGGCAGAGCTTCAGAAGGTGCAGTGGACAGTACACTATGGAATGAGAAGTGACTCAAGATAAGAATACATGTGGGCTTAAGGCCAATGGGGAATGGCTCCTCTGGTGTGTCAGGAGCCTGAAGGAGAGAGACTGGAAGATCATGGACAAGAGGAGTTCAGGAAGAAGCATGAGGATGAATCTCCAGAAGGTGGCACAGAATGTGAAGATCTTTACCTTCATGTTAACTAATCCACCGGCGAGTGTCCACCATAGAAGGTCTAAACAAACAGGCAGGCAGGATGACTTGTTCAACTGATGTTAGCCAGCCTCTGCATCAACCCACCAGTGCTGGCAAAATGTTTGTAGGAACTGAGTGGCCAAAGAAACAGGGAAGAGGTCTGTGCATGGGCCTAACAGCATGGGCTCCCAGGCACTAAGACTGATGTAGCTACTGCTGCCCCCAAATGTCTCACCTACCACAAACAGAGACCAATGCTGAGTTTCTGAAAAGGTACCATCCCTCAAAAAGACAACCAATGATTACATTGCACCCTATCCTATATCCTAGAAGTGATTCATCCTGATTGGATTTAAAACACTTTCTATCCATGGGTTTGCCTTTCCTGTCTGTAGGCCTCAGTCAGCATCACTATTTTAGAGGTGAATATTTGAGTTGCTGACCCAGACCCCACAAATATCATATTGGACTGAGGTACCCACTTTACAGCAAAGGAAGCACAACAATGGGTACATGGTCATTGGATCCACCAGTCTTATCTCATATCGCATCACCCAGAAGTTGTCAGCCGGATGAAGCAATGGGATGGCCTTTTGAAGGTGTAACTGAGGTGCCAGCTCAGAGGTGATGCTATGTGAGAATGGGGCACCCTCTCCAGAATGTAATATACACTCCAAGTCAATGCGCACTATATGGTGCTGAATCCCCATAGGCGGACTATATAGTTTCAGAAAAAAAATGGCTGGAAACAGGAGTGGCACCACTTACCATCACTCACAGTGACTCACTTGTGGGAATTCGTGATTCCTGCTCCTGCACTCTGTAGATTTAGAGATACTGGGTCCCAGAGAAGGAGAGCTTCCATCAGGTGACACAGCAAGAACCACATTAAACTCTAAGCTCTGATTCCATCTGGTCACTTCAGGATCCTCGTGCCAAGAGACCAGCAGACGATGAGTCACTAGGGTAACTGACCTAGTCATCAGGAGGAAGGAGGGGTGCTGACTGGGAAGGGAAGAATGTTTTTGGAAACCAACTGATCCACTGAGGCATCTCTTGGTAGAACCTTGTCCAATTTTGACAGTATGTGGAGAAGTGCACAGCCATGGCCTGAGAAGGGCATGACAACTGGGGGCTCTGGTTACTCAAGCATGTGGGTCTCAGTCATCCTACCAGGTAAACACCTAGACCAGCAGAAGTGCTAGGCAATCATGAGGTGATACTAGGATGCACAGTAGAGGAGATGGTGAATACTGGTTGCAATCTCGAGACCAGTGACAGAAGCGAGGGCAGAAATTCATCCCACTTACCTTCCTCTTCTGAGCTCTCTTTTCTTGTTCATTAAAATCTTCTTTTATATTTACTGATTCCTCTTTAATGCTTTTTAAGGCTACACTGTTTTTACTTCTTGTAGTCTTTCTTATTTATTAAAATATTTAAAATTATACATTTTCCTTGATTATAGTTTTAGCTACACTCCATCAGTTTTTGTGTGTGATGTTCTCATTTCATGTCTAAATAGTCTAGAATGATATTTTTATTTTTCTTTGAACTAAGACCTAAGAGTGCTTCATTTCATTTTTTAACTTAACTAAAAATTTATCTTTAACAAATTTTTATACAGTCTCTTTCTCAAATGTTTATATAAATTCAGTTATCTGGTACCCTTGACTTCCACAACTAAAACATTTGACTTAACAGCACACTGCTATGCACAAATGATTTCTTAGGTCACCATCTATGGTATTAGAAACCATCCAACTTGCTACAGCCCAACTTCCCATTCATATTGCCAAGTTGAAACCTCAAACCAAGCTGCTTTACTGGAACTCTTAACCGCAAGCAAAATCCCTCCTAAACAAAGTCCCAGTGTTTTCTATATTTGCCCTTTCATTCATGAATCAAATGAACAGAGCCTCTGACCCCGACCTGCTCGATTAAAGCCTGCCACGTTCTTCCAGTTCTTTTCTCCTGGTAGAACATCCACACCAGATTCAATGCCTGTGTGGGTCTGAACTTCACATTGAACTCTGTGCCTACAGAAATGTGCTATCCTATAAAAAGCATCCTTTCACTGAATTCATAATTGGGGTTCCCACACTATATTACCTCTCTCTGAGTAGCTGCTTTTTGCCTCAAGAGGGAGAGACCCAAGACTCAATTCCAGTATGTCCCCCAGAGGTTTATTCTTGTTGTTTCTTCCCCTCCTAGCAGCTGCACAAGTTCTCTATTCTTCTCCTGAAAACTCAGAAAAATAAGCAATGCCTCCATATTTTGCTTTCTGCCCATCTTATACGTGAGGAAACAGAGGCATTAACAGATGAAGTGACTTTTCCTAAACCAATTAGTGGCAGGGTAGCAGCTGAGCTCGGATTTGCTCTCTCCTAACTTCTCCTATTACAGTTACCCTAGAATTATGCTGAAGTATATAGAATTGTGTTCATTCTCAACGAGCAACCTCAAATGGAAAGCAGCCGATATCTAGCCTTCAGTGTCTACACAGTAAGAGGGCACAGGCATAAACTCACAACCATCTCAAATTCGATATGCATACTCTGTAGTCACGTGTCCTCATGTCACTGGCATACTCCCTTGTCAATCTCAGGTGACTGTTCTTAGTTTTACGCTATTTTACCTTCAACCAGCAGTATACCCCAGTCCTGTAACCTGAAGCTTCTTTTGATCCTCAGTAGATTTTCCAGTGTAAATATTAAATGTGTAAACTCCTATAAATCGTAGAGATGAAAAACAGCTACCAGAGCTTCTAGGAACAGGAGCCTTACTCTATTCTCTATGTTCAACTACGTGGGCCCCTTATTCCTGCCAATATTAACTAGGTAAGTTCCATGGTACTGTGCAATTGGCAGCAATTTCATGTACAAAAGGGAAAAATTTTCTAAAGTTAAAGGTACAAGGAGGAGGGGGGAAATCAAGCTTTGGTGTTGATTTCTCTTGTGTTTCAGCAACATGTTTTGACTGTGCCTATACACAACCTAAATGCTTTGGCAAGGCTACCCTGCCGGTGGAATGTGCCACACCTTTGTGCGTGCAGTAGGGATGTGTAAAAGTGCACACTTCCTGCCACGGCAAGACCATTGGAACTCATTCTATGACATCCTAACTTCTGGCCTCAGGGATGCATGAGTAACCTCTGATAACATACCCATAATTTTTGTTTACACCTGCCAATAAACACCCACTCTCTGCCAGTTCTTAGGAGGATACAAGCAACAAGCAAGGGGGTTCCCAGATTAGGAAGCACCTTGGGAGAATCCGTTCTAGAGTAGTTCACCTGGGACCTTGATCCTAAAGTCACCCACTGAGGTTCCGTAAGGAAGAAACAACACAGGAAGCTTTTATTCAAAAATGTTCAGAAACAAGATGCTGGACCTCCAGGAACTTATAACAATAGAGCAAATCAAGATTCAGACACCTAAAAAGGTACGTGTTAGAGGAATCAAAATGAAGGTAGTTTCTGTTGGTACCCACAAACGTGTACACACACATACACATACAAAAGGGCTCCAGTCTTTCTCCAACACAACCCATCCTGTACACCACTGTTTATCATGATACTTCTCAATGTCATATTCTTCACACTACTCTATAAATTGTAGAAAATCCTGTTGCCTACAGAATAGAAGTGCAAATTCATGGCAATGAAGATGCAACGTTCTCCTCCCAAGCCCTCCTATTTGGCCATGGGACTCTCACCTGTGAACCCTACCTTAGTCTGACATCCCTAAAACACAGTGCTCCAGACAACCACTGCCATTAGACCATCACTGGCAAGGGAGCAGAAATGTGCTTGCCATACCTGGTTTAAATTTAACTGCTCACATTTTGCTTGTATTCACCCCTAAGGCTTTGTTCCCTACTTACCGTTAATATATTGACTTATTCATTCATTGATTCAGCATGTTAAACTCCTATTATTGACTGTGCACAGTGGAGACAGGGAAACAAAATTGAAGCCAAGGAGCCTGGGTTGGAGGCCATCTCAGGTGAAGGTGGAAAGGGAGAAACTGGTATAATTTGAGAGTGAGGATGCAGGCAGGTGATCAGCTTTGGAAAGGAGAAGAGGATGAGTATGGGTTTGGGCACTTTTGTTGGAAATTTCTTTATGATAATCAAGTAGGAGATCCATTAGGCATTTGGGTAGAAAAGAAGGTTATGGGCTCAATCTAAGATCAGGGAGTCATCAAAGAAATTGTGTGGACTGAGAAAGCTGCCAAGAGCAAACCCAGAAGCACACCAAGACTACCAGGCCTGAGGACAGGTGAGGGGGACATGCAGGAAGGTCAGGGAAGCCGATGAGGACCTGAAAGAGCACAGAGCCAGGGCACCTAAAGAAGCAGAGATTTCCCTTTTTAGAAGACGCAAGACATAAAACATTTTCCCTTCGATTCACAAATTATGTCAAGGAAATGATATGAAATATTCATTGAGGGTACACCTCAAAGGAATAACAAATTTTACAAGATTGTCTGGGGGAGGTATGCACATTAGCAGATATGACATGCAAGCATCTTATTTTTCACCAACAGTGAGTAATATCTGTGGGTTGATTACAAACATACTCTTCAGTTAATGGTAGAAAATGAACAAAAGACTAGTGATGAATTTGCATCAGGATTTTGATCTTTTAGCCTTTAAATCTGTGTGGGTCTATCCCTTAGCATGATGTGCAGTCAGAGGGAACATTACCCCCGGAAAGCATACACTGCAGTTTAAATTTCTGGAACATGGCCAGGCCCAAATGGAGTGTTTACTAAAGGCAGCTGAAAGCAATATAACTGGAAGGCCAGTCTGAACTGCGATCAAAGAAAGGGGAAAAAGGTCACAACTAGAGCAGGGGTGCCAGACAATTAGGTCAACAGGATGAAGCCAGGCCATCAACAGATAACCCAGCCGAGGATTAGAAATCAAAAAACAGGCAAACAGGTTGGGAAGTAGAATGAAGACAGAATGCGAAGGGGGCCCACGCCAGGGGACAGGAAAAGGCAAAAGTGTCAGAGATGGGCCAGACATGGAGGCAGATCCACGGCTCAGGAATATTCGCAATGGCCTCAAGGAGTGGCAGGATTTAATCAATGGGCTAAAACCTACCAGCTTCTGCAGTTCCAGGTACAGCAAAGTCTCAGTGAGAGAAGATCACTCTGCCTTTTGGCTGGCACCCAACTCCACCCACCGGGTGACAAGCATCCCATTTTCCTGCTGTGGAGCCTCCCACTGGCCTGGATTGTGTGTGACTCTGGCCAGGGGTAGCCTCTTTCCCTTTGTCTCCTAGGCTGTAATCACTGTTGAAGACTAGGTGAGGATGATATATTTGTAACTGTGTAATATAACATTAGGAAGTAAGCATTCCTCCACATAATTAGATAAGTAAGTAAATGAAATAAACCAACACTTATTGAGAACTACAAACTGGGGTCATTTGGAAATGTTTCATATTAAAAGGGAGGATTATGAGAGATTCTCCATGGTTTTTCCCTTCTACTCCTTTCATTTACCTTTAATTTTTTTTTTCTTTGCAGGTTAGAGCTGAGTCCACATCCTAAGGGACCAAGACAAGCCATCAAGTTAAATGATTTCCCTGATAGCCCTGTGGATCGATAGTTATATAGGCCTATTCCTCATGTCAGGGCCCAAATTATACACTGTACATGAAAACCACCTCCTGGATTTACTGCTCTGCGCCCCCCACTCCCAGCCACAGCAGGTGGCTTATTGTCCTGCATTTCTTTCTTTTAAGCTTTAACTAAGTCTTTTCTACTGATTTTTCAACATTTCCAGAGTGGCAGAGCAGCAATTAGCCAAGTTTCTTCCCTTCCACAAAACAGCAATGATTTCCTTGACTTCCAAAGAAACTCTTTAATGTCCTATTTCTCTCACAGAAATACGAGAATCTTTCAGTCAAAGGATATGCAGTTAGCAAAGAGATTACAATAGTATGAGGAAGCAGACAAAAATTCAGCCTGCAGTGTTTCTGATGCCCCTAGGATAACCCATCAGTGTTAGTGAGAGAGTGGCTGATAAGCTGAAATCTCTAGTTCTACTTCTGATACCGAGGCATGGAGTAAATAGCCTCACCTCCCCATGCCTTGGTTCTCCTCTCTTTTAAATGGGAATGATTTTACTTACTCACATTACTTCCATGACATGGAGAGGATATTAACCTAAATCAAATAGAGTATATGTGAAAACATTTCATACTGTGGAGAGGGAAGGTGTCCCATAAGTTCTAGGTTCTGTTATTATTTAATATTTCTATATCTCAGATGGATCTGGTCTCATGAATCACTTTATTAACGAAGTGGACTTGAACTATACTGAACTGTTTTCGAGCTTCCTAATCTCCCAATTGTGTCAGATATCTAGAATTATAGCCCTCTGAAACAGTGTGTGAAGCGTGCTTTATGATATCGAGACCAACTCTTGTCTGGTTAAGAGACAACATCCCATGGCTTTCTAATCAGTGTTGCAGACAAAGAGGTTCAACAGAGGTCAGTCTGGGAGCCAGATTAATGAGTTGCCTTACTTCCATGAACTGTGATCTTCAAATTTCTCTCAGTCTGACCCAGCTTTCTTATCCTTTTGCATATGTTCCTGGGACATTTCTGTTCAGCGAACAACAATAATATCCACTACTTTAATTATGTTTAAGATAAATAAACAAGAGACCCTATGTTCTGTTGGTCCAAATAGATGAATATGGTTTCAACATACAGTTTCCCTATGGCTTGCGCTGTTGTAAATACTCTTTTTATATTCTAGTGCCCGGTTACCCACATGCCGACCCAGTTATAGTCTATCTTGTATAGCGTTAGCTCTTTATTTTAACAGTAAGATGAAATGAAGCACTCCTTTAATTTCAGGCATAATTCACATTAGCTTCTGTACTCCTGCATCCAATTATGTCAACCCAGTGTTTTCCACACCGTCCTATTCTGAGTTCCTATAACACTTCATTGTGACCTGTCATTTTAGCTCATCTTAACCAACATTTAATTAATCAGAAACATTTGAGTACCTTCTATTTCTAAATCTGACTCAGCTATAAAATTGTGGAGAAGTGGTCAGTGCTGCTTTTGTATTTCCAGACCCAAACCACAGTTCTGT
Source organism: Pseudorca crassidens (assembly GCF_039906515.1). Taxonomy (NCBI): domain Eukaryota; kingdom Metazoa; phylum Chordata; class Mammalia; order Artiodactyla; family Delphinidae; genus Pseudorca; species Pseudorca crassidens. Next base: position 35,706,892 of record NC_090309.1, read on the forward strand.
GGTCATGTATACAGGTCAATTTCTAAATATCTGAGTTTAATCAGCATTCAATTTTGCAATCTGTGCAGAAAATGAATTACAGACTTTCACTGACTCTCCTGCTTGCAGGACAGAAGGATCCTTCCCATTGCTACTCATGGAGTCTATTCAGATCATTTTCTCAGGACTCTCTGGCATTGCTGGGGACCTTGAGGTCTAGATTGAGTCCTTTTGGTCTCTGCTGTACTCCCTGATGAGTATCAGCATATAGCAATGGCCCACATCTTGTTCATTGTATATGTTGAATATATTCCCTTTTTTCTCTACCTCCCTGGATTGTTTTAAGACTCAAATGAAGTAACAGAATAATAACTAACATACAGAACTTTATAGAATTGAAGGTGTCTTTTCATAAAAGTAGGGAAGGGGAGCCTTGAAAATTTAAGTCTGTTAATAATAGGAAATAAATGCTCTATTCAATTTTTCTTCTACTCTTGGGTGGTCAGCTCTTCTGAAATACTGGCACATCCCAGATGTTGATGAGTTCTCCATTAGTCCTCTAAGCTCAAAAGATTTGAATTTCCCTACCATGACCCAGCCATCAGAATGGAATTGCTTTTCATCATTTAGATTGACTTGCATTCATTGATACCCCACTACAACTGTAGATCATCTCTAAGTTTCTTATTCTGTTTAACAGCCACATTAACTGTGCTTTTGAGTTGGCAGAAAGCTCAGTTACCCCTGTACAGCAAATGGCTTATGAAGTGATACTGGTCCTGATGTCTAATCTTAAACCCCAAAGTCAGTGCTACTTAGTTTTATCTTTTATGGATTCAGTCCACAGGCACAATCACAACAGACCAAGCAAGTCTCCCTGAAACAGTCACTGCTTTAGGAGTTAGCCTTTAATTTGAAGGTACCTTCCCCAGCTGAAAGCTGTAATAATGCTCCATTCATCTGGCAACAAAACAAAGAACTGTAGGATTTATAAGCTGACAGATCCTCTAATAAGTGTGAGTGAAAGATCAAATTTCCACCCTTTTACGTGACTGGGTGACACATCTCATCACCTATTCTGACTTTGGGGCCTTATTAATAGCCAATTTGCACACAAGCATTGGCATGATGACCCAAATCAATCATAATCATGATGGAAAATGCTTCACGGGACAATGACAAAATAAATCCATCGGCACCCAGAATGTACAGACAGAGCAAGCTCTGAAGGTAATCCACCTGAACATGCCGCCTCCTAATTTCTGAAGATCGACTTCTCTAACAAACTAGAGGTTTGTGCCCTTCCTCACTGGTCTACAAACATCCCTCACATAGAAGCTTGGTCAATAAAGTGAATGACTTTCCCAAACAGAGACTGACAGGAGACAAAAACCAGGGGTGTTTCTGGTTGATTTAAAAGTATTCGTGGAAAGGCCATGGTGGTAAATGCATTTTGTGCCCATCACATCATGTGTGGTGTGGAGACGTGAACTGCAATCCTTGTGTTGACATGTAAAGAGACGTCCACTAGATAATCCTCCTGGTCTCCTGGTCATGGGCCACTCCTTACAAACAGTCCAAGGATGGAGGGTGAAAACTATGAGCTCACACTGCTAAGTTACAAGAGAACTACAAACCCTAAAATTTGGTCTCTTTTCCTCTCCTGTTCCTTGGACCAGAGTAATGCTGCAATCCCAGATGAGTATATCTGCTGTGAAAATGCTAATTTTCCTTCAAGTGGCAATTTTAGGGTCTAGACTGAAGGGAGGGGCAGCAGAGCATATTAACAAGCCCATTTGGTTGCATATTTATGTAATGGTTAAAGTTAACCATTTGATTTCCATCTGACTGGCTCCTGATCTTCAGTTCACTCTGATTTCAGGCAAGGAACAGAGGGGTGGTGTTTATGGGCTCCTTTCACATCCCAACAGCTTCATCAGGTAGCCATAGGACTTAAGGTAACATTAGCTGATAAAACAAACTAACCCCAACATTTCACTGACTTGGAACAACAAACTCACGTAACAGTTCAATTTAGCAGTTGAGCGGCTATCCTCCAAGGAGGGAGTCAAAGCCCTGCCTCCTTTCATGCTCAGGTTCTGCTATCTTCAACATGTGGTTTCCAAAACCACCTAAAGGGTCAATGTCATTCTAGCAAGCCAGAGCAGAAGGGTACTCAGAAGAAGCAATAGGAGGATTTTAGGGGCCAGGCCTGGAAGTGGTACATATCGCGTCTCTTCACATTCCTCTGGCTAGAACACAGTTACACGGGTACAATAAGAAGGCAGGAAAATATATTTGAGCCATATACTCAGGAAGAAGAGGAAATGGGTTTGGTGAGCATCTAACAGGCTCTGCTACAGTGGCAGTCTACGAAAAACAAAAGGCCAGTTGATTAGGTTTCAGATCATTGTCAGCAGTCCCATCTGGATGGAGATGCCTCAAGAATAAATGGTGTGAGAATCTGTCAAATAATCTCCCATACACAGCAAACGCTGTTATTAGACAACCCATCAAATGGTATAAATAGGTGTTAAAGGCAAACCTGGAGACTTGCATCGTCTACCACAATCTCACCCCTTGAGCCCACGAACCACTTCTGTGCCATACCACCAGCCCTGAGGAGGCACAAGATCCTGGCACCCCTGCCTTCTCCCCAGACTCCTGGGCATTATCCCACCTTGCACTCCACTTCCAATCTTGACTGCCCAGTTCTCTACTTCGTGCTTCATCCCTGTCCATGGTGTGACCCCTAGGTCTCCCCTTGGATCTGACCCTGATCCTTTCCTTTCTGTCTGTTACCTCACTCTCATGATTGGTACTCACTCCTCAGACTGAGGTTTCCGGCCACTGAAGCTGACAACTCAGCCAATTTCTGGTCTGCATCACTGGACTCTGCCTCAGTACCAGCCCACAGACCTGCATGCATTAGGAAAATACATTGTTCGTGATTTACAAAATTCCCCACCCAGCCAGGTTTTTTTATTTTAGCTACTAAAAAGCATTCTGTATGTAAGCTGATCCAAACCTTTTAATAATCCAAAGCTGCTGGTACCAATGTCATCCCCATGTTGACTACAAGGAAAAAAATAAGACTTAGTAGGAGGAGCTTCAAGATGGTGGAAGAGTAAGACGCAGAGACCACCACCTTCCTCCCCACAAATACATCAGAAATGTATCTACATGTGGAACAACTCCTACAGAACACCTACTGAATGCTGGTAGGAGACCTCAGACTTCCCAAAAGGCAAGAAACCACCCACGTACCTGGGTAGGGCAAAAGAAGAAACAGAGACAAAGAATACGGACGGGACCTGCACCAGTGGGAGGGAGCTGTGAAGGAGGAAAGGTTTCCACACACTAGGAAGCCCCTTCGCGGGCGGAGACTGCGGGTGGCGGAGGGGGGGAAGCTTCGGAGCCGCAGAGGAGAGCACAGCAACAGGGGTGCGGAGGGCAAAGCGGAGAGGTTCCCGCACAGAGGATCAGTGCTGACCAGTACTCAGCAGCCCGAGAGACTTGTCTGCTCACCTGCCGGGGCGGGTGGGGCTGGGAGCCTCATGAGGCTCGGGCTTTGGTCGGATCCCAGGGAGAGGACTGGGGTTGGCGGCATGAACACAGCCTGCAGGGGGTTAGTGCACCACGGCTAGCCGGGAGGGAGTCTGGGAAAAGGTCTGGAGCTGCCAAAGAGGCAAGAGACTTTTTCTTGCCTGTTTCCTGGCGCGTGAGGAGAGGGGATTAAGAGCGCTGCTTAAAGGAGCTCCAGAGACAGGCGCGAGCTACGCTCTGAGCGCGGATCCCAGAGACGGGCATGAGACGCTAAGGCTGCTGCTGTCGCCACCAAGAGGCCTGTGTGCGAGCACAGGTCACTCTCCACACCCACCTTCCGGGGAGCCTGTGCAGCCCGCCACTGCCAGGGTCCCGGGATCCAGGGACAACTCCCCCAGGAGAACGCATGGCGTGCCTCAGGCTGGTGCAACGTCACGCCGGCCTCTGCCGCCGCAGGCTCACCCCGCATCCGTACCCTCCTTCCCCCCAGCCTGAGTGAGCCAGATGCCCGGAATCAGCTGCTTCCTTAACCCCGTCCTGTCTGAGCAAAGAACAGACGCCCTCAGGCGACCTACACGCAGAGGCGGGGCCAAATCCAAAGCTGAACCCCAGGAGCTGTGCGAACAAAGAAGAGAAAGGGAAATTCCTCCCAGCAGCCTCAGGAGCAGCGGATTAATTCTCCACAATCAACTAGATGTACCCTGCATCTGTGGAATACCTGAATAGACAACAAATAATCCCAAATTGAGGAGGTGGACTTTGGGAACAACGATATATATATTTTTTTCCCTTCTTCTCTTTTTGTGAGGTGTATGTGTATGGTTCTGTGTGTGATTTTGTCTGTATAGCTTTGCTTTACCATTTGTCCTAGGGTTCTGTCTGTCCATTTTTTTTTTTTACTTAAAATTGTTTTTTCTTAATATTTTTTATTTTAATACTTTATTTTATCTTCTTCTTTCTTTCTATTTTTTTCTCCCTTTTATTCTGAGCCGTGTGGAGGACAGGCTCTTGGTGCTCCAGCCAGGCATCAGGGCTGTGCCTCTGAGGTTTGAGAGCCAAGTTCAGGACACTGGTCCACAAGAGACCTCCTAGCTCCACGTAATATCAAATGGCGAAAATTTCGCAGAGATCTCCATCTCAATGCCAAGACCCAGCTCGCCTCAATGACCAGCAAGTTACAGTGCTGGACATCCTATGCCAAGACAGGAACACAACCGCATCCATTAGCACAGAGGCTGCCTAAAATCATAATAAGGCCACAGACACCCCAAAACACACTACCAGACGTGGACCTGCCCACCAGAAAGACAAGATCCAGCCTCAACCACCAGAACACAGGCACTAGTCCCCTCCACCAGGAAGCCTACACAACCCACTGAACCAACCATAGCCACTGGGGACAGACACCAAAAGCAATGGGAACTACGAACCTGCAGCCTGCGAAAAGGAGACCCCAAACACAGTAAGTTAAGCAAAATGAGAAGCCAGAGAAACACACAGCAGATGAAGGAGCAAGGTAAAAACCCACCAGACCTAACAAATGAACAGGAAAGAGGCAGTCTACCTGAAAAAGAATTCAGAATAATGATAGTAAACATTATCCAAAATCTTGGAAATAGAATGGAGAAAATACAAGAAACGTTGAAAAAGGACCTAGAAGAACTAAAGAGCAAAGAAACAGTGATGAACAACACAATAAATGAAATTAAAAATTCTCTAGAAGGGATCAACAGCAGAATAACTGAGGCAGAAGAATGGATAAGTGACCTGGAAGATAAAATAGTGGAAATAACTACTGCAGAATAAAGAAAAAAGAATGAAAAGAATTAAGGACAGTCTCAGAGACCTCTGGGACAACATTAAACACACCAACCTTCAAATTATAGTGGTCCCAGAAGAAAAAGAGAAAAAGAAAGGGACTGAGAAAATATTTGAAGAGATTATAGATGAACACTTCCCTAATATGGGAAAGGAAATAGTCAATCAAGTCCAGGAAGCACAGAGAGTCCCATATAGGTTAAATCCAAGGAGAAACACGCCAAGACACATATTAATCAAACTATCAAAAATTAAATACAAAGAACAAATATTAAAAGCAGCAAGGGAAACACAACAAATAACACATAAGGGAATCCCCATAAGGTTAACAGCTGATCTTTCAGCAGAAACTCTGCAAGCCACAAAGGAGTGGCAAGACATATTTAAAGTGATGAAGGAAAAAAACCTACAAACAAGATAACTCTACCCAGCAAGGATCTCATTCAGATTTGACAGAGAAATTAAAAGCTTTACAGACAACCAAAAGCTAAGAGAATTCAGCACCACCAAACCAGCTTTACAACAAATGCTAAAGGAACTTCTCTAGGCAGGAAACACAAGAGAAGGAAAAGACCTACAATAACAAACCCAAAACAATTAAGAAAATGTATTTAGGAACATACATATTGATAATTACCTTAAATGTAAATGGATTAAATACTCCAACCAAAACACACAGGCTTGCTGATGGATACAAAAACAAGACCCATGTATATGTGGCCTACAAGAGACCCACTTCAGACCTAGGGACACATACAGACTGAAAGTGAGAGGATGGAAAAAGATATTCCATGCAAATGAAAATCAAAAAAAGGCTGCAGTAGCAATTCTCATATCAGACAAAATATAATTTAAAACAAAGACTCCTACAAGAGACAAAGAAGGACACTACATAATGATCAAGGAATCAATCCAAGAAGAATATATAACAATTGTAAATATTTATGTACCCAACATAGGAACACCTCAATACATAAGGCAAATACTAACAGCCATAAAAGAGGAAATCGACAGTAACACAATCATAGTAGGGTACTTTAACACCCCACTTTCAACAATGGACAGATCATCCAAAATGAAAATAAACAAGGAAACACAAGCTTTAATTACATTAAACAAGATGGATGTAATTGATATTTATAGGACATTCCATTCAAAAACAGAAGACTACACATTCTTCTCAAGTGCTCATGGAACATTCTCCAGGATAGATCATATATTGGATCACAAATCAAGCCTTGGTAAATTTAAGAAAACTGAAATCATATCAAGTATCTTTTGCAACTATGAGACTAGATCTCAATTACAGGAAAAAATCTGTAAGAAATACAAACACATGGAGGCTACACAACACACTACTTAATAACCAAGATATCACTGAAGAAATCAAAGAGGAACTCAAAATATACCTAGAAACAAATGACAATGAAAACACGATGACCCAAAACCTATGGGATGCAGCAAAACCAGTTCTAAGACGGAAGTTTATAGCAATACAATCCTACCTTAAGAACAAGAAACATCTCAAATAAACAACTTAAACTTACACCTAAAGCAATTAGAGAAAGAAGAACAAAAAAACCCCCAAAGTTAGGAGAACGAAAGAAATCATAAAGATGAGATCAGAAATAAATGAAAAAGAAATGAAGAAAATGATAGCAAAGATCAATAAAATAAAACCTGGTTCTTTGAGAAGATAAACAAAATTGATAAACGATTAGCCATACTCATCAAGAAAAAAAGGAAGCAGACTCAAACCAATAGAATTAGAAATGAAAAAGGAGAAGTAATAACTGACACTGCAGAAATACAAAGGATAAGGAGAGATTACTACAAGCAACTATATGCCAATAAAATGGACAACCTGGAAGAAATGGACAAATTCACAGAAATGCACAGCCTTCCAAGGCTGAACCAGGAAGAAGTAGAAAACATGAAAAGACCAATCACAAGCACTGAAATTGGAACTGTGATTAAAAATCTTCCAACAAACAAAAGTCCAGGACCAGATGGCTTCACAGGCAAATTCTATCAAACATTTAGAGAAGAGCTAACACCTTTCTTTCTCAAACTCTTCCCACATATAGCAGAGGGAGGAACACTCCCAAACTCATTCTACGAGGCCACCATCACCCTGATACCAAAACAAGACAAAGATGTCACAAAGAAAGAAAACTACAGGCCAATATCACTGATTAACATAGATGCAAAATTCCTCAACAAAATACTAGGAAACAGAATCCAACAGCACATTAAAAGGATCATACACTACAATCAAGTGGGATTTATCCCAGGAATGCAAGGATTCTTCAATATATGCAAATCAATCAACGTGATACACCATACTAAGAAAATGAACGAGAAAAACCATATGATCATCTCAATTGATGCAGAGAAAGTTTTCGACAAAATTCAACACCCATTTATGACAGAAACCCTCCGGAGAGTAGGCATAGAGGGAACTTTCCTCAACATAATGAAGGCCATATATGACAAACACACAGCCAACATAGTCCTCAATGGTGAAAAACTGAAACCATTTCCACTAAGATCAGGAAAAAGACAAGGTTGCCCACTCTCGCCACTATTATTCAACATAGTTTTGGAAGTTTTAGCCACAGCAATCAGAGAAGAAAAAGAAATAAAAGGAATCCAAATTGGAAAAGAAAAAGTAAAGCTGTCACTGTTTGCAGATGACATGACACTATACATAGAGAATCCTAAAGATGCTACCAGAAAACTATTAGAGCTAATCAATGAATTTGGTAAAGTAGCAGGATACAAAATTAATGAACAGAAGTCTCTTGCATTCCTATACACTAATGATGAAAGATCTGAAAGTGAAATTAAGAAAACACTCCCATTTACCATTGCAACAGAAAGAATAAAATATCTAGGAATAAACCTACCTAAGGAGACAAAAGACCTGTACACAGAAAACTATAAGACACTGATGAAAGAAATTAAAGATGATACAAATAGATGAAGAGATATACCATGTTTTTAGACTGGAAGAATCAATACTGTGAAAATGACTATACTACCCAAAGCAATCTACAGATTCAATGCAATCCCTATCAAACTACCAATGGAATTTTTCACAGTAGTAGAACAAAAATTTTCACCATCTGTATGGAAACACAAAAGACCTCGAATAGCCAAAGCAATCTTGAGAAAGAAAAATAGAGCTGGAGGAATCAGGCTCCCTGACTTCAGACTATACTACAAAGCTACAGTAATCAAGACAGTATGGTACTGGCACAAAAACAAAAAGATACCTCAATGCAACAGGATAGAAAAACCAGTGATCAACCCACACACATATAGTCACCTTATCTTTGATAAAGGAGGCAAGAATATACAATGGAGAAAAGACAGCCTCTTCAATAAGTGGTGCTGGGAAAACTGGATGGCTACATGTAAAAGAATGAAATTAGAAAACTCCCTGACAGCATACACAAAAATAAACTCAAAATGGATTAAAGACCTTAATGTAAGGCCAGACACCATCCAACTCCTAAAGCAAAACATAGGCAGAACACTCTATGACATCAATCACATCAAGATCCTTTTTGACCCACCTCCTAGAGAAATGGAAATAAAAACAAAAATAAACAAATGGGACCTAATGAAACTTAAAAGCTTTTGCACAGCAAAGGAAACCATAAAGAAGACAAAAAGACAACCCTCAGAATGGGAGAAAATATTTTCAAATGAAGCAACTGACAAAGGATTAATCTCCAAAACATACAAGCAACTCATGCAGCTCAATATTAAAAAAACAAACACCCCAATCTCTAAATAGGCAGAAGAGCTAAATAGACATTTCTCCAAAGAAGACATACAGATTGTCCACAAACACATGAAACAATGCTCAACATCATTAATCATTAGAGAAATGAAAATCAAAACTACAATGAGATATCATCTCACACCGGTCAGAATGGCCATCATCAAAAAATCTACAAACAGTAAATGCTGGAGAGGGTGTGGAGAAAAGGGAACCCTCTTGCACTGTTGGTGGGAGTGTAAATTGATACAGCCACTATGGAGAACAGTATGGAGGTTCCTTAAAAAAATAAAAATAGAACTACTATACGACCCAGCAGTCCCACTACTGGGCATATACCCTGAGAAAACCATAATTCAAAAAGAGTCATGTACCAAAATGTTCATTGCAGCTCTATTTACAATAGTCAGGCCATGGAAGCAACCTAAGTGTCCATCAACAGATGAATGGATAAAGAAGATGTGGCACATATATACAATGGAATATTACTCAGCCATAAAAAGGAATGAAACTGAGTTATTTGTAGTGAGGCGGACGGACCTAGAGACTGTCATACAGAGTGAAGTAAGTCAGAAAGAGAAAAACAAATACCGTATGCTAACACATATATATGGAATCTAAAAAAAAAAAAAAGAAAGAAATGGTCAAAAGAACATAGGAGCAAGACAGGAATAAAGACGCAGACCTACTAGAGAATGGACTTGAGGATACGGGGAGGGGGAAGGGTAAGCTGGGGCAAAGTGAGAGAGAGGCATGGACATATATACACTACCAAATGTAAAACAGATAGCTGGTAGGAAGCAGCCGCATAGCACAGGGAGATCAGCTCAGTGCTTTGTGACCACCTAGAAGGGTGGGATAGGGAGCGTGGGAGGGAGGGAGATGCAAGAGGAAAGAGATATAGGGACATACGTATATGTATAACTGATTCACCCTGTTATAAAGCAGAAACTAACATACCATTGTAAAGCAATTATACTCCAATAAAGATGTTAAAAAAAAAACTTAGTAAAGCATGATATTTTAGGAACATCACACTGAAGGGCTTCTGTTTGAACCCAGTTATTCCTGTCTCCTAAGTTTAAGCTCTAGAAAAGAGCATTGTGTATAAATTAGCAGTGATCAAAGTTTAGATGAGACAGAGATACACTAGGTTAATAGCAGGTTTCTGGGTGAATCTAGTGATGTTGATCTGGTCGTAGGCTGTTAAGGTCTCTCCCCAGAGAGACAACTGTTAAAGAAAACCATTATATGCCCATCCATTCATGTGGAATCCCAGACCCCATCATTTTTGAGTACCCACTATCACAGTTCCAGACAGTTCTGACTGGTTTCACTGTCCTTGACCCTTCTGAGGATATGGTTGTTACCTCTTTGTCCAAATTATAACACACTTTCTGTTTATTAGTCATGACCTGATTTTTCTGACAATGTGAGGAAATCTTCTCAGCCCCAAATGTCTGCCAATGATTTGTGGATGGCAGGTAAGCATAGTAGCAGGCTATATTTAACACAATTTGAAATTTCATTGTCTTTCAGTAAAAGGCAGATGTTTCCAGATGTCATGAATCAACCTTTATGTCTGACTGACGTGGTATTTGCAGGAAACATCTTGCAATACTGTCATGTGTTATTGGGAGCTTCTTGGACTAGATTATTTGCAAGTCAGAACCTGCTGCTTTCTAGTGAATTGTTATTTGGATTGCTTCAGTAACCTCCTGTTCAGATATGACAATAGGCTGACAATTCTATGGTTCATCTGCCCCATTTGGTTCTCTCACAACTACAAAGCTGCAGCCCATTTAGTATTAGGAACTTTGAAAACATTTGCCAACAATTCAATCACACATCATAATTGAGGAACACACTCAGTGAGAGCTAATTGGTGCTATTGTCAAACCCAAGAACATTTTATTTGGTTTTCCTGGAATTACTTAATTTTTCAAATCCTGAATTTCCTTCTATTTCTGTAATGTTTTGAGTACTGAGTTAATTTTTGTGTGCATTTGTCAAGTATTTCCATCAACTTATCTTCACTTAAGTCACTCAATGTAAGATACTAATTAGCTGAGCAATTTTATTGTTTAGTCTGTCAGATCCATGGTTATTTTTATACCATATAAGTCTTCCCAGGCTTTTGGTGGCTTTGCCAAATTTCTGTCCCTTTGTTTCACTACATTTTGCCCTATTCACCCCTTTGCTGCTATGTTGTGGAATAATTTAAGTCATTTTTCCTACTGCTGTAACAATCTTATAGTAGATATTTTACACATATTATTTTAAGCCTGACCTGTCATTTGGCTATTGAGGTAATGCATAATAGCCTAATTATTGTAAGGTAGGAAATCTGGGAAGTGTGGTGTCTTTCATTAGGTCAGAGTATGAAAGAAATTCAAAGCCACAATGAACGTAATTCTTGCAAACAATTTTTGAGTGCCATGGTTTTCAAAAACTATCAGAATTCATTTGAAATTTATACCTTTCCTTCCTTTTTTCAAGCTACAATACTCTGTACCCTTATTCAAATTTCCATTCATTGCTCCCAGATCTGAGCACTCATATCTGATGGTATATCCATTTCTGATTCAATAACTAGGCTTCTCTTTACCATGACTAGTTTCAGATCTACCACATTTTGCTTACTTAGCCTGGCTGTCAGTTCAAGATATTTGGTAATAAAATGTGGCTACCTCGCAGGTCTGCACATCGTCACCTCAATTCCCATTACAGAGGTCTCCAATAGCTGTGCATTTACTGGCGCTTCCCTTAATACCCTCTCAGCAATCTGGCTCAAGTGGATGACTGACTCTTTCAGCCAGAACACTTCGGACAGTCACAGCTCACTGGGCTGGGGTGTGTCTTAAACCTCTGGTTACAGACCATCGGGCCCAGCCAGCTACTCGCAACTATTTCCAGCGTGTAGGGCCATTCCTGAGTGAAAAGGCCATCAGTCTCCCCATGGATTCACCTCTAATTCTCCTTTCCCTGGCAGAGTGACTACTCTAGCCCCATTATGAGCTACTAAAACCTTTGTGGGGCATCAGAACCACACGATATGACAGTGGCACAGTTTTCCTCTCATGCACAAGGATACTGAGCTGGGTTTTGAGAGGTTTGTAATTAGTATAATTACTTTATTTTGATTGCTGAGGTTAACAACATGGGCAATGCCCAAGCATATTATCATCATCAATTGATGAGCTGGAGGTTTAAAAATCTGATTATATGACATGTGTTCAGCCATATCACCCTCTGCGTTGCTACTGGGGAATAACTAATACCTTGTTCCTTAAGACGCTGAAATAATTTTGCCATGATACTGTGCCAGGTATGAGTAAACCTAAAGAAATGAGCTCCCCGAATACTCTGCCGTGTGGGTGTGTTCGTGTTGGCACAAATGCCATTTTCAAACAGCATCCAAGAAAGCAGGGAGCTCATCGCACAGTTGATCAGGAGTATGCCAGCAGAGTTCAAAATACGTTTCCCTGTGTTAATTCCCAGAGGAGCCAAAAAACAAGTGGTTCTCAACTGGGGCCATTTGGCCATGTCGAAGTTTGGCAAAATTCTGATAAATGCTTTTCGTTGTCAAAACAGGTTGCAGGGGGTGGCGGTAGAGGAGGAGTATGCTACTAGAATCTAATAGATAGAGGCCAGTGATGTTATTAAACTTTCTACAATGCACAGCACAGCCCCCGCAATGAAGAACTGCTTGGCTCAAAATGTAAGCAGTGGCAATGCTGAGAAATGCTGGGTTAGACCAATGAAGAAGACTTAAAAAGGTTTAAGAGAAGTGCATAGGACTATTCAAAAATAACAAAGCTCAAACAGTTCGCCCAAAATTACTCAATAAGGATTACAAAAATTTCAAAACAGTGTCATTTGTTGGAGTATCCCCAAAATTGAAAGTCCTCAGCTTGGCTTTTCAAAGTGAAACATTTTAGGCATGTGGAAAACTCTCTGAAATTAGGATTTAAGATTTAAATGAACAATCTGCCTTTACTCCAGTACCAAAGGCTCTTTCTCTCATAAATAAAGATAGGATAATGAATCTCCTAACCCCCATCCCAGTCCTCCCACACTTACACCAGGATTTCCTCATGAAATCATGTTGTGTGTGAGACAGCCAACAGGCAGAATTTTATTTAAAAATGATCGCTACCCAAGGTTACAAAACGCAGTCCTGACTCAGGGTGATCAAAAATGAAGGGCTAGCCTTGTACTGCAAATAGACATATGGTTTAATTTATGTTAATATAGGTTATCGTTGCCTAAATTCTGACTCTTCCCAAAATTATTCCCTTCCCTGTGCACTGTGACTCAAATAAATGAAATAAAATTTAAGTTTAATTCTTGACCATTTAAAACGTAAATACTACTTGCAGGGGTGGACTTTCAATCATTCAGATCTTAGCATGAACAGTTATAAATGTTTGCTAGATTTCTTACATCTGTTTCTGATGACTATGGGAAAGGTGAAGAGATGAAGCTACAGATGAATAAGTCTCATAATCATCTGAGCTTCAAAAATTAAGGAATTTGTCCAGGAAGGCCCAGGAACCCCAGAATCCTGGCTTCAACTAGCCATCCCACCCTAGGAGTGGTCTAAAAACCTATCCACACAGAGGACAATGACACTTGCCCTTTATTAGAAATGGGGCTTTGGTCCCAAATCCCAAGTTGGGTCTCAAGCCCTGCTGAGCTCTGCTGCCTGCCAGAACTCCTCTTGGCCAGACTAGGAAGGCTGAAGTAGCCTTCTTTCCCCTGAGTCTTACTCTAGTTTTCACTTAGGTTTAAAGGGAGTGGTGGGGTCATTCTTTCACAGTGGAAAGGGAGCACCTCTTACCTCTGGCCTCCTGAAGGGCAGACCATCTAAAGAAAGAACAGGCAATACAGGAAGAAAGAGATAGACGGACAGACCCTATCAGGCCTTCCTCCAAGCATAGCAAGTCTCTACACAGCCCCCGCCTTGCCTCTCTAAGCCCTAGGAAGGAGCCGCATCTAGAAAGACTAAATGCCATGAAAATGCACTTAATTATGCTATTCTGACTAAGCCTCTACATCTTAGAAAATGAGACCCAATGAATGCCCTCAGGCTTGACCAATCCAGGCACAGCCAAACTCCTCCTCCTTGGAGATGGGGGTGCAAGCAGGGCAGGGGGGACTGTGACCTCCCTTAAGCACAATCAGCTAAAATGATTAATAAGGGGTTTTGATGGAAGTGTGGTGGAATGGGGAATCAAGTGATTCTGGGTTTGTGGTCTTTAAGAGCAAACAAGGTAAATGGAGAAGTAGCTTAACCAGGAGTCAACACAAGTTCAGAGCATCAAATAGGATCAAGGGGTTAGAAAGGAGCACGGAAAACATCTGTAAGAGAGCCAAAGGCAAATAAACTTTTGCAAGATCTTGCTTTGACCAGCCTAGGGTCTGAAGGTCTTTTCTCACTGATGGTTCTGTCACCAGGTAGAGAGGATCTCTAGGATGACCCCTCTCCCAAACAGACTTTTTTTTTTTTTTTTTTTTTGCCGTACGCGGGCCTCTCACTGTTGTGGCCTCTCCCACTACGGAGCACAGGTTCCGGACGTGCAGGCTCAGCGGCCATGGCTCACGGGCCCAGCTGCTCCGCGGCATGCGGGATCCTCCCGGACTGGGGCACGAACCCGTGTCCCCTGCATCGGCAGGCGGACTCCCAACCACTGCGCCACCAGGGAAGCCCCCAAACGGATTTTTTTACAGAGATGTCCACCTACACCCTCAATCAAGCATCAACGGTTCAAGCTGCTGTTCAGGCAAATTTAAATTGTGACACTATATATATCATAGCTCCAACCTAAGTTGCCTATGGAAGACCCTGGGTAGCAAATCAGAGATTGCTGAGATATTAAGTTTACCCAAGAGACAACCACCACTGTGGATTTATGTCCTAAGCTTCAGGAAGTAAGACTAGCTGCAGCAAAAGGTAGGTAGTTTGAACAGGTTGACAGTTTCTAAAAACATTCAGAACCATTATTTGAGATTAAGTTTAGAATCACGGAGGTGCCACTTCAACATGCTGTGCAGACTGATGGTAAAGAGGGCATCTACACTTGCTTGTTATTTGCCACAGTACCCTCCTAGGTTGGATGGTGGAAGAAGTACCCCAGTATTCTTATCTACCAAACAATTATTCCCAGCTACTCTTGTTTGGCCCCCAAGTTGTGCACAAGCCCACTGCTGGACTGATTTGAGATTCATGAGTACTCTGCTGAAGAGAAAAGAAGCTATGAAATGGCCCCAGAGCAACTGGCAGGAATGTGAAAAAAAGAAGGGCTTAGAAAATCCACCTAGAATAACTGTAGCGAATGCTCTATCCCATTTTCATTGTTGAGGATTATTTGCCTCACACTAGCTTAAAAGGGAAAATGTACTTCCCCGTATGTGCTTAGAAAAAGACAGTCATAGAGGGAAAGCCAGCCAAGATTAAATCAGGACATGCAGAATTACTGCATTCAGGCTGAAAAGAGTTGATTTTAAATGCTTTAGGTAAGAGTTGGATAAGGACAGCAGTTGGGGAAGACTTCTCCAGTGATTTTGCCCTTGGTATGAGGACACTAATGTAAGGCTGGCTGCTACTCAACAGGGAGGTAACTTCAGCTCTCATCACCATCCCTTCAAACTGGGGTCAGTCCTGGGGATGAGTCCACAGCTCTAATGATATGTATTCGTGGCCCCAACCAAATGGGGCAGCTTGCTTGCAGGCAATGGAAGTAACTGCCCACGCAGCAGAGCTTGCCTCTGGATTTCAGAACCTGCCTCTATCCTTCTGGTCCTCCAACCCACTATTATTTTCTGTCTCATTCTAGTTCCCTTTCTTCTTTCTCCTTTCTCCTTTGTGTGTCCTGAACCCTCCCTTCCCTATGGGGCTGATTTGACAACAGCAACCAAGCTTCACCTTCTTAATTCGTTTCACTTGGAGTTTTCCATTTTAAAGCTTTCGGGAGTTTCACCTCACATTATAATTCTGATTAAGTGGCTCCTGCTTTGCCTCCCTCCTAGGCTTGTCGTAGGAACAGAGGAGTGGGAGACCTTAACGATGGCGGAGGAGTAAGACGTGGAGATACCTTCCTCCCAACAAATACACCAGAAATACATCTACATGTGGAACAACTCCTACAGAACACCTACTGAATGCTGGCAGAAGACCTCAGACTTCCCAAAAGGCAAGAAACTACCCACGTACCTGGGTAGGGCAAAAGAAGAAAGAAAAAACAGAGACAAAAGGATAGGGACGGGACCTGCCCCTTTGGGAGTGAGCTGTGAAGGAGGAAAAGTGTCCACACACTAGGAGGAGTGTCCACTTCACTGGAGGAGACTGGGGGTGGCGGGGAGGAAGCTTCAGAACCACGGAAGAGAGTGCAGCAACAGGGGTGCAGGAGAGATTCCCGCACAGAGGATCTCTGCCGAGCAGCACTCACTAGCCTGAGAGGCTTGTCTGCTCACCAGCCAGGGTGGGTGGGGGCTAGGAGCTGAGGCTCGGGCTTCGGAGGTTGGATCCCAGGGAGAGGACTGGGGTTGGCTGCGTGAACACAGCCTGAAGGGAGCTAGTGTGCCACAGCTAGCCGGGAGGGAGCCTGGGAAAAAGTCTGGACCTGCCAGAGAGGCAAGAGACAACTGATTTGGGGTGCACGAGGAGAGGGGATTCAGAGCACCGCCTAAGTGAGCTCCAGAGACGGGCATGAGCCACGGCTATCAGCGTGGACACCAGAGACGGCATGAGATGCTAAGGCTGCTGCCGCCGCCACCAAGAAGCCTGTGTGCGAGCACAGGTCGCTATCCACACCAACCCTCCCGGGAGCCTGTGCAGCCCGCCACTGCCAGGGTCCCGGGATCCAGGGACAACTTCCCAGGGAGAACACACGGCGCGCCTCAGGCTGGTGCAACGTCACGCCGGCCTCTGCCGCCGCAGGCCCGCCCCGCATCTGTACCCCTCCCTCCCCCCTCCTGAGTGAGCCAGAGCCCCCGAATCAGCTGCTCCTTTAACCCCGTCCTGTCTGAGCGAAGAACAGATGCCAGAGGGCGACCTCAGAGGCAGGGCCAAATCCAAAGCTGAACCCCGGGAGCTGTGAGAACAAAGAAGAGAAAGGGGAAATCTCTCCCAGCAGCCTCAGGAGCAACGGATTAAATCTCCACAATCAACTTGAAGTACTCTGCATCTCTGGAATACCTGAATAGACAACAAATCATCCCAAAATTGAGGCGGTGGATTTTGAGAGCAAATGTAGACTTGGGGTTTGCTTTCTGCATCTAATTTTTTTTCTGGTTTTATGTTTATCTTAGTTTAGTATTTAGAGTTTATTATCATTGGTAGATTTGTTTATTGATTTGGTTGCTCTTCTGCCTTTTTAAAATATAGATATATATATTTCTTTCCTTTTTCTCTTTTTCTGAGTGTGTACGTGTATGCTTCTTTGGGTGATACTGTCTGTATAACTTTGCTTTGTCCTAGGGTGTTCTGTCTGCCCATTTTTGTTGTTGTGGGGGTTTTTTTGCTTTTTTTTTTTTTTTTTGGATAGTTTTTAGCACTTGTTATCATTGGTGGATTTGTTTTTTGGTTTGGTTGCTCTCTTCTTTCACTCTTTCTTTTTTCTTCTGTTTTTATTACTTTTTAATTTTTTATTTTTAATAATTATTTTTAATTTTGATAAATATTTTATTTTATTTTATTCTTTCTTTCTTTCTTCTTTCTCCCTTTTCTTCAGAGCCAAGTGGCTGACAGGGTCTTGGTGCTCCAGCTGGATGCAGGCCTGTGCCTCTGAGGAGGGAGAGCTGAGTTCAGGACACTGGTCCACCAGACACCTCCTGGCTCCACAAAATATCAAATGGCAAAAGCTCTTCCAGAGATCTCCATCTCAACACTAAGATCCAGCTCCACTCAACAACCAACAAGCTACAGTGCTGGACACCCTATGCCAAACAACTAGTAAGACAGGAACACAACCCCATCCATTAGTACAGAGGCTGCCTAAAATCATAATAATGTCACAGACAGCTTAAAACACACCACCAAACGTGGTCCTGCCCACCAGAAAGACAAGATCCAACCTCAACCACCAGAACACAGGGACTAGTCCCCTCTACCAGGAAACCTACACAACCCACTGAACCAACCTTAGCCACTGGGGGAAGACACCAAAAACAACGGGAACTATGAACCTGCAGCCTGCAAATAGGAGACCCCAAACACAGTAAGATAAGCAAAATGAGAAGACAGAAAAACACACAGCAGATGAAGGAGCAAGATGAAAACCCACCAAACCTAACAAATGAAGAGGAAATAGGCAATCTACCTGAAAAAGAATTCAGAATAATAACAGTAAAGATGATCCAAAATCTTGGAAACAGAATGCAGAAAATACAAGAAACGTTTAACAAGGACTTAGAAGAAATAAAGAGCAAACAAACAATGATGAACAACAAAATAAATGAAATTTAAAATTCTCTAGAAAGAATCAATAGCAGAATAACTAAGGCAGAACAACAGATAAGCAATCTGGAAGATAAAATAGTGGAAATAACCACTGCAGAGCAGAATAAAGATAAAAGAATGAAAAGAATTGAGGACAGTCTTAGAGACCTCTTGGACAGTATTAAACACACCAATATTCAAATTATAGGGGTCCCAGAAGAAAAAGAGAAAAAAAGGGACTGAGAAAATATTTCAAGAGACTATAGTTGAAAACTTCCCTAATATGGGAAAGGAAATAGTCAATCAACTCCAAGAAACATAGAGAGTGCCATACAGGATAAATCCAAGGAGAAACACGCCAAGACACATATTAATCAAACTATCAAAAATTAAATACAAATAAAAAATATTAAAAACAGCAAGGGAAAAACAACAAATAACATAAGAGGGAATCCCCATAAGATTAAGAGCTGATCTTTCAGTGAAACTCTGCAAGCCAGATGGGAGTGGTAGGACATATTTAAAGTGAAGAAAGGGAAAAAGCTACAACCAAGATTACTCTACCCAGCAAGGATCTCATTCAGATTCGATGGAGAAATCAAAAGCTTTACAGACAAGCAAAAGCTAAGAGAATTCAGCACCACCAAACCAGCTTTACAACAAATGCTAAAGGAACTTCTCTAGGCAGGAAACACAAGAGAAGGAAAAGTCCTACAATAACAAACCCAAAACAATTGAGAAATGGTAATAGGAACACACATATCGATAACTACCTTAAATGAAAATGGATTAAATGCTCCAACCAAAAGACATAGACTGGCTGAATGGATACAAAAACAAGACCCGTATATATGTTGTCTACAAGAGACCCACTTCAGACCTAGAGACACATACAGACTGAAACTGGGGGGATGGAAAAAGATATTCCATGCAAAGAGAAATCAAAAGAAAGCTGGAGTAGCAATTCTCATATCAGACAAAACAGACTTTCAAAAAGACTATTACAAGAGACAAAGAAGGACACTACATAACGATCAAGGGATCAATCCAAAGAGAAGATGTAACAATTATAAATATTTATGCACCCAACATAGGAGCACCTCAATACATAAGGCAAATGCTAACAGCCTTAAAAGGGGAAATCAACAGTAACATAATAATAGTAGGGGACGTTAACAGCCCACTTTCACCAATGGACAGATCATCCAAAATGAAAATAAAGAAGGAAACATGAGCTTAAAAATGACACATTAAACTAGATGGACTTAACTGATATTTATAGGATATTCCAACCAAAAACAACAGAATACACTTTCTTCTCAAGTGCTCATGGAACATTCTCCAGGATAGATCATATTTGGGTCACAAATCAAGCCTTGGTAAATTTAAGAAACTGAAATCATATCAAGTATCTTTTCTGACCACAATGCTATGAGACTAGATATCAATTACAGGAAAAAAACTGTAAAAAATACAGACACATGGAGGCTCAACAATACACTACTTAAGAACCAAGAGACCACTGAAGAAATCAAGAGGAAATCAAAAAATACCTAGAGAAAAATGACAATGAAAGCACAACGACCCCAAACCTACGGGATGCAGCAAAAGCAGTTCTAGGAGGGAAGTTTATAGCAATACAATCCTACCTCAGGAAACAAGAAACATCTCAAATAAACAACCTAACCTTACTCTTAAAGCAATTAGAGAAAAAAGAACAAAAAACCCGCAAAGTTAGCAGAAGGAAAGAAATCATAAAGATCAGATCAGAAATAAATGAAAAAGAAATAAAGGAAACAAATAGCAAAGGTTAGTAAAACTAAAAGCTGGTTCTTTGAGAAGATAAACAAAATTGATAAACGATTAGCCAGACTCATCAAGAAAAAAAGGGAGAAGACTCAAATCAATAGAATTAGAAATGAAAAAGGAGAAGTAACAACTGACACTGCAGAAATACAAAGGATAAGGAGAGATTACTACAAGCAAATATATGCCGATAAAATGGACAACCTGGAAGAAATGGACAAATTCTTAGAAAAGCACAACCTTCCAAGGCTGAACAAGGAAGAAATAGAAAATATGAACAGACCAATCACAAGCACTGAAATTGGAACTGTGATTAAAAATCTTCCAACAAACAAAAGCCCAGGACCAGATGGCTTCACAGGTGAATTCTATCAAGCATTTAGAGAGGAGCTAACACCTATCCTTCTCAAACTCTTCCAAAATATAGCAGAGGGAGGAACACTCCCAAACTCATTCTACGAGGCCACCATTACCCTGATAGCAAAACCAGACAAAGAGGTCACAAAAAATAAAAATACAGGCCAACATCACTGATGAACATAGATGCAAAACTCCTCAACAAAATACTAGCAAACAGAATCCAACAGCACATTAAAAGTATCATACACCATGATCAAGTGGGGTTTATACCAGGAATGCAAGGATTCTTCAATATACGCAAATCAATCAGTGTGATACACCATATTAAGAAATTGAAGGAGAAAAACCATAGGATCATCTCAATAGATGCAGAGAAAGCTTTCGACAAAATTCAACACGCATTTATGATAAAAACCCTCCAAAGTAGGCATAGAGGGAACTTACCTCAACATAATAAAGGCCATATATGACAAACCCACAGCCAACATCGTTCTCTATGGTGAAAAACTGAAACCATTTCCAATAAGAGCAGGAACAAGACAAGGTTGCCCACTCTCACCACTGTTATTCAGCATAGTTTTGCAAGTTTTAGCCACAGCAGTCAGAGAAGAAACAGAAAGAAAAGGAATCCAAATTGGAAAAGAAGTAAAGCTGTCACTGTTTGCATATGACATGATACTATACATAGAAAATCCTAAAGATGCTACCAGAAAACTACTAGAGCTAATCAATGAATTTGGTAAAGTAGCAGGATACAAAATTAATGCATAGAAATCTCTGGCATTCCTATACACTAATGATGAAAAATCTGAAAAAGAAATTAAGGAAACACTCCCATTTACCACTGCAGCAAAAAGAATAAAATATCTCGGAATAAATCTACCTAAGGAGACAAAAGACCTGTACACAGAAAACTATAAGACACTGATGGAAGAAATTAAAGATGATACAAACAGATGGAGAGATATACCATGTTCTTGGATGGGAAGAATCAACACTGTGAAAATGACTATACTACCCAAAGCAATCTACAGATTCAATGCAATCCCTATCAAACTACCACTGGCATTTTTCACAGAAGTAGAACAAACTATTTCACAGTTTATATGGAAACACAAAAGACCCTGAATAGCCAAAGCAATCTTGGAAAAGAAAAACGGAGCTGGAGGAATCAGGCTCCCTGACTTCAGACTATACTACAAAGCTACAGTAATCAAGACAGTATGGTACTGGCACAAAAACAGAAATATAGATCAGTGAAACAGGATAGAAAGACCAGAGATAAACCCACGCACATATGGTCACCTTATTTTTGATAAAGGAGGCAAGAGTATACAATGGAGAAAAGACAGCCCTTTCAATAAGTGGTGCTGGGAAAACTGGACAGCTACATGTAAAAGAATGAGATTAGAACACTCCCTAACATCATACACAAAAAATAAACTCAAAATGGATTAAAGACCTAAATATAAGGCCAGACACTATAAAACTCTTAGAGGAAAACATTGGCAGAACACTCTATAACATCAATCACAGCAAGATCCTTTTTGACCCCCCTCCTAGGAAAATGGTAATAAAACCAAAAATAAACAAATAGGACCTGATGAAACTTAAAAGCTTTTGCACAGCAAGGGAAAGCATAAACAAGACGAAAAGACAACCCTCAGAATGGAAGAAAATATTTGCAAATGAAGCAACCGACAAAGGATCAATCTCCAAAATTTACAAGCAGGTCATGCAGCTCAATATCAAGAAACAACCCAATCCAAAAACAGGCAGAAGACGTAAATAGACATGTCTCCAAAGAATATATACAGATTGCCAAAAAACACATAAAAGGATGCTCAATGTCACTAATCATTAGAGAAATGCAAATCAAAACTACAATGAGGTATCAGCTCCCACCAGTCCGAATGGCCATCATCAAAAAATCTACAAACAGTAAATGCTGGAGAGGGTGTGGAGAAAAGGGAACCCTCTTGCACTGTTGGTGGGAATGTAAATTGAGACAGCCACTATGGAGAACAGTATGGACGTTCCTTAAAAATCTAAAAATAGAACTACCATACGACCCGGCAATCCCACTACTGGGCGTATACCCTGAAAAAACCATAAATCAAAAACAGTCATGTACCACAATGTTCACTGCAGCTCTATTTACAATAGCCAGGCCATGGAAGCAACCTAAGTGTCCATCGACAGATGAATGGATAAAGAAGATGTGGCACATATATACAATGGAATATTACTCAGCCATAAAAAGAAATGAAATTGAGTTATTGTAGTGAGGTAGATGGACCTAGAGTCTGTCATACAGAGAGAAGTAAGTCAGAAAGAGAAAAATAAATACCGTATGCTAATACATATATATGGAACCAAGAAAAAAAAAACGTTCTTAAGAACCTAGGGGCAGGACAGGAATAAAGACGCAGACGTAGAGTATGGACTTGAGGACACGGGAAGGGGGAAGGGTAAGCTAGGACGGTGCGAGGGAGTGGCATGGACTTATACATACTATCAAATGTAAAATAGATAGCTAGTGGGAAGCTGCCGCATAGCACAGGGAGATCAGCTTGGTGCTTTGTGACCACCTAGAGGGGTGGGATAGGGAGGGTGGGACGGAGGGAGACCCAAGATGGAGGAGATATGGGGATATATGTATAGCTGATTCATTTTGTTATAAAGCAGAAACTAACACACCATTGTAAAGCAATTATATTCCAATATAGATGTTTAAAAAAAAAACAACAGAGGATTGTTGGGTTCTTCATATCTATAATGGGCCCCAGAACTCCCTAGAGGAAGGTTTTATATTTAAGACAAACAAACAAAAATAACTCTGATAACAATTAATAAATGAAAAACGAGGCTTCCCATGTAGAATGTCAATAAGCCTCCAGTATATTAAACATTCAGGAAAGAGATCTGTTGAAGACTCAGCCTGAGATGACCCAGGAGGGGCACCCTCATAGTTAATGGAACTGGGAAGCAAATGACACTAGGTGATGTTCAGGGATACCAGTTGCCTCAGCAACTTGAAATATCTCCAGCAGCAATCTCACTCCTATGTTAAAGAAACACATTCTCTAAGCAGAGAGGTGAAAGAGGTCAGATCAGCTTCTCTCTGACAACCATCCTCAAACTCACTGACCGTCTCCTCCACCAGGTATAAGCCTTGGGGAGACACTTCTAATATGTCCATTATGCTATTTAACCTCAAGCTTGCTCCAATATGGGGCACTTCTTCCAAACAATAATATAACTTTGAAATGAGGTGGACCATTGTTTGAACCCAGCCTCTCTCTACTGTGCTACTTTGCTGATTCTGGCCAAGCTTCTTAACTTCTTCGAACCTCAGCATCTACTCTTGGAAACTAAGATTGTATGTTTTTGCTGCATATCAAATAATCTCAAAATCTCACTGTCTTAAAAAAAAAAAACAACACTGATTCTCTTGCTCACAGGTCTGCCAGCAGTTTTAGGTCTACTGGGATTGGCCAGGGTCAGCACAGCTCGGCTCTAGGCTGTGGGTTGGGTTCATATGTTTCCGTTTTCTCCTAAAATCAGTGGCAACCTAGGGAATGTTCCTCTCCTAGCAAGCCACAGGAGGACAGGGGCAGGCAAACTGCAAGCACATCTCAAGTCCCTGGTCAAGTCATGTCTGCTAAGATCTCATTGGCCAAAGCAGCTGCATAACCTAAAGTCAAGTAGGGGGAAATGCACTCTGTCACCTCTCTTTCCCATGAAGTCTTTGTAAAGCCACAGAGGGAGTGAAGAATTGAGGTTCAATCTCTCACAATTGAAATAACTATCACATAAGGTGTTGAAAACATTAAATGAGATCAAAATATATAAAGCCCAGGACAGAGGAGGCACTGAATAAATGATAGCTATTACCATGGGTTAACAAATAGTGTTTTTGATAGCTATGCCTATCTATACAAAAGTTCCAAAATGAGGCAGATATTACTTTATTACCCTTTAATGAATTTTATCAACTGTAATTACTAAAACATAGCCCCAAGCTTTTGCGCCCTGTCTCTAGGCAACTCTGATGACGCAAATAAGCCAGGGCAAGCTACCAAGAGGCATATACACAAACTCAGAAACTGGAGATGTTTGTCCTAACCCTAACCCCAGCCTCCCTGTTCTGACCAGCTTCCTCCAATTGCTCTGGCCTCATTTAACACAGTAAAGAAGGTCTCCAAACACTCAAATCCTATGTCCGTGCCTTAATTAGAAACCATTAGTACGTCTGGAAAATAGATGCCCCCTTCTCTCTATATCCACATAGGGGTAATGGGAGAACAGGTATGTTGTAGGGTGGCTGATTTCTAGTTTCTTCTCATACAGACCTTTTTTTCTCCATTTCCTGCAGGGAGGAGACTTACAGTGTGGGGGAGGGGGGTGTGTTTTAACCTCTCATGATGATCTTAGGGCCCCTTCTCCTGGATCCACAGCCTCTCCCTCCTGCACCATTTCACATACACACTCCCCTACTTCCCACCCATCCTTCTCATGGAACTTCAAGCAAATTTACCCCCAAATGTAGGCACCATTCTAGTTGGCAGGGATTGAGAAGTTTGGGAACATCTCACAGCACTCTAGGAGAGCTGAGTCTTTGGATCTGGAGTGACATTCCTGGGTTAAACTCACCACTCCATCACCCCTTAAGTGGACCCAGAGCATGTTATTTGGACTCTTTAGGACTCCTTTCTAGCAATTACAAAACAGGGTTAAAAACATGTGCCTTGAAATATTGCTGATGGGATCAGATGAGATTGTTCACTACTGAGAAAATATCTATGGAGTGCTGTGTGTGCTAGATCCAAAAGATGAAGACAGAGCCACTGCCGTCCAAAGTCTAAAGTTGGTCCCAGGCACATAGTGGGAGATCACTACTATCATCATTTACGTTTATCTTGGTGGCAACGTGTGAGATATTTAACAAGTGGCACAGTACGTGAACCCTTCTACAGGAATGAACAGCAGTCTTAGAGGGTTCTGGAGACCACCTACTAGGCCAGGATCATGGGGAGTAATTATCTGGTAGCCCAAGGGTAATGACCAGGCTATGGCAGCATGGCCACACAGGAGACTCAAGGCAGCAGCTATTTACCCCCCAATAAAGAACTATTTCAACATTTTAACAACTGGTTCAGTGCTACTATTTAAAATATTATTTATTTTTAAATATTATATTTTAAATGATAAATATGCACTTATCACTTAAACTCATATCATACACTTCTGATTGTTCTCTTTTCTACCTAAATGCTAAAATAAAGGAAGAGACCTCTCTTATGTATGTTGCTTTTACTGTCCAGTGATGCAAGGAAAACTTACCCTGGGTGGTGTTCCTGTTTCAGCTCTCAAATGAACACATGATATGGCCAAAGAGGAGCCATCCTGCCACAGGCACCAAAGATCCCTCCCCAACCACCATCCATGGGCCCAAAGCAGAATCAACTGACCCTAAAGTCAAGGTTGAAGGAAGCATCTCTATGTCAGATGTCAGGGACACCAAGCCAGTGTTTAGATGCTCTACCTTCCCAGGCGCCTCCTATCCCATGACGACTCACTTTCTCAGGGATGTCTGAAGTTTCCCTGAAGTCCTCAAGTTGATAAGTGACAAACAGGTGATGAGGGCAGCCAGTTGCAGGAGAGAAGGAACAAGTACAAGAGCTCTATTAAAAGCCAGAGGAAGGAACTTCCATGACGTTCATTCCAACCAGAGTAAAACAAAGGCTTGAGACAGCATCAGCTTTCTGCCTGTATCATGTTTACTTGGTAGCATTCACCCCTCCCCCAAAATATGAATGACTGAGGTAAATGAAGCAACATATTTCAGCAAATGAAAACTATTCCGGTCAAGGAGAGAGTGAAGAATCAGAAAATTCCCATGCATAATGGACAAGATTCTTGTAAGAATCACAGCAAGTAATGACACATTTTTACCTAATTCTGGCTTAGGGTCGTGGCAGTTCACAGCTTATAGAAATCATCCAGTCCATTTAATCTGGGAAACTGAAGGCCAATGATGTGAAGTGCCCTGTACTAACAGAGGACTCTTGATCCTCAACCCAGGGGCCGGTTACATCATGCTAACATTTCTTTCTCCCAAATGCAGAAAATAAGTACACACACACATACACAAAAGGAAGACACTGAGGAGTAATCAATGCATCATGAGACAGGCATTCTTGGAAAAGATCTGTGATAAAATATTCTCCAAAGAATATACAAACAGAGACATTTAAGATTATTATTTTAGTTGCTAAGACAACAAAAGAACAATATCAGAGAAAGAAAGAACAAAGAAGTCTTCCAAGTTCGATACCCAAACCACAAGAGACTAAGGGTGAGGTACCTCTCACCTTGGGATTGTGGGTGCAAGGAAGGCACCCAGGACCAAGATATACCTGATCACAGAAACCTGAGCTGTCCCCAGCCGTGGAAGTACCACAGAGCTAAAGTATTTAACGCCAGTGTGCTGCAGGCCAGAGTGATCTGAGGACTAATTCCATACACATGTGCCTAGGAGGTTTGTTTCGGGGAAAGCAATCCAAAAGCCAACTGCAGAGTTCATTTTAATAGCACTGAGGTTGTGTGCATGTCTAATCATGGGATCAGCAAATTACATGCCTGGTGCACAGACCATATGACCTTTGTGGGATTGTGGAACAACTGAGTGCATTTGGGAGAAACACTAAGAATTCACTGAGCGTAAGGCCAAGTTGCGAAGCTATTGCACAGGGCAGACGAGCAGCAGCGATGAGCAACGTGCTTTTGAACATCTCCTAAGCCTGGGGCACTGAACTAGGCACTGAGGGAGGATTCATCCCACCCCCAAAGTCGCTGTAGAGAAAACTGCACTAACTCCTTTAATGAAAAGGCACCCCACAAAGAAGGCTCTAAATGCTTGTCATCAAAGACAGACAGATCACGGAGAGAATCACCTTCCATCCCTGTCTGCCTAGCTGTGCCCCCTCCAGGCTCTCAGAACGTGGAAAAAGAAGACTTTGAGGCTCTTGGACATGGAAAGGCCCTAGGAGACTAACACAAAGTAGTTAAACAGGCAAAGCACTAATGGTGTCACTGATGGTGAATCAGGAAAAGAAGAGCTAACAGTTACACATCATCCTGCTCTCTTTTCTGGTTTCCACAACTCTCCCAGTACATCGTTGTCTTCACACAGGACCAAATGCACGTGCACATGCAAACACACACACACACACACACACACACACACGACACACTCAGAGGAGTTACCAATTTGTGATAGTAAAAAGGCTTGGGCAAGATTAAGTCCTAGAACTGTGGCAGTAAGCTATCATGAGAGATGCTAGAAACATCTGGAAAGAGGAGACTACGCTGAGAAGCCTCTGACCTGAATTATAAAAAAGGAATGTTAAGATCTCCTTTCTCCAAGAAAATCCTCCAGAACTTAAAATCCACCCAGACACACAAATGGTGTCGTCAATACATGAATGTGTCCTCCTCTTATTTAATGCTTCCCAAGGATACACTCTGTGCTGAAGACTAATTTCAAAGCATCTAAGAAGCCATGTTTTGCGAGCTCACTAGATTCTGAGTTCCTCAAAGGCACAGCCTATATTTCCATCATATTTGTACATCAGTTCCCAGCACATAAGAGGTCTTCCTAGACGGCTACTGTTGTTGGATGGCCTGCCTACCCCACATGCCCACACCTCAAAGAGGGATTCAATTCTCCAGTGTACACCTCTGTCTCTTACCTGAGATTATGCAGAGCCCAGTAAACCATCACTAATATCATTTACACTGACCTGGTGGCAATGTGTGAGATATATAACAAGTGGCTCAGTACAAGATCTCACTTACAGGAAGGACCACAGTAGGGTAGTGGATGTTGCCTACTCTGCCACTACTGTCCACCCATCCATTCAACAGGTACCTATATTCAAGGCA
Source organism: Pseudorca crassidens (assembly GCF_039906515.1). Lineage (NCBI taxonomy): Eukaryota > Metazoa > Chordata > Mammalia > Artiodactyla > Delphinidae > Pseudorca > Pseudorca crassidens. Next base: position 35,735,583 of record NC_090309.1, read on the forward strand.
CAGTTCTTGGCACTAGGAATACATTCCAACCCATGGTTTTCCTGGAATGGTCATCCAATCAATCCTAATTTGGGACCAATCATTAAATAAAGACTGACCCAAAGAGCACCTACTGTGTGCTTGAGTGTGTCCTGAGCACTTTTAGGGAGATGATGTAATAGATGCTGACCATGTCCTCAGGAACCTAACCATTTAGCAAAGACAAACTGGGCAAACTCAGCAGAATAGAGAGGTTCCCAGTGACAGGAAAAGTCACTGAATACTTTAGTGTACAGAGGCAGGAACCTGCTGTCCGGCCTACTCAGGCCTGTTAGATCTGGGGCTTTGTCAGAGCTGGTTCTCTGAAGACAGAGAGACTTACAGGATTGGTAGAGTCAGCCCTGAGCAGAAATGTGAAGAAGGGAAAGAAAAATGAACACCGATTGAGCACAGCAATGGACCTCTACAGCCATGACATTATGCAATTCTCTCAGTGGCTCTTTTGTCATGAACGTCTGCCATCATGTTAGGTGGCTTAACATCCAAGCCCTCTTCCCTTCCGAAAACCTTCCACCGTTTCGCCCAATAGAATGTCCAGCCCCAAACAGGCTTAAATGTGGAGGGAGTGCCAAGAGGAATGGAGCTGAGAGCCACGCAGTATCCCACAGCTGGAGCGTCACACAGTGGTGCATCCAGAGGTGGCAGCATCCTAACAGGACTGTTCCTTCAGCTGCATCTTTGCTGACATTCTGGCTGTTCAGCTTCCCTTGGTCTCTGCCCATTTTCCAATCCTGTCTCCTCAGCCTTCTCCTCAATTCTGAGTTATCTGATATCTTTCCAATGAATTCCTTTTCCACTTGAGTCACTTTTGGCTGCTTACTATGAAGAATGCTGACAAACACACCTGCGACACAGGCATCATTTACTGCATTTTACAGATAAAGAAACCGAGGCTCAGGGAAGTGAAGTAAATGGCCAATTAGTGACAGAGGTAGAGTTTAAGCTCAGGTCTTCTGATCTCAAACCCAGGCATGTTTTCTCTAGTTGTTAGGTTAATCAGGACACCTTGATTGCAAGTGATAGAAAAAATGACAACTGAAACCGGGTTAAACAAAAAGGATATGTGTTGGCTGAATAGTTGAGATATAGAGAGTATACCTGGCTCTATTCCCCAAAGGATGTTGAGTCTGTCCATTGCTGGTATCTGCTCTCACCTATGTGGACCTGACTCCCGGTAATCTCTTTCATCATGGTGACCTTCTCCAGCTTACATTCTCATAACCACAAACCCAGTAGAAATGGGTAATTATTTTCCAAAATAACAGAATGAAAATCTTGGGTTTGACTCTCACTGGACCATCTCAGTGGCCAGAGATGGGATATATTGCTGGCCAAGCCTCTCTCACCCTTCCCCCGCTCCCAACACACACACAGTCTATGGTGGAGGCAACACCACTCAAACTTTATAAGCTGAGGTTTGTGGAGTGACAGTTCTCAAGAGGATAATCACAGCTCTTTACGGAAAGAAAGGTGAATAGATACTGCGTGGCAAAAACGACAGATGTCCACTGGCATCTACTGCTTTTACAGTATGGGTGACACTCATCTTTCTAGCTCTTCTCCACACTGCAGAAGAGCCTGTATCCAGAACTACATCCTGCCACCCACCAGCTGTCTATTCTCCGCACAACCAAAGTTTCTTTCAAATTATGTTTTTAATTTATATTGCAGTATAGTTGCTTTACAATGTTGTGTTAGTTTCTACTGTACAGCAAACTGAATCAGCTATATGTATACATATAGCCCCTCTGTTCCGGATTTCCTTCCCATTTAGGTCAACACAGAGCAATGAGTAGAGTTCCCTATACAGTAGGTTCTCATTAGTTATCTATTTTATACATAGTATCAATAGCGTATATGTGTCAATCCCAATCTCCCAATTCATCCCACCCTCCTTTCTCCCTTGTTCCATACCTTTGTTCTCTACATGTGTGTCTCTATTTCTGCTTTGTAAATAAGATCGTCTATATCAATTTTTTCAGATTCCACATATATGCATTAATATACAATATTGGTTTTTCTCTTTCTGACTTACTGCACTCTGTATGACAGTCTCTAGGTCCATCCACATCACTACAAATGACCCAATTTCATTCCTTTTTATGGCTGAGTAATATTCCATTGTATATATGTGCCACATCTTCTTTATCCATTCATCTCTCGAGGGACACTTAGGTTGCTTCCATGTCCTGGCTATAGTAAATACAGCTTCAATGAACACTGTGGTAAAAGATTCCTTTTGAATTATGGTTTTCTCAGGGTATATGTCCAGTAGTGGGATTGCTGGGTCATATGGTAGTTCTAAGTTTTTCAAAGAACCCCCATACTGTTCTCTATAACAGCTGTCTCAATTTACATTCCCACCAACAGTGCAAGAGGGTTCCCTTTTCTCCACACCCTCTCCAGCATTTATTGTTTATAGATTTTTTGATGATGGCCATTCTGAGCAGTGTGAGGTGATACCTCATTGTAGTTTTGATTTGCATTTCTCTAATGATTAGTATGTTGAACATCCTTTCATGTGCTTTTTTGCAATCTGTATATCTTCTTTGAGAAACGTCTATTACGTCGTCTGCCCATTTTTGGATTGGGTTGTTTGTTTTCTTGATATTGAGCTGCATGAGCTGCTTGTATATTTTGGAGATTAATCCTTTGTCAGTTGCTTCGTTTGCAAATACTTTCTCCAATTCGGAGGGTTGTGTTTTTGTCTTGTTTATGGTTTCCTTTGCTGTGCAAAAGCTTTCAAGTTTCATTAGGTTCCATTTGTTTACTTTTGTTTTTATTTCCATTTCTCTAGGAGGTGGGTCAAAAAGGATTTTGCTGTGATTGATGTTATAGACTGTTCTGCCAATGTTTTCCTCTAAGAGTTTTATGGTGTCTGGCCTTTCATTTAGGTCTTTAATCCATTTTGCGTTTATTTTTGCATATGCTGTTAGAGAGTGTTCTAATCTCATTCTTTTACATGTAGCTGTCCAGTTTTCCCAGAACCACGTATTGAAGAGGCTGTCTTTTCTCCATTGTATATTCTTGCCTTCTTTATCAAAGATAAGGTGACCATATGTGCATGCATTTATCTCTGGTCTTTCTCTCCTGCTCCATTGATCAATATTTCTGTTTTTGTGCCAGTACCTTACTGTAGTTTTGTAGTATAGTCTGAAGTCAGGGAGCCTGATTCCTCCAGCTCCGTTTTTCTTTCTCAAGATTGCTTTGGCTATTCAGGGTCTTTTGTGTTTCCATGCAGATGGTGAAATTTTTTGTTCTACTTCTGAGAAAAATGCCATTGGTAGTTTGATAGGGATTGCACTGAATCTGTAGATTGCTTTGGGTAGCAGTGATTTTCACAATGCTGATTCTTCCAATTCAAGAACATGGTATATCTCTCCCTCTGTAACATCTTTAATTTCTTTCATCACTGTCTTATAGTATTCTGCATACAGGTCTTTTGTCTCCTTAGGTAGGTTTATTCCTAGACATTTTATTCTTTTTGTTGCAATGGTAAATGGGAGTGTTTCCTTAATTTCTCTTTCAGATTTTTCATCATTCGTGTATAGGAATGCCAGAGATTTCTGTGCATTAATTTTGTATCCTGCTACTTTACCAAATTCATTGATTAGCTCTAGTAGTTTTCTGGTAGCATCTTTAGGATTCTCTATGTATAGTATCATGTCACCTGCAAACAGTGACCATTTTACTTCTTCTTTTCCGATTTGGATTCCTTTTCTTTCTGTTTCTTCTCTGACTGCTGTGGCTAAAACTTCCAAAACTAGGTTGAATAACAGTGGTGAGAGTGGGCAACCTTGTCTTGTTCCTGATCTTAGTGGAAATGGTTTCAGTTTTTCACCATTGAGAACAATGTTGGCTGTGGGTTTGTCATATATGGCCTTTATTATGTTGAGGTAAGTTCCCTCTATGCCTACTTTCTGGAGGGTTTTTATAATAAATGTGTGTTGAATTTTGTTGAAAGCTTTTTCTGCATCTATTGAGATGACCATATGGTCTCTCACCTTCAGTTTGTTAATATGGTGAATCACACTGATTGATTTGGATATACTGAAGAATCCTTGCATTCCTGGGATAAACCCCACTTGATCATGGTATATGATTCGTTTAATGTACTGTTGGATTCTGTTTGCTAGTATTTTGTTAAGGATTTTTGCATCTATGTTCATCAGTAATATTGGCCTGTAGTTTTCTTTTTTTGTGACATCTTTGTCTGGTTTTGGTATCAGGGTGATGGTGGCCTCATAGAATGAGTTTGGAGTGTTCCTCCCTCTGCTATATTTTGGAAGAGTTTGAGAAAGATAGGTGTTAGCTCTTCTCTAAATGTTTGATAGAATTTGTCTGTGAAGCCGTCTGGTCCTGGGCTTTTGTTTGTTGGAAGATTTTTAATCAGAGTTCCAATTTCAGTGCTTGTGACTGGTCTGTTCATATTTTCCATTTCTTCCTGGTTCAGTCTCAGAAGGTTGTGCATTTCTATGAAGTTGTCCATTTCTTCCAGGTTGTCCTTTTTTTTTTTCTTTGCGGTACACGGGCCTCTCACTGTTGTGGCCCCTCCCGTTGCGGAGCACAGGCTCCGGAGGCACAGGCTCAGCGGCCATGGCACACAGGCCCACCCGCTCTGCGGCATGGGATCTTCCCAGACCGGGGCATGAACCCGTGTCCCCTGCATCAGCAGGCAGACTCTCAACCACTGCGCCACCAGCAAAGCCCCGAGGCTGTCTATTTTATTGGCATATATTTGCTTGTAGTAATCTCTCATGATCCTTAGTATTTCTGCAGTGTCAGTTGTTACTTCTTTTTCATTTCTAATTCTATTGATTTGAATCTTCTCCCTTTTTTTTTTTTCTTGATGAGCCTGGCTAATCATTTATCAATTTTGTTTATCTTCTCAAAATTTTGTTTATCTTCTCAGTTTTTAGTTTTTTTGATCTTTGCTATCATTTCCTTCATTCCTTTTTCATTTATTTCTGATCTCATCTTTATGATATCTTTTGTTCTGCTAACTTTGGGGATTTTTTGTTTTTCTTTCTCTAATTGCTTTAGGAGTAAGGTTAGGTTGTTTATTTGAGATGTTTCTTGAGGTAGGATTGTATTGCTATAAACTTCCCTCTTAGAACTGCTTTTTCTGCATCCCATAGGTTTTGGGTCATGTGTTTTCACTGTCATTTGTTTCTAGGTATTTTTTGATTTCCTCTTTTATTTCTTCAGTGATCTCTTGGTTATTTAATAGTGTATTGTTTAGCTTCCGTTATGTTTGTATTTTTACAGATTTTTTCCTGTAATTAATATCTAGTCTCATAGCGTTGTGGTTGGAAAAGATACTTGATACGATTTCAATTTTCTTAAACTTACCGAGGCTTGATTTGTGATCCAAGATATGATCTACCCTGGAGAATATTCCATGAGAAGAAAATGTACTGTGTTGTTTTTGGTTGAATGTCCTATAAATATCAATTAAGTCCATCTTGTTTAATGTGTCATTTAAAGCTTGTGTTTCCTTATTTATTTTCATTTTGGATGATCTGTCCATTGGTGAAAGTGGGATGTTAAAGTCCCCTACTGTTATTGTGTTACTGTTGATTTCCCCTTTTATGGCTGGTAGCATTTGCCTTATGTAGTGAGGTGCTCCTATGTTGGGTGCATAAATATTTACAATTGTTATATCTTCTTCCTGGATTGATCCCTTGAGCATTATGTAGCATTCTTGTCTCTTGTAACAGTCTTTATTTTAAAGTCTATTTTGTCTGATACGAGAATTGCTACTCCAGGTTTCTTTTGATTTCCATTTGCATGAAGTATCTTTTTCCATCCCCTCACTCTCAGTCTGTATGTGTCCCTAGGTCTGAAGTGGGTCTCTTGTAGACAGGATATATATGGGTCTCGCTTTTGTATCCATTCAGCCAGTCTACATCTTCTGGTTGGAGCATTTAATCCATTTACACTTAAGGTAGTTATCGATATGTATGTTCCTATTCCCATTTTGTTAACTGTTTTGGGTTTGTTATTGTAGGTCTTTTCCTTGTCTTGTGTTTCCTTGCCTAGAGAAGTTTCTTTAGCATTTGTTGTAAAACTGGTTTGGTGGTGCTGAATTCTCTTAGCTTTTGCTTGTCTGTAAAGCTTCTGATTTCTCCATCAATTCTGAATTAGATCCTTGCTGGCTGGAATATTCTTGGTTGTAGGTTTTTCCCTTTCATCACTTTAAATATATCCTGCCACTCCCCTCTGGCCTGCCGAGTTTATGCTGAAAAATCAGATAACCTTATGGGGATTCTGTTGCATGTTATTTGTTGCTTTTCCCTTGCTATTTTAATAGTTTTTCTTTGAATTTTTTTTTTTTAAATTTTGATTAATATGTGTCTTGGCGTGTTTCTCCCTGGATTTATCCTGTATAGGACTCTGCACTTCCTGGACTTGATTGACTATTTCCTTTCCCTTATTAGGGAAGTTTTCAACTATAATCTCTTCAAATATTTTCTCAGTCCCTTTCTTTTTCTCTTCTTCTTCTGGGACCCCAATAATTCTAATGTTGGTGCGTTTAATGTTGTCCCAGAGGTCTCTGAGACTGTCCTCAATTCTTTTCATTCTTTTTTCTTTATTCTACAGTAGTTATTTCCACTATTTTATTTCCAGGTCACTTATCCATTCTTCTGCCTCAGTTATTCTGCTATTGATTCTTTCTAGAGAATTTTAAATTTCATTTATTTTGTTGTTCATCATTGTTTGTTTGCTCTTTAGTTCTTCTAGGTCCTTGTTAAACGTTTCTTGTATTTTCTCCATTCTATTTCCAAGATTTTGGATCATCTTTACTATCATTACTCTGAATTCTTTTTCAGGTAGACTGCCTATTTCCTCTTCATTTGTTTGGTGTGGTGGGTTTTTACCTTGCTCCTTCATCTGCTGTGTATTTCTCTGTCTTACCTTTTGCTTAACTTAGTGTGTTTGGGGTCTCCTTTTCACTGGCTGCAAGTCGTAGTTCCCGTTGTTTTTGGTGTCTGCCACTAGTGGCTAAGGTTGGTTCAGTGGCTTGTGTAGGTTTCCTGGTGGAGGGAACTGGTGTCTGTGTTCTGGTGGGTGGGGCTGGATCTTGACTTTCTTGTGGTTAGAACCCTGTCTGGTGGTGTGTTTTGGGGAGTCTGTGAACTCATTATGATTTTAGGGAGCCTCTTTTTGAATTGGTGGGGTTGTGTTCCTGTCTTGTTAGTTGTTTGGCATGGGAGGTCCAGCACTGAAACTTGCTGGTTGTTGAGTGGAGCTGGATCTTAGCATTGAGATGGAGATGTCTGGGAGAACTTTCACCATTTGATATCACAGGTGGCTGGGAGGTCTCTGGTGGACCAATGTCCTAAACTCAGCTCACCCACCTCAAAGGCTAAGACCTGACACCCGGCCAGAGCACCAATCCCCTGTCAGCCACACAGCTCAGAAGAAAAGGGAGAAAAAAAGAAAGAAAAATAAATAAATAAATAAAGTTATTAAAATAAAAGTTAAAAAAAATTATTAAAAGAAAAAAATTAGGGCTTCCCTGGTGGCGCAGTGGTTGAGAGTCCGCCTGCCGATGCAGGGGACACGGGTTCGTGCCCCGGTCCGGGAAGATCCCACATGCCGTGGAGCAGCTGGGCCTGTGAGCCATGGCTGCTGAGCCTGTGCATCCGGAGCCTGTGCTCCGCAATGGGAGAGGCCACAACAGTGAGAGGCCCGCATACCGCAAAAAAAAAAAAAAAAATTAAAAAGTAATACAAATATAAAGAAAGTAAGAAGAGCACAACCAAACCAGTATACAAATCCACCAATGATAACAAGTACTGAAAACTATACTAAAAAAAAAGACAGAACCCTAGGATAAATGGTAAAAGCAAACCTATACAGACAAACTCACACAAGATGCATACACATACACACTCACAAAAAGAGAAAAAGGAAAAAAAATTATATATATATATTAAAAAAAGGAAGAGAGCAACCAAATCAATAAACAAATCTACCAATGATAATAAGCTCTAAAAACTAAACTAAGATAAGCATAAAACCTGAAACAAATTAGACACAGAAACAAATTAGATACAGAAAGTAAACCCCAAGTCTACAGTTGCCCCCAAAGTCCACCGCCTAAATTTTGGGATAATTTGTTGTCTATTCAGGTATTCCACAAGTGCAGGGTACATCAAGTTGATTGTGGAGATTTAATCCACTGCTCCTGAGGCTGCATGGAGAAATTTCCCTTTCTCTTCTTTGCTCGCACAGCTCCCGGGGTTGAGCTTTGGATCTGGCCCTGCCTCTGCGTGTAGCTCGCCCTCTGGTGTCTGTTCTTCGCCCAAACAGGAGAGGGTTATAGGAGCGGCTGATTAGAGGCCTCTGGCTCACTCAGGCCAGGGGGAGGGAGGGGTATGGAATGCGGGGCGAGCTTGCAGCAGCAGAGGCTGGCATGATGTTGCAATCGCCTGAGGCACGCTGTGTGTTCTCCTGGGGAAGTTGTCCCTGGATCACGGGACCCTGGCAGTGGCAGCCTGCACAGGATCCCATGGGGGGTGGTGTGGAGAGTGACCTGTGCTTGCACACAGGCTTCTTGGTGGCTGCAGCAGCAGCCTTACCATTTCATGCCCATCTCTGGTGTCCGTGCTGATAGCCATGGCTCATGGCCGTCTCTGGAGCTCATTTAGGTGGTTCTCTGAATCCCCTCTCCTCGTGCACCCCAAAACAATGGTCTCCTACTCTCTGGCAGGTCCAGACTTTTTCCTGGATTCCCTCCCAGCATGCTGTGGCACACTAGCTCCCTTCAGGCTGTCTTCACACAGCCAACCCCAGTCCTCTCCCTGGGATCTGACCTCCGAAGCCCAAGCCTCAGCTCCCAGCGCCCAATCATCCCAGTAGGTGAGCAGACAAGCCTCTCAGGCTGGTGAGTGCTGGCTGGCACTCTGTGCAGCAATCTCTCCGCTTTGCCCTCTGCACACCTGTTACTGCGCTCTCCTCTGTGGCTCCAAAGCTTCTCCCATGCCCCCCCCCACTGCGTCTCCTCTAGTGAAGGGGCTTCCTAATGTGTGGACAGTTTTCCTCCTTCACAGCTCCCTCACAGAGGTGCAGGTCCCATCCCTATTCTTTTGTCTCAGTTTTTTTTTTTTTTCTTTTGCTGTACCCAGGTACGTGGGAAGTTTCTTGCCTTTTGGGAGGTCTGAGGTCTTCTGCCAGCGTTCAGTAGGTGTTCTGTAGGAGCTGTTCCACATGTATACGTATATTTGTTGTATTTGTGGGGAGGAAGGTGATCTCCACGTCTTATTCCTCCGCCATCTTGAAGGTCCCCCTCAGCTGAGGTGTTTTTAAAAATGACGATAAAATATTGATTCTATGACAAAGGCTTATACAAGGTTATCATAGGAACTCTGAAGAGGAGCAGTTAAGCCAAATGTTCTTAAGGTTGTGGGAAGGAACAGTAGATAATGGAGGGAGAAGGAAAGTTGGGCCTGATCCTCCATGGAATGGCACAGGTTGAAAAGAGGAAAAGCAATAGGAATTAAGAGTTGGATCAAAACACAATGCACACCATGATCTGAAGTTCTTCCCTAGAGCATGAGCCACTTAGTATGGGGCCTTCTACCTATAGGGGGCTCAGTAAATGTTTGTGAATTAAACAATGAACCCTGTTTTGCCTTTGGAACAGAATGTCGACCTGCAAGACCAAGGAATGCTGCTTCCTAAATATTATCACAGCCTTTAATTTCTCATTATGACCCTCTGAGCAGTCTAATTAATAATTGCTATGGGAAGAGGAGGACAAAGTGATAATTAACAGCTACTGGCCAGAGCTATTGATGAATTAAGAGTCCAACTACAAAACGAACAAAGCACATCCAAAAAGAAGCATGAGTAATGAAAGGCCACGGGTACCAAGGACTCTAGAGGATTTTCTTAATCTGAGCAGCTACTGAGTGAAGTGTGCTCCAAACAGAACTAATGAAGAAATGATAAATGTGAATATTTGCCAGGAAATGACACGCCCACCATGGTCTGCACTTCCTAGAAGGGCAAACTTTGCCACTGGGCTCCTTTTCCTCCCAACCAACAGCACAGATTAAAATAAAAAAGAGGACAAGGGGCAGATTACAGTCATCTTATCCAGGGTGTCAAATGCCCAGGATGCTTCCAGCAGTCCCAGGGCCCCCCAGCACTTCTGAGGTCAACAAATCCCTATGACTTGATGACTTTTTGATTCCCCCTTCAAAAGGCAGTATAATGTTTTCAGAAAGATGGTAACTACAGGACTGTTTAAACACAAAGAAACTCAGAAACACTTGTTGTTTGAATAGCTGGGTGGTTGACCATTCCACTAATCTCTGGCGTTAACCTGTGCATTTATCTCCATCATCCCCATCAGGGATCCTCCTGTTACTGTCTTTTCCATGCATACTCACTCTCCAATACCAGCTGGCTTCTCTCCACAATCTCTTCCCCACAAGGTAGGTCTTCAATTTTCAGTCTTTAGAAATTCATTACACCCAAACCATTAATATAGCTAAGTTTTTACTTTCTTTTATGAAGAGCCTTCTATAAATATGGGATCTTCAGTATTAGGTACTTAAGGTATGGTAGCAATCCAAGTGTCCAACAATAGATGAATGGATAAAGAAGATGTGGTATACACACACACACATATACACACACACACACACATACACACACACACACACACACAGTGGAATACTACTCAGCCATAAAAAAGAATTAAATAATGCCATTTGCTACAACATGGATCAACTTGGAGGGCATTATGCTACATGAAATAAGTCAGAGAAAGACAAACACTGTATGGTATCACATGTGGAATCTAAAAACTATAACCATCTAGTGAATAGAACAGAAAAGAAGCAGACTCATAGATACAGTAAACAAACTAGTGGTTACCAGTGGGGAGAGGGAAGGAGGGAGGGGCAATATAGGGGTAGAGGTAAAAAAAGGTTATTATGGGATTATGTGAAATCAGGTGTGTGAAGATTTTAAAGACTAAAAGCACTACAGAATTTAAAGAATCTTTCACTCAAAAAAAGAAAAATTTCTAAACTTGAATCTTTAAGCTGGTTAAATAAAATATAAAGTTTCAGACTTTTTAAAATAAAAATGTGTAGTTTATAAAACTGTATGCTAGGGCTTCCCCGGTGGCGCAGTGGTTGAGAGTCCGCCTGCCGATGCAGGGGACGCGGGTTTGTGCCCCGGTCCAGGAGGATCCCACATGCCGCAGAGCGGCTGGGCCCATGAGCCATGGCTGCTGAGCCTGCGTGTCCGGAGCCTGTGCTCCGCAACAGGAGAGGCCACAACAGTAAGAGGCCTGTGTACCGCAAAAAAAAAAAACAAACAAAAAAAAACTGTATGCTAAAGAAGAAATTCAGAAAAGCGGTAAACACTGCAAATAATAACAATAATGTGGAAAAATAGGCAGAAGAGAAGAAAGGAGATTTTTTTTTTTAAATAACAATGATTTCTATAACTTGGGAACTGCTTTAACTCAAACACTGACTGAGATAATTCTGTGCTTGTAAAGTGGCTTCTTTAAGAAAATCCCTCTTTTTCTGCCCACTAGGAAATGCTGTTATCCAGAAAGCTACATGATGTAAAGATGACATTTTGACATTCTGTGGCTGAGCCAAGGAATTGCAATGGTTTAATCCAAATGCACTGGTCTTCTACCTACCCGCCCCCTTCAGAGCTCCATGAATTTGTAGGCTGGATGGTGGTCAAAGTTAAACTATTTCTTTACATTTCACGGACTGAACCTCAACTAGTATTCACATGGGAGCCTATATGCTTTCTTTACAGGTTAAGATCTGAGAGTCAACATCAGTTGCTTTCAATTTCTCCTTCATCAGAGTTTATGTAGCAGAAAGATTGGAAGGGTTGGAATCAGAAAGCTAAGTTCAAGTCCCAGATCTGCTCTCCCTACCTGTTCTCTTGCCCTCTTGGGGTCACTCCTCTCTCATCTGTAAATTATGAGTGATCATGCCTGCCATCTCCAGACCACACAGGAAGGTGTACATATTTGGAGAGTGGGGGGAGTGGACATGATGCACAGTGAAAATGCTGTACCAAGACAGAATGTTTTCCATGTCACAATGGAAAAGCACTTTCTTCCAGACAGAGAACTCAATCCATTTGCAGCATCCACACCTGACAGGTAAACTACAAAGCATCTTTGCCTTGTGTCCTCCACAGGTTTCTCCAATCTTCCTGCCTCTGTTACAGACCTGAGTTACTGGAAATGACTCGGGCACATCATTCTTCTACAAGATGCATTTTGCAAATTCAGTGTCTAGTTCATCTCTCAAGGCATGAGTTTTTAGGGTCAGTATATTAACATTATCAATAGGTGTCATAGAACAGAGCACTGAACTTGAATCCAGAGTCCTAAATTCAGCAAACTAGTTCCCCCCAAGTTTATATTCCAAGCCACAGACCAACTCTTGTATCATCTGATCCTTCTCTTTGTGGAGGCCAGGAACCACCAAAGGCTTACTGGGCTGAGTATCTTCCAGAGTGTGGAGGCTTGATTAGTTCTCCTGCTAGTTTTATTTTGACAGGCGGAAGTTTCATTTTCCAGATGGGAGCTTAAGATTTCCTTTTTGCCCCTCTAAAGCAAAAACCAAAACCACTAACAGACTGCAACCCTGAATAGATTAAGTACCAACACTACCTGGCTCAAATTCATCTTTGTATTACCATAGTTGTCCTTTCTCCTCTTCTACTTTTTTATTTTTATTGGATTTCTGCCTTCCTATCTGTAAGAGAAGAGATAGGAAAGAGCAAAATAAGGTAGGGACTTAATATCAAAACCTATGACTTACTTTTGCCTTTTTCATTTCTTTTATCAGAAGAACACAAAGGTCTATTTGGGGGAGTGGAGAGAGAGAAAAAGAGAGCAATGCATCAGTTATTACCTACACTGAAGTAAAAGTAAAGTGAGAATGAGTTTTTTTTTTTTTCAACACTACAGATAGATGAAGATCTAGGGCCTGGGATGGGGAGAGATGACAGAATAGGGAAAACTGGTTAGAACTGTACTGACTTTGTTCTTATCTGTTTTCATGAATACATAATTTTTGGATTTTTCAGTTGTATTGAGGTATTTTCTCCCTTTCTTCTCGAAGATGCCAAAAAGAATTGCACTCAACGGTAAGGAAACACCTGACAGCCCGGGGATTCTGATGGTGCCCTTGCAGAGGCAGCCTTGCAACTAAGCGCATGACTCAAGGCTTTCAGAATCTCCTCCCCTAGCACTGGCATATGTTTTTCCAAGCGAGTAGCACTGGCATCGGCTTAAAGAAGAATCAGACACAAGTTAGAATCCACTTTACGGGAATCGGATACTGAGAGAAGCCTGGCTGAGGATAGGCCTGCAAAGTCCTATCTCTGAAGGTGTGCATCCCCTGCACACACAAGCCCTCCAGGGAGGCTGCATCCTTGTCTCTGGTGAAAACCAAAAGCCTAATATTCATGCACACCCTGCTGGACAGTCCTCAGTGCAAAAGTAATGCCTTAAAGGGTTAAAGCACAGCACTCTGCCAGAAAGAACAACAGAACTTATTGTGGAGTTCAAATGCATTTGGACAGGTCATTTAAGCTTTGTAGGTCATATGGTCTCTGTCACAATTTGTGTTGCAACTAATCAACTCTGCTGTTGTAGAACAAAGCAGTCATGGATAACATGTAAATAAATGAATGTGGGTGGGTCCCAATAAAACTTTATTGACAAAAACAGGCAGAGGGCTGAACTTACAGTTGTTTTTTTAAGTGGGGTTTGCTCGGTGGGGAAAAAAAGACAGTTTAAATTAAGAGTAAGGTAAGAGATAGCCAGAAAATGCCACCACATCTGAGCCACATTCTTATTTAAAAATATACCTGTGGCCATGAGAGTTTTGCAATTTGACTACAAAATGTAGATAATCACAATTATCTAAAGCCTGTTTTGAATAATGCCTTTTACTTTCAAAGCAAGTTCGTTACTGTCATCTTATTTGAGCTTCATGACAAGTATTCGGAGTAGATAGCATCTACCTGTTTATGTCAAAGAGGAATTCTGCACAAAGGAAAATGATTTGCCTGAGAGTTCACAGATTCATGCTGTGCCCTTCAGCCGTACACTAGTGATTTCTCTATTATTTACTTGCAAAATACAGAAAATTGGTTCACCTCATTTTTATGATCACACTACACCTCCATTTTATGTAACCCTTTGAAATACGTATTAAGTGCTGAGCTTGCAATTTGGCCACCTAAGCACCTGTTTTCCTTTCCATTCTGTACATGAATGTGAGTCTGAACAGGTTCTACCAGCTCTGAAATACTTCAGTTGGGTCAGCACGACACTAATGCGCTGTCACCCATAAAAAGAACAAGCTGAGTCACCTCCTGTAGTTTTCACTCTTCAGGTCCCAAACCCCTCAAATTAGATGAACTCTCTCCTATTTAGGGGGAAAGGATGGTTAGGGGTTAAGTTTCATGTCTCAGTGCAACACCTCAGTGGAGAAATACAAAAGAAAAAGAGAAATGCCAGGTAGGTTATAGAAACAAGGCGAGGCCAGGTTTCGGGGACTAAGTCACACCTCAGAGACGAGCTGAGCTGAACCTGACTCCTTCCTGAAAAAACCCGAATTGCTAGGAGGCGCTGCCCTCCTGACAGCAGCCCTTTCCTGGGCCTCCTGCTCCCAAGACCGCCTTCCTAGCAAGGCGCCTTCTCTGGGCCTCTCATTCTTTTGTTTTCACGTTAGTCCACTCAGCCAAATAAAGCCAGCTTTTTGCATATTAAAACTTAATTTGCTTAAGCACAAACAGTTGGAGGCCTGCTTCTCAGGGGCCAGAGTGACAGATCACATGAGGGGGCATTACGGCCTTGGGAGCTGCCAATTTGGCAGGTCCCCGACCCTGAGGAGAGACCAGCCCAGCCCATGAGCTGCTCACTGTCAGGACTCCAAAAGGCATCACTCTGAGCTCCAAGGTGGAAGTGTTTACCGATACCATGATCTCTCCCCAGATGCAGTTGCTACTGCAGCTAATTAAGAGAACAATTAAGACTAAGGCAATCAGTCAAGTACACAGACCTCAGTCATCTTCCCAGCTCTCGGATGTGGCGCTCCGCTGCTCCCAAAGGGCTGAACCGTATTCAGTCATTCAGAAAATGACACGAAGAAGCTATTAAATATCTGAAAACCATAAAAATGCAATCATACTGTTCTTTAGCTGAGCCATCCACCAGAGACCAATGCCCAGCAACTTTAGAAACTTAGCAGTCGTCTCAAATTCACACACTCACAAATAAGAAGATTAATCAAAAGCAGCTCAAATCAAAATTTAATTATAAGATGGGAATGGGAGAGGCTAGGCTGGCCATTCTCCTGCTTTTTTTTTTTTGCTTTATGACTGATCGATACCCCTCGTATCAGCCAAATGCATGACAAAGTCCATGGGGTGTCTTTAGAAAGGAAGTAACAGATTAAATATTGAGCTAAACAATTTAATCTTCTCCTGGAAGAATTTTCAGATATTTGTAAGGTAAATCATACTAGAGGGGAACAGTCTCCATGTGCTACATTATAGAGCCTCATTGGGAGAAGTTCATAAACACATATACAAGACACTAAAACAAAACTTCTCTTAATTGCATAACAAATAAAGACACGAAAAAATGCCCTTAAAAAGAAAAATATATATACATATATATGGATTTTTTTAGTAAACTACTTGCAGAGCAGTCTGAGATTTCTCCCTTTGAGCAGGTATTTATTCTCTTTGAACCCGTGGTGACCTACAGCTAAGAAATGAGGCTGACCAGCTTAGAAAAAAGCACCATAAACAATGTTATCAAAACATTTCTTAGGGACTTCCCTGGTGGTGCAGTGGTTAAGAACCTGCCTGCCAATGCAGGAGACATGGGTTCAAGCCCTGGTCCGGGAAGATCCCACATGCCACAAAACAACTAAGCCCATGAGCCACAACTACTGAACCTGCGTTCTAGAGCCTGCAAGCCACAACTACTGAGCCCACGTGCCACAATTACCGAAGCCCGGGTGCCCAGAACCCATGCTCCGCAACAAGAAGCCACCACAGTGAGAAGCCCGTGCATTGCAACGAAGAGTAGCCCCCGCTCGCCGTAACTAGAGAAAGCCCATGTGCAGCAAAGAAGGCCCAATGCGGCCAAACATAATTAACATGAATTAATTTAAAATTTTTTTTTCTTATTAAACACCTACTATATGCCTTGTGAGGGATAATGAAGGAATAAGTAGAAAGTGTTGAGATATATGAACATGGACTTTGAAGTCAAAGCTGGGTTCAAATTCCAACTCCCCGCATACTAGCCCTATGACTTCAGGCAAGTGACTAAACCATTCTGTTTCCTCATCTGTTAAGAGGAGGCTAATATTCTTTCTGTTTTAGGGGGCTGTTCGAGGTTTAAATGAGATAATATATGCAAAGTTCTTAGGACAGGTCCTGACAGAAGGGGGACCTGTCTTTATTAACTACTCAATAAAGCTATGATCATAATGACGATGATGATTTCTAATAACTACAATTTGTAGATGACTTGAACAGTCACTGTGATTTCTATATATGATCTTATTGAATTTTCATTACAGCTTTATACAGTGAATATCATTATTACTATTACAGTCACTTTAGAAATGAAGAATCAGATCTTATAAGGCAAGGTCTCCTGAGGTAGTGACCAGAAGTACCAAATGAACCAGACTGGCATTCACAAAAGACTTCAATTTCAGACTTTTGTTTTTATTTCCAAATGAGTGGATACCATCACAGACAGAAACCAAGACCACTAAAAGTGAACAACTTAACCTTTTTCTCTGATTAAAGTCCAGGAGGACACATCTTTTAGTGTACTATGAATTAACATTTTTTATTAAAATTTAAAGTTATCTTGTAGATAGCAGAATCATAATATATTGTTTTATTTATTAAAATGTACTTTTGTTCCAGATTAATATTTAAAACATACCATGATTTTTTAACCTATTTTGGCCTTTCATCTTTTTTATACATCAAAAGCCTCAAAAAAAGGGGGGAGGGTGTGTCCTGGGTTTCTTGTTCACCTGATTTCACGTTACTAAATGGATGCCACTGAACACAGCGGGGAAGAGATGCACAACACACAATACTATATATGCTTCCACCATATAGACACAACAGTCTCAAGTATCCTCAAGAGCATAGACAAGAGTAAAATGTAGTAAATTAATTAGAAAGGAATGAGCTTGGAGTACCTATTACCTTTGTTTTTAACATATCTAATTATAAGCCTATACAATTTGATTTTTACTAATGTCTGTCTTTAATAACCAGCTTGGAAATATTCTGAAAATCTAACAAGGGGCTCCCATGCCAGTAGGAGCCAGATCTAGCACATTACGGACTCCTCACAAAGGAGTCATGTGTACGAACATGAACCTTTTGGCAAGTGCGTGCAACTGATATAGTGACACTCATAGCAAGTCACTTCTGAATAGTTACATATGCTTAAAAACATATGACCAGGGCTTCCCTGGTGGCGCAGTGGTTGAGAGTTCGCCTGCCGATGCAGGGGACACGGGTTCGTGCCCCGGTCCAGGAAGATCCCACGTGCCGCGGAGCGGCTAGGCCCATGAGCCATGGCCACTGAGCCTGCGCGCCTGGAGCCTGTGCTCCGCAACGGAGAGGCCACACCAGTGAGAGGCCCGCGTACCGCAAAAAAAACCCCAAAAAACATATGACCAGGTGCATCCCTTTATATTCATATAAGTATATATGCCTCACACTAATCCAGGGGAGTTCTCCACGGACATTGCTCTCCCAGTCTCCCCAACAATGTGTTAGTTCACGTGTGCAAATGCTGGTACTGCCTGCTACAAACCTTAACTGGAATTGTCCAGGAATGAAAAATACCCACACCCATATGCGGCTGATGGAGTACACTGGGCTTCACCTTGCTAGCTCTTGTCAGACCCAACCCAACATCGCAGATGAGCTGATGGCCTCTGGGTGGCCATCAGTGGGCTACTTTTCCTCCTCATTTGGTGTTACCCATCAGAACACGCTCCTAACGCTATAAAATGCTCAGAAATTGAATAACCAATATCCACTCAGATCAGAGATTTTTTTTTTCATTACTGTGTGCTCGCAGGCACACATATACCTACATACATTCACTCCAAAGAAAGCTCACGTTTTAAGCTAAATACTACTCTTCTGAAATGCATAATACTTGTAAAGTGATATGCCATATTCATCTCCTGATATACAGAATGAGAGCTAAAAAACACATTCTTTTAAGAACTAAATTCTACATCCGGCTATTATTTCTACTATGTTATTTTAGTACACGCATGTAACCATTAATTTTTTTTAAGCTACCACCTGAAAAATCCTTACAGCCAAACTACTACTATCAAAAAGGAATTTGTCAAATTCTTATTGCTTCTCCTTTTATTGGAGATGGGAAACCAATTGATCCAAAATCAATGGCTCAGATCTCCACTGTGGAAAAGAGAAGCAAGTTCAAAGCCTTTCATTAATGCTCCAAATTTGAGAAATGTCCACAATGGACAAAAATAAGAGGAATTCATGGGGGAAAACGGAAAGCAATGATTTTCAGGCTCTGCATTTTCCCTGAGTAATTCAAAATGATTTTATAATGAATTTTTCCAGGCCATTAGCCCAAAGTGTTGTCTGATACCTATGACTATTTTGAAAAGGAAAAGGAAATTAAGCAGGAAACAGTCACTGAATTTAGAAAGACAGTTACGCCTTTATATAGCAGTCTTTTCATCTCTGCCTACATTGTACATAGATTTTTTTTTTTTCAATCAGAAGAACCACTGGTCTCTATTTGTAAGGTATAATCTTCTTGGACAGGATTTTCATACAAAAAATCAATCTCTTGACTCAAATAGGATCAACTCACCAACCAAGTTCTTTGTTAAGAATCTTCTCTACCTATCATTCAAAGAAATGTAGAATAAAAAGGGAGAAGGAAAAGAAAGTCCTCTGCAACAAAGGAAAACGTTTCATAATAGACAACAATGCACCTTCCTCCCCACGGTGGCAAGGAAGGACTTGTTCACTTATATTTTTAAATAGATTGTTGAGAAACTGGACAAAGAAATGTCAAGCAAACCTCAAGTGGTGAACGTCCACAAAGACCAAAATGTCCCAACAGTGCTTGAATAGCAGAGAGAAGGAAGGAAATCTCCCTAAACATTTTCATTTACCCCTTTTCTGCCAAAAATACTCATGCAGGAGCTCTCTGGGCAGCCATTCCTCTGAAAATTGACTTAGTCTTCACATCATATACAAACAAATTTAGAGGTAGAAAACGTAAGTCCAGACTACATTTAGGCAAACGACTCGTTATTTCTTTACTAAGCAATCACAAAGTAAGTTCATCCGGTTTTTCGTTCAGGTTTTGAAAATAACTAGTTGTTTAATTGAATGCAATTTTTCATACTTCTTTCAACATTTAGAAACCCAAAGGATTTAGAAGAACTATCTGAATAATTTTTGCAAAACAATAATTTACTCAACCACAATAACTGTCACTTGGATATTGTTGGGAAAAACTTACATTGATATGTGGCTTGATTAGACTGATCTCAAAGGTAAGTCCAAGGAAGTTTCTAATAAAAAAGAAAATTTCTAAGAGGAACACCTAACATTACAAACCTCTGGTTTCAGAGCTTAATGAGATTTGAGCAAAAACTGGGTATCAACATAGCCAATGTGCATTTTCTGCCAGTACTTAGGCTAATTCATTCTGCATATTTTCTAAAAATAACAAAATGAAGAGTGGTGAAGAGTATGTGCCCAGTGATGGGCACACTATGTGAATCTCATTCCACCGCTCATATCAAAACTCTCCCAGATTTCTGGCTTCCACTGTGGTTTTAAGTGTGTTTAGTTAGGAAAAATCAAAGAGAAATTGGGAGAGTTCAGAATCAGCACAGGAATTCAAGAATAGACCAAGTACTAACCTGTTTTTCGTCCCACACCTAAATCATGATCAACAGCAGCCACAAAAAGATGCCTATCAAAGTCAGTGTCTTCACCAAGAATTTGTTTTCTCTCCCAACTTTCCTGTTTGGGTCGGTGTAATCATCTCTCTTCTACTTTCACAAACTAGAACCTTGAGGTCATCCCAGAAACTCCCCTCTCCTCTGCATTTTGACCTGCTCCCAAGTCTTACCATAACCTTTTCAAATTATATCTCAGGTCCAGCCCTGTCTCACCATTTCCATGGCCATCAGCCTAGTCATTCCTGAGCAACTAAGACAACCTCCCACCTGGTTACCAACTTTACTCCAGCCTCTGGCACACAAATCCAGAGACCACACCACTGTTAGACAAAATCATAAAACCCTGTTGTCTTCAAATTGGTCTGTAGAATCAATAAAAGTCCCTGATCTAAATTCCCCTCTCTTACTCCTATGTTACTCCAGTCTTCCCATTTGTGAGACACATGAGTAGATGTCCCCTGATATCCACTGTCATCTTCCTCCTTTAAAAACAGAACCCCAGATTGTAGCTGGGCACATCACCACCTGAATAAAGGCTAATTTTTGTACATTCCTTTGCAACCAGGTGTGCCCTTGCAATCAAGCTCTAGCCAATACAATCAGAATAGAAGTATTATGTGCAACCTCTAGGTCATACCCTCAAAATGAAGTAATGTGCACTGGCATTCTTCTTTTGTCCTTCACACTGACTAGGATGAAGATGTGATAGCAGGATCGGAAACAGCCACTTTAAACACAGAAATGTAAGCCATATATGGGGGATAACAGACACACTCTATCAGCCCTACCAGTTCTCTGCTTTCAGATGGTTAAGTAAAAAGAAATAAACTTATATCTTACCTAATCCATTGTTAAGTTGTGCTTTTGTGGCAGCAATCTAACCCATACCCTAACGGATACCCCAATATATTCTATGTCCTCAATTGTCTGATAAAACAGCACATATTTCCTCAATTTATTTTTAGGTATATAAAACCATGGATTTTTTCATTCAAAATCACAGTCACTTTTGGCACACAGCCCAACACAAGCCAGCAATATGGCAATAGTTTCATCATTCCAAATCACTTTTTAAAATCTCCAGTTGGATTGAAAATATTTCTTCATACATATTTCTTATACATATTAGTTAAACGTTTCTGGTTTCAGGAAACTCAAAGTAACATGAGAGAAACAGGAAAATTTATATATATATAAATTATATATATATAATATATAAATTACATGTGTATTATGTATGTGTGTGTGTATATACATACACACACACACACAAATAAACCACACAACACACACAGAGTGGCATGTAATGGTTCCAATGACTCTCAAGGAGTATCAGAAACTTTCCTCTCTCCATGTGTCAAGTTCCTTGCTCTGTATGTCTGTTTCATTCTCCTCTCTATAAACTAGCTCCCTATGTTTCTCTGTTTGACAGTGGGATACAGCTGCCTATTGTTCCCAAGTTTTACATATTATAATCCAGAAACCCAAAGAAAGAAACCCTTATTACCTTGAGTTTTATCATGTATTAACCTAGACAGACCCTGAGAGCAGAGGTATATAAAATTGGCTAACCACTGTTAATGTATTTGTTTACCAAAAACAAAACAAAACAAATGAAAAAACCTGCTGAGCCTCCAGGTACATATAAAAAGAGTCCCTAATAAAAATTACGCTCTGTCTTGGTCAGTGGCTAATGGATGTACACCTGGACCGGGGTGGAGCTGAAATGCTCATCAAAGAGTTCTATGAGCACAAGTTTGTTCAGACTGCCAAGTTATAGGAAGATTCACTCCCTTTTCCCCTGGTCCCAAGAACCACAAACTCAGTATGGAAATGTAAGGATGCAGCCAGATGGGAGACATCAAAAAAAAGCATAAAAGTGTACTTACTGTACTAGCATTCTATTTGCTAACATATACTGTATGCTCTGTTCTCACAACCTCAAGGGGCAAGGCACTTCCTTATCACTGGAAACCAGAGAGATACTAGTGTGGACTAGAGTGGTCCATTTCAGATCCTTACCTGAAGTGATTTTACAGAAATGGCCAGTTGCAGCAAACTAGTTATTAATAGGTTGCTTTGGTTTATTTTTTTTTCAGAGTTCCTCCAGGAGAACCAAGATACAACTCAAAGTCTTCTTTTGTCTGATCCTGGTTTTATTCCTTAGGTTTTACCTAATTTCTCTTAAGCCACAAATCTCTGGGTTCTGATGAGTGTGCATGGATGCTACACACTGTTATTTCAAATCATGCCAATAGTTTACCTACTTTTTCTCATCTAATCCTTTCAACAGATTTGAGATAGATATCATCATCCCCATGTTTTTTATCAGCTTTATTGAGATACTGCTTATGCACAATACATCAATTTTAATTTCACTGTTTGATGCATTTATAAATAAATAAAATCAAAAATCAAGATATAGAACATGTTCACTACCCGCAAAGAGTGCCCCATTCTATTCACTCCCCACCCTCCCATCTCAGATAACCTAGGCCTCAGAAAACCACTGAAAAATCCTTCTCCAATTAGACATTACATTCCTCTCATGTAATGTTTCGTGTAAGTGGTATCCTTTGTATCTGACTTTTGTACTCTTATCTTTTTTCACTCAGCATATTTTTGCAATTCACTACGTTGTTGCATATATCAGTGGCTCATTCTTCTTTATTGCTGAGTAGTATTCCATGGTGTGCACATGTCATAATTTGTTTTTCCATTTCATCAGTTGATGGACATTTTAGTTGCTACCCGTTGTAATCTATTATTAATAAAGCCACTATAAAGATTTGTGTACAAGTATTTGTGTAGCCATATGCTTTCATTTCTCTTTGGCAAATACCTATAAGTAGAATTTCTGGGTCAAAACAAGCATATGCTCAGTTTTACAAGACATGCCAAAACCTTTTTTCAAAATGGCTGTACTACTAGATATATGTCCTCAGCAAGACCTAGTATTTCCAATCTTTTTACTTTTACCTATTCTTGTGGATCTGTACTGGTAGGTCACTGTGGTTTACATTTCCCTGAAGAATAATGATATTGAGAATCTTTTCATGTTGTTATTATCCATTCACATATCTTCTTTAGGATATCTCTGTTCAAATGTTTTGTCCATTTTTAAGAATCATTTGTGCACCTATTATTGAGTTGTAAGTTTTTATACATTCTGTATGCAAATACTTTAGAAGCATATGTATTTTGACGGGTTCCACCTAGCTGTGTCTTATCTTTTATTTTTTAATGATGCCATTCAAAAAGAATCTTGATAAAATTCACATTTATCAGAACCCCAAAAAAAAGAACTAAGTGAAGTTGAGATAAGCTAACTGCTTGAGAAAGAGTTCAGGATAACAATCATAAAGATGATCAAAAAACTTGGGAGAAGAATGGATGCACAGAGCAAGAAGTTAGAAGTTTTTGAGAGAGTTAGAAAATATAAAGGACAACCAAACAGAGATGAAGAATACAATAACTAAAATGAAAAATACACTACAAGGAATCAATAGTACACTAAATGAGACAGAGGAATGGATCAGTGAGCTAGAAGACAAAGTAGTGGAAATCACTGACAATGAACAGAAAAAAGAATGAAAAGAAATGAAGACAGTTTAAGAGACAGCTGGGACAATGTCAAGTGCACTAATACTTGCATGACAAGGGTCCCAGAAGACAAAGAGAGAGAGAAAAGGGCTGAGAACATATTCAGAGATATAATAGCTGAAAACGTCCCTAATGTCTGGAAAAGAAAACAGACCTTTATGTCCAGGAAGTACAGAGAGTCCCAGATGAAAGAACAAAACAAAGCCCCAGGAAAACAACTCAATGAAATGGAGATAGGAAATCTTCCAGGAAAAGAATTCAGAATAATAATAGTGAAGATGATCCAGGACCTCAGAAAAAGAATGGAGGCACAGATCGAGAAGATGCAAGAAATGTTTAACAAAGACCTAGAAGAATGAAAGAACAAACAAACAGAGATGAACAATACAATAACTGAAATGAAAACTACACTAGAAGGAATCAAGAGCAGAATACCTGAGGCAGAAGAACAGATAAGTGACCTGGAAGACAGAATGGTGGAATTCACTGCTGTGGAACACAATAAAGAAAAAAGGATGAAGAGAAATGAAGACAGCCTAAGAGACCTCTGGGACAACATTAAACACAACAACATTCACATTATAGGGGTCCCAGGAGGAGAAGAGAGAGAGAAAAGACATGAGAAAATATGTGAAGAGACTATAGTCAAAAACTTCCCTAACACTGGAAAGGAAATAGCCACCCAAGTCCAGGAAGTGCAGAGAGTCCCATACAGGATAAACCCAAGGAGAAACATGCCGAGACACACAGTAATCAAATTGGCAAAAATTAAAGACAAAGGAAAATTATTGAAAGCAGCAAGGGAAAAACGACAAATACTGTATAAGGGAACTCCCATAAGGTTAACAGCTGATTTCTCAGGAGAAACTCTACAAGCCACAAGGGAGCGGCATGATATACTTAAAGTGATGAAAGGGAAGAACCTACAATCAATATTACTCTACCTGGCAAGTATCTCATTCAGATTCGACAGAGGAATCAAAAGCTTTACAGACAAGCAAGAGCTAAGAGAATTCAGCACCATCAAACCAGCTCTACAACAAATGCTAAAGGAACTTCTCTAAGTGGGAAACACAAAAGAAGAAAAGCACCTACAGAAACAAACCCAAAACAATTAAGAAAATGGTAACAGGAACATACATATCGATAATTACCTTAAACGTGAATGGATTAAATGCTCCAACCAAAAGACACAGGTTTGCTGAATGGATACAAAAACAAGACCCATATTTATGCTGTCTACAAGAGACCCACTTCAGACCTAGGGACACACACAGACTGAAAGTGAGGGGATGGAAAAAGATATTCCATGCAAATGGAAATCAAGAAAGCTGGAGTAGCAATACTCATATCACATAAAATAGACTTTAACATAAAAAATGTTACAAGATATAAGGAAGGATACTACATAATGATCAAGGGATTGACCCAAGAAGAAAATATAATAATTATAAATATTTATGTAACCAACCTAGGTGCACTTCAATACATAAGGCAAATGCTAACAGCCAGAAAAGGGGAAATCAACAATAACACAATAATAGCGGGGGCCTTTAACACCCCACTTACAACAATGGACAGATCATCCAGACAGAAAATGAATAAAGAAACACAAACTTTAAATGACACACAGACCAGATAGATTTAACTGATATTTACAGGATATTCCACCCAAAAGCAGCAGAATAAACTTTCTTCTCAAGTGCACATGGAACATTCTCCAGGATAGATTACATCTTGGGTCACAAATCAAGCCCTGGAAAATTGAAGAAATCTGAATTCGTATCAAGCATCTTTTCTGACCACAATGCTATGAGATTAGAAATCAACTACAGGGAAAAAAACACAAACACATGGAGGCGAAAAAATACGTTATTAAGTAACCAAGAGATCACTGAAGAAATCAAAGAGGAAATCAAAAAATACCTAGAGACAAATGAAAATGAAAACACGACGACCCAAAACCTACGGGAGGCAGCAAAAGCAGTTCTAAGAGGGAAGTTTATAGCTATAGAAGCCTACCTCAAGAAACAAGAAAAATCTCAAATAAACAATCTAACCTTACACCTAAAGGAAGTAGAGAAAGAACAAACAAAACCCAAAGTTAGCAGAAGGAAAGAAATCATAAAGATCAGAGCAGAAATAAATGGAACAGAAACAAAGAAAACAATAGCAAAGATCAATAAAAGTAAAAGCTGCTTCTTTGAAAAGATAAACAAAATTGATAAGCCATTAGCCAGACTCATCAAGAAAAACAGGGAGAGGGCTCAAATCAATAAAATTAACAATGGAAAAGGAGAAGTTATAACAGACACTGCAGAAATACAAAGCATCCTAAAAGACTACTACATGTGACTCCATGCCTATAAAACGGACAACCTGGAAGAAATGGACAAATTCTTAGAAAGGAATAACCTTCCAAGACTGGACCAGGAAGAAATAGAAAATATGAACAGACCAATCACAAGTAATGAAGTTGAAACTGTGATTAAAAATATTCCAACAAACAAAAGACCAGGACCAGATGGCTTCACAGGTGAATTCTATCAAACATTTAGAGAAGAGCTAACACCCATCCTTTTCAAACTCTTCCAAAAAATTGCAGAGGAAAGAAAACTCCCAAATTCATTCTGAGGCCACCACAACCCTGATACCAAAACCAGACAAAGATACTACAAAAAAAGAAAATTACAGACCAATACCACTGATGAATATAGATGCAAAAATTCTCAACAAAATACTAGCAAACAGAATCCAACAACACATTAAAAGGATCGTACACCATGATCAAGTAGGATTTATCCCAGGGATGCAAGGATTCTTCAACATATGCAAATCAATCAATGTGATATACCATATTAACAAATTGAAAAACAAAAACCATATGATAATCTCACTAGATGCAGAAAAAGGTTTTGACAAAAATCAACACCCATTTTTGATAATAACTCTCCAGAAAGTGGGCATAGAGGGAACCTACCTCAACATAATAAAGGCCATATACAACAAACCCACAGCAAACATCATTCTCAATGGTGAAAAACTGAAAGCATTTCCTCTAAGGTCAGGAACAAGACAAGGATGTCCACTCTCTCCACTATTATTCCACATAGTTTTGGAAGTCCTAGCCACAGCAATCAGAGAAGAAAAAGAAATAAAAGGAATCCAAACCAGAAAATAAGTAAAACTGTCACTGTTTGCAGAGGACATGATACTATACATAGAGATTCCTAAAGTTGCCACCAGAAAACTACTCGAGCTAATCAATGAAGTTGGTAAAGTAGCAGGATACAAAATTAATGCACAGAAATCTCTTGCATTCCTATACACTAATGATGAAAAATCTGAAAGAGAAATCAAGGAAACACTCCCATTTACCATTGCAACAAAAAGAATAAAATACCTAGGAATAAACCTACTTAGGGAGACAGAAGACCTGTATGCAGAAAACTATAAGACACTGATGAAAGAAATTAAAGATGATACCAACAGATGGAGAGATATACCATGTTCTAGGATTGGAAGATACAATATTGTGAAAATGACTATACTACGCAAAGCAATCTACAGATTAAATGCAATCCTTATCAAATTACCAATGGCATTTTTTACGGAACTAGAACAAAAAATCTTTAAATTTGTACGGAGACGCAAAAGACCCTGAATAGCCAAAGCAGTCTTGAGGGAAAAAAATGGAGCTGGAGGAATCAGATTCCCTGACTTCAGACTATATTACAAAGCTACTGTAATCAAGACAATATGGTACTGGCACAAAAACAGAAACATAGATCAATGGAACAAGATAGAAAGCCCAGAGGTAAACCCACACACCTCAGTCAACTAATCTATGACAAAGGAGGCAAGAATATACAATGGAGAAAAGACAGCCTCTTCAATAAGTGGTGCTGGGAAAACTGGACAGCTACGTGTAAAAGAATGAAATTAGAACATTCCCTAACACCATACACAAAAATAAACTCAAAATGGATTAGAGACCTAAATATAAGAGTGGACACTATAAAACTCTTAGAGTAAAACATAAGAAGAACACTCTTTGACATAAATCACAGCAAGATCTTTTTGGATCCACCTCCTAAAGTAATGGAAATAAAAACAAAAATAAACAAATGGGACCTAATGAAACTTAAAATCTTCTGCACAGCAAAGGAAACCATAAACAAGACGAAAAGACAACTCTCAGAATGGGAGAAAATATTTGCAAAGGAATCATCAGACAGAGGATTAATCTCTAAAATATATAAACAGCTAATGCAGCTCAATATTAAAAAAACAAACAACCCAATCCAAAAATGGGCAGAAGACCTAAATAGACATTTCTCCAAAGAAGACATACAGATGGCCAAGAAGCACATGAAAAGCTGCTCAACATCACTAATTAGTAGAGAAATGCATATCAAAACTACAATGAGGTATCACCTCACGCCAGTTAGAATGGGCATCATCAGAAAATCTACAAACAACGAATGCTGGAGAGGGTGTGGGGAAAAGGGAACCCTCTTGCACTGTTGGTGGAAATGTAAATTGATACAGCCACTATGGAGAACAGTAACGGAGGTTCCTTAAAGAACTAAAAATAGAATTACCATATGACCCAGCAAACCCAGTACTGGGCATATACCCTGAGAAAACCATAATTCAAAAAGACACATGCACCCCAATGTTCATTGCAGCACTATTTACAATAGCCAGGTCATGGAAGCAACCTAAATGCCCATCAACAGACGAATGTATAAAGAAGATGTGATACATATACACAATGGAATATTACTCAGCCATTAAAAGGAACGAAATTGGGTCATTTGTAAAGATGTGGATGCATCTAGAGACTGTCATACAGAGTGAGGTAAGTCAGAAAGAGAAAAACAAATATCATATATTAACGCATATATGTGGAACCTAGAAAATGATACAGACGAACCAGTTTGCAGAGCAGAAATTGAGACACAGAAGTAGAGAAAAAACGTATGGACACCAATGGGGGAAAGCAGCAAGGGGTGGGGGTTGTGGTGTGATGAACTGGGAGATTGAGATTGACATGTATACACTGATGTGTATAAAATGGATGAGTAATAAGAAAAAATAATTAATTAATTAAAAAAAAGAAAGTTCTAAGAATAAAATGTTGGAAATGATTCAAACTTAGAAAGAAATGTGACTATATTCTAACACATAGAAAGGATTTCCATTCCATAATGTAAGATATACATATATATGTAAGTTTGTACATTTGGGTACACTGATCAGTATAAAAACGTAATTTAAAAAAAAGAAAAAGAAATAAAAAGAATCCAAGTAAAACTGTCACTGTTTGAAGATGACATTATACTATACCTAGAAAATCCTAAGATGCCACCAAAAACTACTAGAACCAGTCAATGAATTAGATGAAGTTGCAGGATACAAAATTAATATACATAAATCTGTTGCATTTCTATATACTAACAATGAACTATGAAAAAGAGAAATTAATGAAACAGTTTCATTTACAATCACATCAAAAAGAATAAAATACCTAGAAATAAACCTACCTAAGGAGGTAAAAGACCTGTACTCAGAAAACTAGAAGATACTGATGAAGGAAACTGAACACACACAAACAGATGGAAAGATATATCATGTTCACGTATTGGAAGGATTAATATTGTTAAAATGACCACACTGTCAAAGTCAATCTACACATTCAGTACAACCCCTATCAAAATACCAGTGGCATTTTTCACAGAACTAGAACTAATAATTTGAAAGACCCCAAATAACCAAACCATCTTGAGAAAAATGAACAGGGCTGGAGGAATCATGCTCCCTGACTTCAGACTATACTACAAATAGATAGATTAAGAGAATTAACACAATGGAGAAAAAACAGTTTCTTTAATATGTGGTACTGGGAAAACTGGACAGCTACATGTAAAAGAATAAATTAGAACATTTTCTCCCACCACATACAAAAACAAACTCAAAATGTAAGACCAGAACCACAAAACTTCTGGAAGAAAACATAGGCAGAACCCTCTTTGACAAAAATCATAGCAACAGTTTTTTGATGTGTTTCCTTAGGCAAAGCCTACAAAAGTCAAAATAAACAAATAGGACCTAATAAAACTTAAACGCTTTTGCATAGCTATAGAAACCATCGACAAAATGAAATGACAACCTACTGAATGGGAGAAAATATTTGCAAATGATGTGACCGATAAGGGGTTAATATCCAAAATATATATAGGTCATACAAGTCAATGTCAAAAAACAAACAACTCCATTAAAAAAGGGCAGAAGATCTGAACAGACATTTTTCCAAAGAGGACATTCAGATGGCAATCACATGAAAAAATGCTCAACATTGCTAATCATCAAAGAAATGCATACAAAACCATAATGAGATATCACCTCACACCTGTCAGAATGGCTATCATCAAAAAGACCACAAATAACAGATGCTGGCAAGGATGTGGAAAAAAGGGAACCCTTGTACACTGTTACTGGGAATGTAAATTGGTACAGCTACAGTGTGTGTAAACAAATACAACATGATCCAGCATTTCTACTCCTGGGTATATATCTAAAGAAAATGAAAACACTCATTCAAAAAGATACTCACACCCTAATGTTCATAGCAACATTATTTACAATAGGCAAGATATGGAAGAAACCTAAGGGTCCATCAACAGACAAACGGATAAAGAAGATGTGGTATATATATACAATGGAATATTTTTCAGCCATTAAAATGAATGAAATTTCGCCACTTGAAATAACATGGATGAACTTGAAGGATATTATGCCAACTGAAATAAGTCAGACAGAGAAAGACAAATACTGTATGATATCACTTATAGGTGGAAACTGAAAAATAAAACAAAGTAGTGAATATAACAAAAAAGAAACAGACTCACAGATATAGAGAACTTATGGTTACCAGTGGGTAGAGAAAGGAGGAAGGAGCAAGATAGGAGTAGTGTATTAAGAGAGACAAACTGTTAAGTATAAAATAAATAAAGTACAAGGATATATTGTACAGAACAGGGAATATAGCCAATACTTCATAATAACTATAATGTAATATAGCATTTAAAAATTGTAAATAACCATGTTGTACACCAGGAACTTATGTAATATTGTAAATAAACTATACTTCAATTTTTAGAAGTCCAAACTCTACTGTGAAAAATAAAAATAATTTCGATCAAAACCACCTCCTTTTTTCTTTTATTGTTCATACTTTTTTCTCCTCTATATAAGAAATACTTGCTTACTCCAAAATGAAAAAGATTTTCTCTTATTTTCTTCTACAAGTTTTATGATTTAGCTTTTTAAAACTTCCATGATCTATGTGGGGTTAATTTTTATGTATATGATGTGAGGCAATGATCAATATTCATCTTTCCATATGGAAATATATTTATACCATTATAATTTTTAAAAAATATTCTCCTTACCCCCATTAAATTTTCTTGGCACCTTTATCAAAAATAAATTGACCAGGGACTTCCATGGTGGTGCAGGGGTTAAGAATCCGCCTGCCAACGCAGGGTACACAGGTTCGAGCCCTGGTCCAGGAAGATCCCACATGCCGCGGAGCAACGAAGCCCATGCACTGCAACTACTGAGCCCGCACACCTAGAGCCCGTGCTCCACAACAAAGAGAAGCCACCGCAATGAGAAGCATGTGCACTGCAACAAAGAGTAGCCCCTGCTCGCCGCAACTAGAGAAAGCCCGCGCACAGCAACGAAGACCCAACACAGCTAAAAATAAATAATTAATTAATGTAAAAAAATCAATTGACCACATATGAGGTGTCCTATTTTTAGAATCACTGTTGTGTTCCACTGTCTGAACATGTCCATATGTCTGTCCTTATACCAGTACCACACTGTCTTGGTTACTGTATCCTTATGCTCAGTCTTGAAATCAGATAGTTATTCCTATGTTTCAAAATTACTTTGGATTTATTCGGTATTTTTCCATTTCCATGTAAATTTTAGAATCAGTTTGCTGATTTTTTTTAAAAAGCATACTAGGGTTTCATTGAGATTGTATTGAATCTATAGATTAATATAGGGAAAACTGACATCTTAACAATATTGATTCTGATACATGAACAAGATCGTTCTGTTATTTCAGTCTCCTTTGTCTCAGCATTTCTTCAAGTATTTTGTAGTTTTTAGGGTATAGGCCTTATTCATATTTTGTTAAAATTTTTACTAGTTTTTCATGGGTTTTGATGCTATTCCATACGATATCTTTAAAATTTTAATCTCCAATTGTTTGTTGCTAATATATAGAAACTGACGTTTGTACATTGACCTTTTATCGTGCACTTTGTTAAACTAACTTATTAGTTCTAGTAACTTTCTTGTAGAAGCCTTTGGATTTTCAATAGCTATGATCATGACAGTTTTACTTTTTCCTTTGCAATCTATAGGTGTTTTTTCTTTTTTTTCCTCTTGCCTTATTATACTGGTTAGGATGTCCAGGACAATGATGAATAGAGGTGAGGAAAGCAGATATCCTTCCTTGTTCCTGATATTAGGGAGAAAGTCTCCAGTCTCTCACCATTAAATATAGTATGAGTTGTAGGTTTTTCACAAATATTCTTTACCAGGTTTAGGAAGTTCCCTTTTATTACTATGTTCTGAGGACTATAACCGATTTTCTAATGTTAAACCATTTGTGCATTCCTTGGGATAAATCCTACATTTATCATATTGATAATATGTCATACATTTTACTTCTACGTAGTTTATAAGCCTCACAATTCTACATTGTTATTTTTGCTTTTAAAAAGTCAAACATTTTGAAGAAATTTAAATATGAGAAAAATGTGTTTTATATTCCCCACATACCCATCATTCGGAGTGCTTTTCATTTCTTTGCGCAGATATGTTTCCATCTAGCATTATTTTCCTTCCACCTGATTCCTCTTACATTTCTTATTGTGCAAGTCTGCTGGCAACATACTTCCTTGGCTTTTCTTAATCTGGAAACATCTTTATTTTGCCTTCAGTTTTGAAGGATATTTTTGCTGGGTAAAGAATTCTAGGTAGACAGGTTTTGCATCTTTCTTCTTTTAAAACTTCAAATATATTGTTATATTGTCTTTTGTATATGATCATTTTTTCTCTGTGATCTATTTCTCTGGCTGCTTATAAGATTTACTCTTCATTACTTATTTGCTTCAGTTTAATTAAAATGTGCATTGGTGTGGTTTTCTTCATGTTAATTAGCCTTGGGATTTAATAAATGTCTTGGAAGTGTGGGTTTATAGTTTTTCTCAAGTTTGAGAATTCGTGACCATTGTTTCTTCAAATAACTTCTGCACCCTCCCCCCTTTCTGGAAGTCCAATTATACATATTATAGAACACTTGATATTATATCATAAGTCACTGAAGTTCTGTTCATTTATTTTTCATTCTATTTCTATGTTTCCTTTTGGATCACTTCTATTACTATGTCTTCAAATTCACTAATCTTTTGTTTTTTGTTAAGTATACAATCTGCTATTAACATCACTCAGGGAAATTGTCATTTCTATTTTTACCTCTAAAAGTTCCATCTGCTTCTTTTAAATATCTTCCATTTCTCTCCTCATCATGTTCATGTTTTCCTTTAAATACTTGAACATAGTAATAATAACACTTTAGTAGTCTCGTCTGTTGATTCAATAACTTCTGTTTCATTGAGTTTTCTTCTAGTTATAAGTCACAATTTCCCTTCTTCACATGTTGAGCAATTTTTTATTGAATGCTAGACATTGTATATTTTACATTTTTGAGTATCTGGTTGTCTTGCTTTAAAGATCTTTGGGATTTATTCTGGAAGGCCCCTAAATTACCTGCTAAGTTTGATTCTTGTTTTTAAGACTTTTAGAGTGTGTCTAGAGAACCCTCTATTCTAGAGTATATTTTAACTTTACTGCAATGGTGTGACCATTCTGGAGTTTCCACTGAATGCCCTGCATGGTCAACAAAGACTTTTCACCCTCTTTGGTCAGAACCTGAATATGACACAGTCCTGAGTTATCCCTGGGAAACCTTCAGCTCCCAGCTTACCAGCATTATTTTTTGGCATTTCACCCTATGCATGTCGATCATAGTTTTCAGCGAAGAGTCAAGGAGACCTCTATACATATTCCTGGAGATAATTTTCTGGGCAGCACCTTCCTCTCCATAACTCTGCCCTTTATGTTACAGACACTTCAGCTTCCCTGAACTAAGATCTATGTCTCCTCAACTCCACAGAATCAACATGCTTTGCTTACAATCTTACTCCCTGTTCCATGGTTCAGAGTGTCCTTCCAGGAAGAAAGCTGGGGCAATCACAGGGCTCATCTCATTTGTTTATTTCTTTCAGAGATCACAATCCTCCCCTGCCCCTTGTCCAAAATATAGAAGCAGTTGTTTCATAGGTTTTGTCAAGTCTTTCATTGTCTATAGCAAAGTGATAAAGTTCATTCCTCTTGTTCCATCATGGCCAGAAACGGAAGTCTACTATACACTTTTATTCTAATTCTTAGTATTTTGCTCTTAGATTCTAGTTTGGGACAAACGTAGAGACAATGATGACTGACTTTTTTTTGAGTGTTTACTATGTTCCGGGCATTATGCTAAAAAGTTTTACTTTAATTGCCTCATTTAATCCTTACAATAACCTACATACCATATAATACCCCATCTTACAGAGGAGGAAAATGAGACTTACGGAAGTAACTTCCCTATAGTCACATAGCTAGTAAGCAGTGGGATCAGATTTTCAATCCAGCTCTGCTGGACTCTACAGCTGGACTCTTAACCAATATACTTGGAAAACCCTTTGATATACCCAATATACTCACCCCATATGACAGTATCTCAAGCATATACACTATTATATATGTATACTAACAGTAAATGGCATTATATAATGCCAAAATGTTTACACCAATGCCTGGAAATTAAGTGCATTTTTTTTGCAAAACATTATATCTATCTATCTGTCTATGCAAAATACTTAAAGGTAATGTGTGAAGTTGGGAGTAGGAGAATTTTGCACTTACATACTGATCAAGCATATTGAAGTTTTAAAACATCATCTCTGCAATTCTTTAACAATTATAATATACTGGTACTTATTTTGTTATTAATTTCATGTAATTCTATTTTTATCTCCCCCAAAAGATTGTAAACAAGCTTCATGAGAAGAAAATCATGTCTTAGTCCTCCTCTGTACACCCTGCATTGTCTAGAACAATGCCATCTATATAGTACTTACTAGATTATTTTTTGATTTCTTGATAGTTGGTTGATTCATCAAGAGAAGCTTTTTAACGTAATTGCCTTGATTTGTACTTTGCTTTTAAGTACAGATCCCAAAGGATGTTACTACTATATTAGGTATTTCCTGCTAATTCTTTCTAGATTATAAGTTTCCCAAGGTCAAAGATATGTTTTAAGTATCTGTGTCTCTGCTCAACACAGTGTGTAGATCGAGAGAAGCCATCAATACACAACCAATTGCTGGCTTCTGGTATGGATACACAGGCAGGGGGCCCAAAACTGAAGAGATTGCCTACTATACCTATAGGCCCACTGACTAGCACAAACTGGACCAAGCTCAAATCACCACAGGATTTTGCATTCCAAGATTCTCTTCAGATATAAACATCCTAAATAGTAATAATGTAACCTAACATATCCCCATTTATATCACAGTTTAAAAAACACTTCCATTTCACAGGTTAGCCATGATCTAGTCAGAAAATGGAAAATTACTATTTCTCCTACAAATAGAGGAAAGCAAATACAGAGGAACTGGTTACATTCTGGTGAGGGAAAAGTTAGGAATACAATCAGGGTCACTGAAGGAACCGTGGCATAATTAACAGTAGGAAGCCACTGTCACCCTTAGGTCTGGAGGGGCAATGGGAAGAAGTGGTGAAACAGAGTCCAGAACTTGAGGCCATCCAGTGGCTCCACAGCCATGAAGGAAAGAATGAGCCAAGGATGCCACAGGAAGCCAAGAGGAGAAGTGTCCTGGGTTCCCTCCACTCAGGCTCTCTAATATTCTGTTGCTGCCTCTCATTGGTCAAATCAATCTGGAAGCCAAAGGGCAGGGAAGCCTGGGAAAGAAACGTAGCTTCCTGTGTTACAGAGCAGATCAGGGAAAGGCAGAGAAAGGATCTGAGAGCCATCAGGCAGTTGATTCTACATTTTATCTCATTCTGTGGAACAGAAAATGGATACTTGGAGAACTCCAAGGATATACTCAAGGTCATACATCAGCAAGTGGTAGAGCTAGAATTTCTTTAATTACAAACCAGTTCCATACATTTTTTTTATAGACCATGACTTCCTTTCACAATAGAACAGGAGAGGAGGTGGAAAATTGTATTTATGTGCATTTTCCCACTTTCTATCTCATTCCTTTCTCATTTCTATTCTCACTACACACGACTGAATTTCCCCTAGAGTTTTATTTACAGTCCTAAGCTCTAAAGAGGATTGTCCTCAGGACCAAGACCACTGGTGTCCTTCATTCCCCCAGTCACTCTCCATCCCCCTGTGCTCCCAGGGCCCCTTTGGCTTCCTTCCCTCACGCACATGCGCTTTGAGCAGCAATTATCTGTTGCCTGTCTCCCCTCTTAGGTTGATGAGAACCAATTCTCAGTCATCTTGATATCCTAGGATGATATCCCTGATATCCTGATACAACATCTAGCACATTATCAATGCTCTGTAAGTGCCTGAATAAATAAATGAATATAACTGAAGGTATCCTCCCAACAGACAGGTGAAGTATGCAAAACTGAGGCTGCTTAACTGACCTTAAGACCCTGAAGATTGTAAGATACAACAGTTACAGAAGGTTAGAGTCATCAGGAGGAGGGATGTTTACTCCTTTAGTCCCAGTGTCTTAGCTTTGGTGCTCTAGCTTTATCTTCATCCAAAATAAGGTTGTAGAAGTCATGCCTCTTCATTTAGTCACATGGATGAGAAGAATGAACACAAGTGAGTGGCTGCCTAGACTGAGAATCCATTCAGATGCTGACATAAAAATAACTGGACAACAAAGCCCCATTTTAGCACTTTCTCTACCGTGATACACAAGGGCATTTGTGGGCCCACAACAATTTCGAAAGCATAGTTCTAGGGAATAATGCTATGTAATCATAAAATTACACTCGAGATAAGATTTAATTATCATTTTCACCTTTCTAACACCTTTCACAAAGTAATACTTAAAAGCTTTTTGCAAGAAAGAATATTACCCTCATAGTGATAACAATGAAAGCTCAAGAAAGACCAACCAACAGGCCAGGCTTTTACGGGAACTTAGGCTCAGGGTGTTATTCAAAATTATTATAAGTGACTGCCACCTAAGGGAGTTTATCGACTGGCTTCAAAGGGGAAGCCACTGGGAAAAATAAATGGACTCTTTCCTAAAAGAGATATTTTCATTTCTCCAGACAGAGAGCTAATAAAAGCTGCTGGCTACTACGATAAGCAGGCACTGATCGCAAGCTAAGATGCATGTCCTCAAAATCACTCCATTTTCACTGTGAATCAAAACACACTCAATATTATCACTAATAGAGATGTGCAAGGCAGAGGTGGAGCAGCTGTCTTCTAAGGGGGGGATCTACAGGATGACAAAAGCTTGAACTAATTCTTACCTCTCCTGGATAGGAATATAAAATTAGACACGGTGTCCTAATTACATTCATGAGTTTCCAGTTAATTTTAAAATCGAACTGTCAAGGTCATGAAAGGTAAGGAAAATCTGAGAAACGACCACAGATTAGAACAACGTGTTATCCTGGATTGAATCCTACACACAAAAAAGGATATTAGTGGGAAACTGGTGAAATCTAAATGAATTCTAGAGTTTAGTTAATAGAAATATATCAATGCTAATTTCTTAGTTTCGACAAACTGTCATTGTTATGTAACACATGAACATTAGGGGAAGCTGGGTGAAGGGTGTATGGGAACTCTCTGTACTCTATTTGCAAATTTTCTGTAACTCTAAAATCATCCCAAAATAAAAAGTTTATCTTGTAAAGAGTGATAAGCAAAGTCCGCTGGCTATTCTGGTGGTTTTATTACTTGGATAACGACAAGTTGAATACTTCTTCCTAATTTCCAACTTTCCAAAGAGGAAGAAGACGATCCATCAGACAACATGGAATATGGAAGGGGCAGGGCGGATGTTAGCTCCTGAATGGCACTACGGGTCAAAAGGAAAATCTGCCACCATTAAATTTTGAGTGATGGCCTCAGCTACTGAGGCGCCCAGAGGGATTTAGCCCGTGGTTCCTGATGGA
The DNA here is from genome assembly GCF_039906515.1 of Pseudorca crassidens. NCBI lineage: Eukaryota > Metazoa > Chordata > Mammalia > Artiodactyla > Delphinidae > Pseudorca > Pseudorca crassidens. Next base: position 35,773,586 of record NC_090309.1, read on the forward strand.
CTCCCTCCTTTTGCTGATCAATCAAACTACAGTCATCAGGCATCACTTAGAAATGAGACCAAAATATTTCTTAATTCATGAGCACGTGTATATACACTTTTTCAATGTAAATAATTTACAAGTATGTGTGCTCACTTCCTTTTCTCAGAATACTGAAGAACAAACTACTACGAAGAATGTCCCCAAGTTTTGACAGATTGTTCTACCTTTAGGCTTAAACCGGAAGATTGACATTGAATTTCAGAAGCATACGGGTCCTGGTAGAAAACAAATGGCATCATCAATCTGAGGAGAATTTAATAAAGCGACTGATGCCCAAGGTATGGACAAAATTTAGAGAAACAGCAAAGATCAGTGCAGCACCTCAGGCCCCGGTGTTGTGAAGAGCTGTTACGACAGCTCTTATGAAGATGCCCCTAAAGTGAAGAGGCAAAGGGGAGGGAGAAGTTACCAGAAACTGAGAGATGGATATATCTAGAGGGCCACCTGTAGATCATCCACTGGACACAAGCCAGAGGAGTTAATACCCTGACCTTACTCTCCTCTTGCCCTCTGATTCTCTGCTGATGCCTCCCATTGGCCAAATCCAGCTAGAAACCAGAGCACAGAGGAGCCCAAAGCTATACCCCACATGGGCAGCCTTCTGGAGGCTCAGAACAGAATGGAGAAAGGGGTGGAGAATGGATCTGGAGGGACAGTCTTATCCAGGCTACTCACTCTGTTAATGGCCTTATCTTGAGTTTTCATTGCCATTGCACCTATTTAATAATAATGCTAATCTATCCATTGCTCAGTTGCAGGATTTTTCTGAATCTAGTACAGCCAAATAATTTTGCATTTTGTAAAATCTTTGATATGGGTCAAGCCACACCCAGACAAGATGCAGTCACCTCTCAAAGAAGGGGCATTATTTGCCAAATAGCTCAGGGTAGCAAAGCACAGGGGCTGCAGTATGCTTCCACAACGGGATGCACTTGGAAAGGACTGTACCCAGTTTCCCTAAGTGGCCTCAGCTGGCTTCAAATAACACTTTTCCCTCTTTCTAGTCTGTCCTTTATTTTCCCTTCACTTGTGAAACCCTTTAAAAACGTCAGCAGCAAAGACTTCTCCCTAGAGACAAAAGGGGGAGATGTGGCAGAGGAACAGTAAAAATACCATTGGAACGCAAAAGGGAAAATGCCAATAACTGCAGACTCGGGCACTCAGAGATTCATTGGCGTTTGTATTATTTGTATTTTCTTCATCACCTTTCAATTTCTAATTATGTGTAAGAAAAATTCCAAATGGAAAAATATGTAAGGCAGTTAAAAGAGAGAGAAGCAAGGCCCATGAGTTGAACTTAGCAACTGAGCTAAGGTAAAGATGGCCACAGAAGGAAAAAATGGGAGGATCAAGGGGAAGAAGACAGAGGCAAGATGAAGCCTCATGTTGGATGAGGGGTAATCTAATTCTCACCTCCGGGGTCAGTAAGACACAAGATGTGTGCTAGTGAGCCGGCCAAGCGGTAGGACTGGGGTGCCCAGAAAACACATGTAAAAGGTAGGCCCTGCTTTAATAATTCAGATACCAAAAAAGTCACATTTCCTTGATATTCAAGTTGTAATGACTCCAAGGCTTACCTGCCTAGGTTAGCAGTGCTTCTCTTTGCCAGACAAGCCCAAGAACACACAGACTGCTCAGTCCATAATGTTAATCTTGTGTTTTTCATTTCACAGCAGAATCCACGCTCATTCCATCACTCACTCACTCATTCATTCATCAAATAAATATTTGCTGAGCACCTGCTATGCATCAGGCACTGCTGTAAATGCTGAGGATGCAGCAGAGAAAAATGAAAACAAGATCCCTTACTCTCCTGGTCCAAACATTCAATTTTTAAGGTAGACCAAATGAGCAGAAAATGAACAAGATACATTCAAAGATGAACATACCCTTGAAGGAAATAAAGTAGGATAGACTCTTAAAGAGGGCCTGCTAGTGCAAAGACGATTACTCTAGACTGAGAGGTCTGACAAAAAGCCTCAATGAAGAGGTGGCATTTCAGCTGTGATCTTAGATGACAAAAAAGAAATGAGCCAAGCAACAAAGTGGACCATGAATATTGGAGGCTCATGCCTGGAAGCCAGTGCAAAGGTCCTGAGGAGGAATGGACTTGGCTGATCTTACAAGGGTGTCAGAGTCAGGGTGGGTCCAAACCTTGGCCATAGGGTATGTTTAGAGCCAGCCCTTTCTAAGGACAACCTGGGCCCTGGGGTTCTAAGTCTGCATCAGGCGTCCAGATCCCTGAGCCATCTCCTCCCGCCAAGAGCCTCTCACCCATTCCTAATTAGGACGCAAATTTTAATGGACTTACAGAGTCCTGACAAAAACCACCTGGGAGGAATGTATCATAAAGTCCCTGGAAAGGAGTTTCTACCTCCTCCCAGCTCAGTGCAGGATACAGGGGAGATCTGCTAAACTTTTGGATATATAAATTTAGTTTTGAAGATTTTTTTTTCCAAAACAAAGGAAGCCCATCACAAAGTTAGTTGACATCCTTCATTAGTAGAAACTAGACTGCTCACAAAACCTCAAATGGCTGTCTTTCTTAAAATGAGAAACTTAGGTTTAACCCAAATAGGTTCCCTGCAAGGTGTGCCTGGCGTTCTTCTCCTCAGGCAGGACGGGAGATGTTTATAAAGCTAGCTGCAGCTCCTGCATGGAGGTATCACGGTTCCTTCTGCAGTAGCAGTGGAAGGTGACGAGATCTTAAAGTTCAAACAAGAAATAAACATTTCAATGTAGAGTAGGTCACAGTCAGCAATGAGGTGGCTTGAAAGTATACCAACCAATTCCTTGATACTCCTGTCTTCACAAGATGGAGACTAATTCCTGTTCCCTTACCTCTAAACTGAACTTAGTGACCTGAGGAATACAATGTGGATGTGAAGCAGCATGACTCCTAGGATGAGGACATAAGAGGCAAAGTGGCTTCCTCCTTGCTCTCTTTCAATCTCTCACTCTGGGGAAACCCAGCTGCCATGTCATGAGGACACTCACGAACAGGCCCATGTGATAAGAAACTGAGGCCTCTTGCCAATGGCCATGTAAGTGAGCCACAGTGGAAGCTGATTCTCCAGCCTCAGTCAAGCTCTCAGATGACTGCAACCCCAAATGGTATTTTGTCATGATCTCATGAGACATCCAAGTCACCCAGTTAAGCCACTCTCAAGTTCCTAACCCACAGAAACTACTTTTTCTGGGGTAACAGACGTTTGCTGTTTTTAGTCGCTAAGCTCTAAGATAATCTGTTGCATATCAGCATAAGCAGTGAGGTCTGGAAGCATTTATATGGGGGTCTATGGGAAGGCACCAAGCCTTAAAATAAATGCTGTGATAGTTTAGTACCCAGATTCTACCTCCAGGCTGGCATGGTATGCAAACAAGGGGAACATATCTGAAACATGTCAAATGTCTCAAATAGAGGTAACACCATTTGTTCCCATTTGGAGTTATTAATAATCATACTGTTCTTATATTGTTATATGTTTTATATTTTTACACAATACTAAGAGAATGACGTGATAGTCTGCTGACAGGCACAACAAAATACTATGACATCAAGTCTGCCTCGAGACTGGAAGGGGTGAATGTAAAAAAATTTACCCGAGAGTAAAGATGTCAACCCCCGTGGCAGAGAATTTCAGTACCTTTAATGCAAGCTTATTAGTCTGGTGGCAGATAGAATCCTCCATCTTGACGATCTGAATCACTAAGCCCTAGACTGATATCTTTGCATGAGCCAGTGTCTCTCTGCAGGTTAAAAAGTTGAGAGATCACAAACAAGCAATATTATTTTGGAACCAAGAGATGTTATTCTCAAGCTTAAACTTCTTTACCCTCATCACATCTGCTTCCCAAAATATCAAAAATATTGAAAATCAGGAACTGTCAAAGGCAAATCAAGTCAGATGTGCCTATTCCGAGACTAGCATGTCAATAGTGTTTATACCCCTTCTTACACCACGGAGTCTAATTACCTCTGATTATATATTTAAGGAAACTTCCATTCACTGTAAACACTGCAAAAATATATCCCTTTAGGTTTTTATTTCCTCCATCTGGCAGACACAGAAAGTCTCCCAGTCAGCTAAAGTCCTGACTAGAACACTTCACCTATGGGTTAAGGGATGGGGAATAAATAATGACAACAATCACTCATGAGCAATGTCATATTTCTCTTTTATTGCCCATCTTGCCCATCTCACCATCCTCTAAAAACCTCAAGCCTAGAAGAGGGTGTTCTTATGGCAAATTGAAAATCCAGATAGCACCTGTGCTACCAAATGCAACCTCCCCACAAACTGACTTGGGGACCAATGGTGCCACGATTCTTTGCCAGATTCAGACGCAGCTGCTAAGGATGGAAACACTACAGCCAAAGAAATAAGTGAACAGGACACTGCCCCCAATATGGCCCTTTGTAGAAAATTGTTTGATTGGGTTTTTTCCTCTGTCCTTAGGTAGCTTTCCAGTGAGTCCTGGGGAATTCTTGCAATTCAGAATCTCATCTATTTTTCCCTGTGTTCCTGTCACCATATTCTTAGAATCAAGTGGTTTAAATTCCCAGTGGGAAAACTCCAAGCATTTCAGTTTGAGTTTTTATTCCCAGAATAGACTACGTTTCAAAATCACCCAGTAAATAAAGGCAGCATTTTTAGAGGCCTTCTCTCATGGGAGAATTAATGATTGAAGATTGGAGACACTGGGGAGAGCTGAGGATCTCAGGAAGTATAAGGATAAGGGAAATAGCTTCAGAGGGATGTTATATTTTTATGCAGAGAAAGAGTTTCCTTAGAGTCCTCTCAAATAGAAAAAAATGATTGTCATTTTTCTAATATTTAAATGATGCCCATGATAAGCCCAGTAGTGAATTCAGTATTTCAAGAATACAATAAAAAACAGACAACTAGCACTGGTTCCCAAGATGCTTTTAACTTCAACTCAGTAAAAATGAATTAGCAAATCATATGCCTGTGTGTTTGTACATTTATTCACTTATTAAGCATCTTTTACATGCCAGGCACTGCGCTAGGTATTGAGCGGGCATTGTTGAACATAGAAAAAAGACATAATTCCTGTGTTTCTGAAGTTTATAGTCTAGAACAGAAGATAGATATTAAATGGATATAGGGGATGGGGAGAAAGAGAGAGAGAAATAAAAACACAGAAGTAAATAACGGATAGCTAGAGACAGTTATATTAAAATGGTGCAATTGATCCAGTCAGGGAGACCAGAGAAAGCTTCTATGAAGGAAGGTTGATTGAACTGAATTCTGAAGAAAGAATTTCTGGGTTATCTGGGGGCTGAGGAGTGAGGGTAACATACCAGAGAAAGGGAACCCCTATGTACAAAGGACCTGTGGCAGAAAAGGAGAACAGCACATTCAAGAAACTGAAAGAAGACCATTATAGCTGCACTGCAAAGATTAAGAAGCCTGGTGTTAGAGGAAACTATAAAGAGGAACAAGGGGCAGACCACACAGGGCCTTCCAGACCACGTATGCAAAGGACCGTGGGTGCATACCCTAATGTAAATGGGAATCTATCAGAAGGGCTCAAGAAAGGAGCGACACGATTAGATCTTCGTTTTAAAGGTACCCTTCTGGCTACAGTTTAGAGAGCAAATGGCAGGAAGGTCAGAAGGGATTTAAGGAGACCCAGAGTTCAAGTGAGAGATGGATGCTTGTGTCAGTGTGGTCTGTGGGCCCAGATGCCAATTACCAACCTGCTTTTCAGCCCCACACTGCCTTTACATGCTCTGCTCTATTCTGCCTGGCTGGGAGTCTATGAACCCCATCTTCCAGTGTGTTAATTTCTTCATAACACCTCATTCTCCTAGAACAGTGCACAATGCTCACAATGTGGTCTCAATGGCATAGAAAGTTCAGTGGGATCTCTCTGGATTTGAACAGACTACAAAACTTGAGCTAGATTTTTGTAATTATTTTGTTCTGGAGGTTACTGTTTTGTTCTTGGCTCATAAAAATCAAAAAAGAGATTCTGAACATACACTGTATACCACAGGTCCTAAGGAGAATTAAAGAAGGAAAAGGAGAAGCAAGAGGAGGACAAGAAGGAAAAGGAGACTAGGGCACAGTCCTGTCCTAAAGGACCTTAAGAACTAACTGGAGGAATTGTCTATAAGCCCACGGTGTGCTGCAAAATCACTGCAACTGATAAATATTGAAGGCTATAAAATTAGTATATGCAACGTATTATCCTGGCACTCAAGGTGGGAATGAATTGCTTAACTGGGGGATAAGTGGAGAAAGCTTTACCAAGCAGTAGCATTTGAACTTAGTCTTTTAGGTGGAACAGAACTTGAAATATGTGGGAAAGTGCAGGAAAAGTATGTCTATCTAGGAGAATGATGTTATTCATTTATTCATTGATTTATTTTTCACATATTTATTAAACAACTCTGTATTCTTAGCACTGTATTAAGTGCTGAGAAAATGTGGCTGAAAGAACTATTCAAAGATCTTACAAACCTAACACACAAAGATGTACAGGAAGGAAAATATGACTTTTGTGGAGATGAAAAATAAGGTAGCTGGATTTTCAGCACTGAACTCATAAAGGAATAGTGGAAGAGAATGGAAGGTAGTTTGGGACCACAGTGGAGAGGGACCTTTAACGTCAGATTAATAATCCAGAGTTTTACCCTTTCGTTCCAGTTACGATGGCTATGTTACAAAGTACTCCAAATTTTATTGCTGTATAACAACCATTTATTATGCCCATAGTTTCTGTGGGTCAAGAATTCAGACAAAGCACAGTGGGCAGCTTGTCTCTGCTCCACGATGTCTGGGGCTCACCTGGAAGGCTCAAGAGCGGAGGGAGATATGGAACCATCTAAAGTCTCATTCACTTACATTCTGGAAGTTGATGCTGAGGGCGGGCTGGGGGTCTCAGTTCTTCTCCACAAGGGCCCCTTCACGTGGGCTAGCTCAGACTACCTCAGAGCCCAGGGCCTTAGTTCCAAGGGGAAGTGTTGAAAGAGAGAGACAGAGTGAGAGAGAGAGGAGGAAGCCATATCCTTTTCATGACCTAACACTGGAAGTCACACACATCACTTTCATATACTCCTAACTGAAGGAGTTACAAGTCTCCTATTTTCAAGGGGAGACCTCACCTCTTGGTTAGAAGAGTGTTGTCACATTGTAAGAAGAGTATATGAAAGGAGTTATCAGTCACTTGTAAGAAGACAGATAGGTAGATAGATAGGAGATTAATCTTTGGAAAACACCATCTGCCTCAACTTTAGATAACACAAAGTCCTGTGAATAGAAGAGCAATCCGACCAAATTATATTTTAGGAAGATTAACCTGGTAGCAAGGACAGCACGGAGATGGAGCACAGAAATGATGTAACATTTACCGAAGTTGAACTAACGAAGAATTTGCATCTTGCCTTTTTGTGTACGAAGTCCATTATTCTGAGTTTCATTCCTTTTCTGCCTCACTATTCTCTTTCAGAAATTTTAATGCTGTACGCTCCAAAGTGTATTCTATAAAGTATCAGTCCCAGAAGATTCTCTAACAAAAGAAGACCCTATGTTCAAAAGGAGGTACACATACTGTACCCTTTGTCTCCCTCGGAAATTCCCAATGCTTCTTAGCATAGAAAAACCTCTCAGAAAGTCAGCAGCAAAAGAAAAAACTCTGCTTAACATTGTTTTATCCAGAGTGTCTCCAACCTTTTTGACCACTGAACCTTTTCAGCTTTTCACTAATTAACGTCCTATGGAACTAGCCTAAAGGCCACAGTCCTGGCTGCCCCTGGGCAGAAGAGTGAAAGGCCAGGCAACTAATCAGTCAACAAGTAAGTATCAGATGCCTAAATTAGGAATAAGACTCTGAAAATAAAGGGAATGTGTATTATATTGATAATAAGTTTTCAGTCCAATAGCGTAAAACAAAAAAATAAATAAAAGCAATGGAAATTTTGAGTTGTTTCAAGAGAATCTAAGAAAGATCTCAATGAAAGACATGTGATTTCCTTGAGAATTTAACCAAATGGGGCTGGTTCTTGAATGTCTGCACACTTCTCAAACCTCAGGCAAGGCTAAATTACTGGGAAACTCTTTTACTTTTAAATGCAACATGAAAAAGTGTTTATTTTCCAAAGGTTGTTTTGCATTAAGATGTGACCATTGCTTGCACACAAAGAAAATTTTAGAGAAAGTGTGCCAATGAAAAACTCCATGTGCACTGAAGTAAACTACCAAGGAGAGCAGGAGAGCTTCCTCTAAATCACCACTGGTGTGTCCTGATGGGGCGTCAGCTGGTAGAATGGTGATGCTCTGGGAGAGCAAGGCTGTGTCACGGGCCTCTTTGTCAGTGTGATTGCTCACAGGCACCATCAGCAGCTTTTCCCTGTGGCCTATTTCCTTTCACCTTTTCCTTACTTTTCTGTTTTCTCCAAGATCCCTGCTTCTGGCCTTCCTCAACCAATACTTTTGTCTAAAGAAGCTAAACCCAATCAAACAGACCTCCTTAATATCTCCTGGCCTGCCAGGTGCCAAACTAACATCTAGAACTCAGGCTGCTGTTGCTGGGTTAAAAAATAAATAAAAAATGAAAATTCTATTGCGAAGTAATTCTACAACTGCTTTGAATCTCTGAGAGGATTCCTTGATCTCTCCATTTCATCTCAGGCTCTCATACCCCTCTTGGTCTCTCCTCCAGCCTGAATTCTTAGCTTGATCTTCAAGCTACTCACTTACCTGCAGCCTCCTTTCTTTTGCATCTTTATCCTTTCCTCCAAATTCATTCAGAAAAACACCATCCTCAGATCGATGCAAGAATCTGCCTCTTCTGGTCCCACCTACAGCACAGCTGGAATGATTAAAACGATTGCAAGCTCTGATCCCAGCTGCTGAGGCCAGAGCTCCACCTTCCAACCCTTACCCTTGTCAGCGGTCAGCTCCCTTCCCCGTTCATCTCAGTGATTGCTCCAAACTTCCCTACTCTCCTTACCACCTAGACAACCCCTCCCACACCCGAGTCTAAGAAAGACTGAGCTCTCCTTCAGCATGGAAATCAGAGCCATCAGGTGGAACTTCCTGAACCACCCTACTTCTACAATTCTGTAGCTACATGTAACTGCTCTAATTTCATGCTACATTCTTCTGTGCCTGTTATGGTCTGGGCACAGAGGCAGGGGACAATTAATTACTGGGTAGAAGAAGAAAGAAAGAAAAGAGGCAACCATGTCCTAGCGCAAGAGGGAAACAAGCTACTAGCTCTTCACCTGGCCATCACTGACCACCTCTCGCCACACCGCCTGTGCATTTTTACACGCAAGGGAATCTTTGTTCCTTGTTCTGCCTTGAGTTATATCTCCAATGGCTCCATCTGTCTAATTTTGAAACATGTCAAGCCCCAGCTAGAAAGGGAGGTAATAGGAAGAAAAGTAAATGGCATCCTCTTAGGTATTCATTAACATACAGGTTGTTTGCCTCTCAAGGAAGCTTCCCCTCAACACCTCTCTCTAGTCCCTTATCAGGATTAGAGAACTTCGGTTAAGCATCAGAAAACTTGGGGCATTTGTCTTTGGTGCCCTGCTGCACTGCTTCAAAACATCTATGAAGTTATCGTAAGAAAAGCTGATTTTTCCTATTTCTTTAATTTTGTACCAATATGAGGTGGATATTCACTAAACTCCCTGTGGCAATCACTTCATGATATATATAAATCAAATCATTATGCTGTTCACCTTAAACCTACACAGTACTGTATGTCAATTATATCGCAATAAAATTGTAAGAAAAAATTTTTAATAAATAAAAATAAAGGGCAATGGGGGAAAAAAAAACCTATATATGGGTCTGTTTTCCCCACTAGACTTTGGGTCATATGAGGGGAAGCCAGTATTTTACTTATTTTTGTTTCCTATCACAAAGCGTAGGGCTCAGCGTATACTAGGCAATCATTAACTTTCACTGAATAACTGAATCAATAAACAAGTGCATGAATTATACCAGGATCAGCAGACTTTGCATGAATGCTGTAATAACACACACCGGGCAGACTCCCAGGGCATCTGGTCTCCTGTAAGGACCAGGAGTCATAGCGTCACCCTGCCCCACAGGACCAACCACAGCAGGCACCACGAAGAATTAGAGATGAAAGATGAAAGGCCCCCTGAGATAATCTGGCCAAACACGGACACACGGGCCACCTCTAAAATACTTGGAGTCCTCTGGCACAGATGATATATAAACAAACACAGGTATTATTGATGAACTGAAACCTGCTCAGTTCCCAAAGGTCCCTGAGAAAAATAAATTCTAGGAAAGTTCAAAGTACAAGTCAGCTCAATGGGAGGTGGCCCTATTTGTTTCTCTAGAACTAGTTCTCCTGCCCTTACTTGAAGTTTGACTTTTAATTGCCAAATCGCTACTTCCAGTGATGAGATTTACTGGTAGAACTAATGAGGTACCTTCAAAAAAATATTTTATTTTTTATTGGAGTATAGTTGCTTTACAATGTTGTGTTAGTTTCTGCTGTACAAAAAAGTGAATAAGCTATATGCATACATATATCCCTTCCCTCTTGGACCTCCCTCCCTGCACCATCCCACCCATTTAGGTCATCACAGAGCACTGAGCTGAGCTCCCTGTGCTATACAGCAGGTTCCCACTAGCTAGCTATTTTACACATGGTAGTGTATTTATGTCAAACCTAATCTCCCAATTCATCTCACCCTCCCCTTCCCCGCCGTGTCCACATGTCCATTCTCTACATTTCCGTCTCTATTCCTGCCCTGCAAACAGGTTCATCTATACCATTTTTCTATATTCCACATATATATGTTAATACACGGTTTTTGTTTTTCTCTTTCTGACTTACTTCACTCTGTATGACAGACTCTAGGTCCATCCACATCTCTACAAATGACCCAATTTCATTCCTTTTTATGGCTGAATAGTATTTCATTATATACATGTACCACATCTTCTTTATCCATTCATCTGTTGATGGACACTTAGGTTCTTTTCATGTCCTGGCTACTGTAAATAGTGCTACAATGAACACTGGGGTACATTTGACTTTTTGAATTATGGTTTTCTCAGGGTATATGCCCAGTAGTGGGATTACTCGGTCATATGGTCTACTTTTAGTTCTTTAAGGAACCTCCATACTGTTCTCCATAGTGACTGTATCAATTTACATTCCCACCAATAGTACAAGAGGGTTCCCTTTTCTCCACACCCTCTCCAGCATTTGTTGTCTGTAGATTTTTTGATGATGGCCATTCTGACTGGCGTGAGATGATATCTCATTGTAGTTTTGATTTGCATTTCTCTAATGATTAGTAATGTTGACCATCTTTGTATGTGCCTCTTGGCCATCTATATGTCTTCTTTGGAGAAATGTCTATTTAGGTCTTCTGCCCATTTTGTGATTGGGTCGTTTGTTTTCTTGATATTGAGCTGCTTGAGTTGTTTGTATATTTTGGAGATTAATCCTTCATCTGTTGCTTCGTTTGCAAATATTTTCTCCCATTCTGAGGGATGTCTTTTCATCTTGTTTATGGTTTCCTTTGCTGTGCAAAAGCTATTAAGTTTCATTAGGTCCCATTTGGTTATTTTTGTTTTTATTTTCATAACTCTAGGAGGTGGATCAGAGAAGATCTTTCTGTCATTTATGTCAAAGAGTGTTTTTCCTATGTTTTCCTCTAGAAGTTTTATAGTGTCTGGTCTTACATTTAGGTCTTTAATCCATTTGGAGTTTACTTTTGTGTATGGTGTTAGGTAGTGTTACAATTTCATTCTTTTACATGTAGCTGTTCAGTTTTCCCAACACCATGTACTGAATAGGCTGTCTTCTCTCCATTGTACATTCTTGCCTCCTTTGTCATAAATTAGGTGACCATAGGTGTGTGGGTTTATCTCCCCTGGGCTTTCTATCCTGTACCATTGATCTATATTTCTGTTTTTGTGCCAGTACCATACTGTCTTAATTACTGTAGCTTTGTAGTATAGTCTGAAGTTGGGGAGCCTGATTCCTCCAGCTCTGTTTTTCTTTCTCCAGATTGCTTTGGTTATTGGAGGTCTTTGTAAATTGTAAATTTTTTTGTTCTACTTCTGTGGAAATGTCATTGGTAACTTGATAGGTATTGCACTGAATCTGTAGATTGCTTTGGGTAGTATAGTCATTTTCACAATATTGAGTCTTCCAATCCAAGAACATGGTGTTATCTCTCCATATGTTTGTGTCATTTTTGATTTCTTTCTTAAGTGTTTTACAGTTTTCTGAGTACAGGTCTTTTGCCTCCTTAGGTAGGTTTATGTCTAGGTTTTTATTCTTTTTGTTGCAGTGGTAAATGTGATTGCGTCTTTAATTTCTCTTTCTGATATTTTGTTGTTAGTGTATAGGGATGCAAGAGATTTCTGTGCATTAATTTTGTATCCTACACAACTTTACCAAATTCATTGATTAGTTCTAGTAGTTTTCTGGTGGCATCTTTAGGATTTTCTATGTATAGTATCAACATCATCTGCAAAGAGTAACAGCTTTACTTCTCTTCCAATTTGTATTCTTTTATTTCTTTTTCTTCTCTGATTGCTGTGGCTAGGACTTCCAAAATGACGCTGAATAACAGTGGCAAGAGTGGACATCCTTGTCTTATTACTGATCTCAGAGAAAATGCTTTCAGTTTTTCATCACTGAGGATGATGTTTGCTGTGGGTTTGTTGTATATGGCCTTGATTATGTTGAGGTAGGTTCCTTTTTTATGCCCACTTTCTGGAGAGTTTTTATCATAAATGGTGTCGAATTTTGTCAAAATCTTTTTCTACATCTATTGAGATGATCATATGGTTTTTATTCTTTAGTTTTTTAATATGGTTTATCACATTCACTGATTTGCATATATTAAAGAATCCTTGCATCCCTGGGATAAATACCACTTGATCATGGTGTATGATCCTTTTACTGTGTTGATGGTTTCTGTTTGCTAGTATTTTGTTGAAGATTTTTGCATCTATGTTCATTAGTCATATTGGTCTGTAATTTTTTTTGTGACAGCTTTGCTTTTGGTATCAAGGTGATGGTGGCCTCGTAGAATGAGCTGGGAGTGTTCCTCCCTCTGCAATTCTTTGGAAGAGTTTGAGAAGGATGGGTGTTAGCTCTTCTCTAAATGCTTGATAGAATTTGCCTGTGAAGCCTTCTGGTCCTGGACTTTGGTTTATTGGAAGATTTTTAATCAGTTTCAATTTCATTACTTGTGATTGGTCTGTTTATATTTTCGAATTCTTCCTGATTCAGTCTTGGAAAGTTGTTCCTTTCCAGGAAGTTGCCCATTTCTTCATGGCTGTCCATTTTATTGGCATATAGTTGTTTGTAGTACTCTCTTATGATCCTTTATATTTCTGCAGTGTCCACTGTAATTGTTCCTTTTTCATTTTTAATTTTATTGATTTGTGTCCTCTCCTTTTTTTTCTTGCTGAGTCTGGCTAAAGGTTTATCAATTTTGTTTATCTCTCAAAGAAACAACTTTTAGTTTTACAGATCTTTGCTATTGTTTTCTTCATTTCTATTTCATTTATTTCTTCTCTTTATGATTCCTTTCCTTCTACTAACATTGGGTTTTCCCTGTTCTTCTTTCTCTAGTTGCTGTAAGTGTAAGGTTAAATTGTTGGAGATTTTTCTTGTTTCTTGAGATGAGACTGAATTGCTATAAACTTCCCTCTTAGAACTGTTTTTGCTGCATCACAGAGGTTTTGGGTCATCGTGTTTTCATTGTCATTTATTTCTGTGTATTTTTAAATTTCTTCTTTGATTTCTTCAGTGATCTCTTAATTATTTAGCAGTGCACTGTTTAGCCTCCATGTGTTTGTGTTTTTTACAGTTTTTTTTTTTTACTGTAATTGATTTCTAACCTCATAGTGTTGTGGTCAGAAAAGATGCTTGATACAATTTCAATTTTCTTGAATTTTCCAAGGCTTGATTTGTGACCCAAGATGTAATCTATCCTGGAGAATGTTCCATGTGCACTTGAGAAGAAAGTGTATTCTGCCACTTTTGGGTGGAATATCCTGTAAATATCAATTAAATCTATCTGGTCTATTGTGTCATTTAAAGCTTGTGTGTCTTTATTCATTTTCTGTCTGGATGATCCGTCCATTGTTGTAAGAGGGGTGTTAAAGTCCCCCGCTATTATTGTGTTATTGTCGATTTCCCCTTTTCTGGCTGTTAGCGTTTGCCTTATGTAGTGAGGTGCTCCTATGTTGGGTGCATAAATATTTATAATTATTATATTTTCTTCTTGGGTCAATCCCTTGATCATTATGTAGTATCCTTCCTTATATCTTGTAACACTCTTTAGGTTAAAGTCTATTTTATCTGATATGAGTATTGCTACTCCAGCTTTCTTTTGATTTCTATTTGCATGGAATATCTTTTTCCATCCCCTCACTTTCAGTCTATACGTGTCCCTAGGTCTGAGTGGGTCTCTTGTAGACAGCATATATATGGGTCCTGTTTTGGTATCCATTCAGCAAGCCTGTGTCTTTTGGTTGGAGCATTTAATCCAGTCACGTTTAAGGTAATTATCGATATGTATGTTCCTATTACCATTTTCTTAATTTGGGGGGTTTGTTTCTGTGGGCCTTTTTTTTCGTTGTGTTTCCCACCTGGAGAAGTTCCTTTAGCATTTGTTGTAAAGCTGGTTTGGTGGTGCTAAATTCTCTTAGCTTTTGCTTGTCTGTAAAGCTTTTGACCTCAGCAGGCTCCCAGGTGCCCAAGTGGGCTGGTGAAATGCTGGCCTAGTTCCCTTCTGATCCTCCAATCCCCTGAGGGTCTCTCCCCATCCCCGCTGATCCCCTCACTGTGGGTGGGCCCCTCCCGAGCATGGGAACCCCTCTCCTCCCCCAGCTGCTCCTCAGGGGCACTGGTACTGTCTGGCCTCTGCTTTGCTTCCCCCCGCAACTCCCTCAGGACCCATGAGGCCAGAGAGGGCCTTGGAAGGCAGAGGATCAGGCCCGGGACCTCAGCAGGCTCCCCCAAGACCCAACTGGGCAGGGGAAACGCTGGCCAAGTTCCCTTCCGATCCTCCAATCTCCTGAGGGTCTCTCCTCATCCCCATTGTTTCCCTCACCATAGGCGGGCCCCTCCTGGCGTGGGAACCCCTCCTCTCCCCCCACCGCCCCGCAGGGGTACCAGTCCCATCCCGCCTCCACTTCTCCTCCCTCTTCCCTCTCTCCCCACATGCTACCCAGTCGCTCAGAGGTTCCTCCCATCCTCTTAGGTGTCCGTGGTCTCCCATCAATGCCTGGTAGGTGCCCTAGTTGTGAAGAGACTCAAACTCTGCATCCTCCTACTCTGCCATATTGACTCTGCCCCCCAAAAATATTTTCACAACTTGCTTTTGAACTCTGAGAAGTTCCTTCTTGGAAGCTACAAATGGGGTCTTTGTGAGACAAGTCGCCTCCTGCCTGACCAGGTGTGCCCATCCAGCTCCGTGCTGACAGGCCCCTCCACCAACGGGGACCATCTTTTTTCTGGGACTGAAATGAGTCCCTGGAAGGGCAAAGCCAGCAAGAAACCCCTTTGCTTGGACAGAGGGAGACTCACCTCACTGTTCTCGGTAAGCTTAGCTGCTGCTCAGGTTCCTTGGGATGAAGACAAGTGGTCATGTTGAGTTGGGTTGGCCCTCCTAGAGCTCTCACCAACCCAAGATGCTTTCTAGATCTCTCTTCCCCTCAGGGTGCCGACCCCATTGTGAGGGCAGGTGAACACCTATGCCAGAAACTTGACATGTGTGCTCTAATATCTCTCGACCCGTAGGTGGAAATGTTAGCAAAACCTAAGGAACTTTTAAAAAGTGTACATGTCTAGACTCCCTCCCAGAGATTTCAATATACTCTCTTCTCACGCTGAACACCAGGGGTCCCCACACCCCGGGCCATGGACTGGTACCCGTCCATGGCCTGTTAGGAACCAGGCCACACAGCAGGAGGTGAGTGGCGGGCAGGCGAGTGAATCTTCATCTGTATTTACAGCTGCTCCCCATCTCTCTCATTACCGCCTGAGCTCCACCTCCTGTCAGATCAGCTGCGGCATTGGATTCTCATGGGAGCACAAACCCTACTGTGAACTGCGCATGCGAGGGATCTAGGCTGCGTGCTCCTTATGAGAATCTAATGCCTGATGATCTGAGGTGGAGCTGAGGCGGTGATGCTAGTGCTGAGGAGTGGCTGCAAATACAGATTATCATTAGCAGAGAGGTTTGACTGCACAGAGGCCATAATAAATCAATTGCTTGCAGACACATATCAAAACCCTATCAGTGAGTGGCAAGTGACAATTAAGCTGTATCTGGTGGCAGGCTTTATAGTGGCAAGTGAGTTGATGTACTTCAATTGTACAACTGCATCTGGTGGTAGGCTTTAAGTCAGAATCCAACACTTATTTTAGTCTGCGCATGGCCCGCCCATTATTTTATTTACCACTTCCATCCACGCCTCTTTCCTGCACTGCACACTTGTCTCATAGTTTTCATAAGCTCACAAACTAACCCTAGCCAAAATGAGTAAAAAACAAACATTGCTGGAGACCTTCTTTGGAAAGGGTGAAAGACCCAATGATGAGACAGCAGAAGACTCTAAGACTGCCAACAGAAAGAAAGCTGCATTTAAAAGAAAATACCAAGAGTCCTACTTAAATTATGGGTTCATTGCGACACGTGATTCACATTCTCCAATCCTGCTTTGTATAATATGTGGCAACTGGCTATCCAATAAAGTCAAACCTTCAAAACTGCTTCACCACAAAGAGACGAAGCACCCTGCATTAAAAGACAAGCCTTTGGAGTTTTTCAAAAGAAAAAAACGTGAACACAAAGAACAGAAGCAATTATTGAAGGCCACCACTTCATCAAATGTGTCTGCCCTGAGAGCATCATTCTTAGTGGCTAACCGCATTGCTAAAGCTAAGAAGCCCTTTACTGTTGGTGAAGAGTTGATCCTGCCTGCTGCTAAGGACATTTGTCATGAACTTTTAGGAGAGTTGGCAGTTCAAAAGGTAGCACGTGTTCCTCTTTCAGCTAGCACCATAACTAGACGAACTGATGAAACAGCAGAGGATATTGAGACACAATTGTTAGGATTAATGAGTCATCGTGGTGCACAATCCAGGTTGATGAGTCTACCAATGTTGACAACAAGGAAACAGTACTTGTTTTTGTGCGATATATTTTTCAGGAGGATGTGCATGAGAATATGCTATGTGCACTTTTGTTGCCAACCAACATCACAGCAGAACTATTCAAGTCTTTGAATGATTACATATCAAGAAAACTGAACTGGTCATTTTGTGTCGGTATATGCACGGACGGAGTGGCTGCCATGACTGGACAGCTTTCTGGTTTCACTACACGGGTCAAAGAGGTTGATTCTGAATGTGAGCCTATGCACTGTGTCATCCATAGAGAAATACTGGCTAGCAGAAGAGCATCATCTGAACTTAAAGTTTTGCACGATGTGATTAACATTATCAACCACATTGAAGTACATGCCCTTAACCCATGTCTGTTCATGCAGCTCTCTGAGATGGACGCAGAGCACACGTCTTCTCTCATACACAGAAGTGAGATGGCTTCTAAAGGTAGATCACTGGCCAGGTTTTTGAGTTAGGAGAGCGGTTCCAGATATTTCTTTTATAAAAACAGTCACCACTGGCAGCACATTTTAGTGACACAGAATGGGTCGCAAAACTTGCTTACCTGTGTGACATATTCAACCTGCTCAACAAACTCAATCTGTCACTTCAGGGGAGAACGACAGCTGTGTTCAAGTCTGCAGATAAAGTGGCTGCATTCAAAGCCAAACTGGATTTTTGGGGGCGACGAGTGAACATTGGGATTTTTGACATGTTTCAAGCATTAGCAGAGATTTTGAAAGAGACTGAGCCAGGGCCTTCTTTCTCCCAGCTGGTGCATGATCACCTATCTCAGCTTTCAAAAGAGTTTGAGCATTACTTCCCAACCACAAAAGACCCCCAAACTAGGAAGGAATGGATCCGTGACCCATTTGTGAATAAGCCAGGTGAACTGACCTTGTCCGTGCTAGAAGAGGATCAACTACTTGAGATCGCAAATGACAGTGGCCTTCAAAGTATGTCTGAGACAACTTCAAATCTCCATACGTTCGAGATTAAAGTAAAGGTGGAATAGCCTGAGATTGCCACAAAAGCACTGAAAAGCCTGCTTCCATTTCCAACATCCTGTCTTTGTGAAGCAGCGTTTTCTGCAGTGACAGCAACCAAAATGAGACTACGGAGTAGACTGGACATAGCAACACACTTCGGGTGTCACTGTCTCCCATCACCCCCAGATGGGACCATCTAGTTGCAGGAAAACAAGCTCAGGGCTCCCACTGATTCTGCATTATGGTGAGTTGTATAATTATTTCATTATATACTACAATGTAATAATAATAGAAATAAAGTGCACAATAAATGTAATGCGCTTGAGTCATCCTGAAACCATCCCACCACCCCCTAGTCCCTGGAAAAATTGTCTTCCACAAAACCGGTCCCTGGTGCCAAAGAGGTTGGGGACCGCTGCTGAACAGCATAGCTGTGCTGTTACATTTCTGTTATATTTGTCATGCTAATACTAAGAGTAAAGTTTATGGTGGGCACAGTAAAGGCAGCTGTCAGCAGGAAATTATTCTGATTATTGGAGGTGACAAGCAAGTTATATGCAAGGGTCAACTCTAGAAGTTGGCAGTGGCTGCCATGAATTGAGAAGGGCCCTGGGGCCATGTCCAGATGTAACAACAACAACAAAAAAAAAGGTGCCAGGTTCGACTATCGGTATCTGCCGTGGGTTAGGGACTGGGCAGTGATGGCACATGGGCCATGTATTTGCCTCTGCTGCCTAGATCCTCTACAAAGCCAGAAACAAGGCTTACGGCTCCAGCCTCTTTGCATTCTAAGTAGAACCCCTTCTGTGAAGCCAGAAACAAGTCCTGGCAATGCAGCTGCTAAACAGTGCTTATTTAAAAATGCCACGGATAGGACTGGGATGACACTTAAAAAAAGGAAGTCAAACCATGTGCTTCCTGGAAACACACCCCAAATACAAAGAAAACAACCTTACAAAGAGGAAAAAGGAGGTTTCCTACGAGAAGCACAGCTAGGATGTATGAGAGAGTGTTAGCAAAGTGATGTCTGCCAGTTCACAGTATTTTCTTTGCACTGCTCAAAGGTAAAGTGAAAGATAACAGTGTTTTGAACATGTTTAGATGTTTTGTTACCAGAGGGAGCTGCAGAAAGCCTGAATTCTCTGAAATGAAAAAGAGAGCACAAAAAGGCAGGCTGTGCATTTTGCTTACTGTCAGTTACTTCACAGCTTTTCTTAAACACCTGAGGCATGATCTGGTAAAGAGGGGTTGGTTAGTAGATATTTTAAATGAAGACAGTTTTCATATTTTCTTAAATGCTTTCAAATAAAGGTTACTGGGGACACCCCAAGGTCAGTGTCAGGTCTGACCTTGGTCCTCATTCTGAGTTGGCTGGACCAGAGGGGGCAATGGTGTCCAACTGCATTCACCTTTTCCCCAGGTGGACAACTCTGAGGACCCATCCTTTCCAGGATCCCCCTCAGCATTTAGCAACTTCGCTATAGGTGAGTTTACACCCACACCGGCATCTCTCTTGGGTGTGTTCGTGCATATTTACTGGCAGGTCTGATCTGTGCTGTGGGAGTGAAAGACTCCCTTGGACTAAGGCAGCCTGAGTCCAGACCCAGCTGTGTGCATACTTCCTAGTCATTTAACCGTCTCCACTCAGTCTCTTCATCTGTAACGGAGGATAATGACTTCTTCCCAGGGCTGTGATGTGAGAACTGAATGACTGTTAAAGCACTCTGTGCATTAAAAAGCAGATGCAAAGCATCGAGTGCCAGACTTCCTCACCGTAAATGCCATCTCCTCAGAGAGGTCTTCCCTGACCACACTGTGAAAATGATCACTTTTCTCCTCCTCCAGCCCCTTTCCCTGCTTTCCAATCATTTATATAGTTAGTTGGTAATGTATTTATTGTCTGTCTCCCACAGCAGAAATCCATGGGCGGGGACTTCTGTCTGCCTTGTCGCCTACTATGATTCCAGGCCTCAGAACTGCACCTGGTCTAAAGTCAGCACTCAGTATTTTTTGAATAGATAAATGGCTCTTTGCACCCCATACCACCTAGCTGATGAAGACGGGGGGCAAATGACTTTTCTTGGTGGACCATCTATCTCCCAGCTAACCACCAAAAACAAAAAAGTAGACAACTCAAAGATAAGAACAATCTTTCTGTTTAATGTATCTGGGACATTTCATGTAATAAGGAAACATGATCAAAAGTTCGCCTGAATAAATCCTAAAAGGAATGGATTTTAGTGTCTTGGGAAGTTCTAAGTTCAACAACTATAAAAATCAAAGGAATTTCTCCCTAGAGGAAAAAACTTTAAGTAGTACCCACTCTGTTTATAAGTTTGTTGCATAAGGGAAAATTCACTAAGAATGAAAGAGGCCTAACTCAGATCTGGCTCAATTTGAATAATAGCTGAACTCTTTTTCATAATATTTGACGGAAGCTGGTCTCAACTGGTGCCTAAAGATGTCAGTCTCACAGAAACAGCCCTCTGGAGATTAGAAAACAAAACACTGAGAAGCCTGCTAACCACTTGCTGATGTCAACTATTTCTTATTCATGTCCAGGAAATAATTCAATTCATAGTGCCAAGGCCCATTAAAAGTCTTCAAAATGTCCCATCAGCCATTTTAAAAGTTCATAATTAAATATGCAGCTTAGAGAGCAAATGAATTTTAGTCAGGGAACCCGGAAAGCAAAATAGTACAAATAATAATGAAGAACAGTTATTTTCGAAACCACTGTGACAACGATTACCTTCTAACAGGTCTACCATAAGTGAAAAAGGGGATGAAAATTTAGTCAATTTTCTACAAAACTCAAAACCCATCCCCCTCCATTGAGAGGAGCAATGGCTAACACTTCACATTTCTCATTTTAAATAAATGTTTCAGGATTCAAAAGAATATGTTTGAATTGCTCCTGAAATATTCACCAAGCTCAATCCCAATTCTTAGAGAAACCACACATCCTTACCCATTGATCCTGGCAGACATGAGAACAGCAGTGGAGAGGCCAAAGCAGTGTCATATTTGTATTGACTTGGAGGCAATGAGGAGGGAAAGTTCTGCCTGGGATAAGCCTGAAACATGCCATTATATCCACTGTCCTTTAAATGGATCTTCATTTCCCCTGGCAATCCCTCTAAGCCCACCCCTTCTCACAACCCCAATATCTCCATGGGAGACGTCAACAGAGCCCTAGCCCGGCACTTCCATCTCTAGGACTCTCTCCCAACACGCCCACTGAACAGCATATTTTCTCTTCAAGTCCACACCTCCTATTTATACCATACTATCCTCATTCTGTTCATCACTGTCTACTGACCCCCAGGAGACCCTGCTTGGATGACGTCAACTCTTGGCTTCTCGTTCTTCTCACCAAGGAGCCCAGGCTCTGGGATAAGACTTGCATTCACAGACTATCTCCAGCATGTCCTCCCTGGAAGACCTTACCTGGGCCACCTTGAGAGGCTCCTGCTTCTCATCTGTAAAGTAGGTCCCATACTACCTACAATTATAGGGCTGCTCTGAGGATCAGATGCTATAAGAGATGTGAAAAAACGTTTGTATACTGGCACACAGTAGACCCTCAATAAATAGTAGCCTCTTTCCTTCCTTTTCTGCCCCCTGCCTTTAACCCTGGTGGGTTCAGAATCCATATTGATGACCCCTTCAGCACTGACTTAACACCTCCCTGACCTGTGGAACTCTAAAACTTTCATCTCTATTCTAGTGCAACACCCTCTCAGCCATATCCTGGGATGCTGAATTACTGTAAACTGTCCCAGCTAAAAAATCCAAAACCCGGAAATGCCCTTCTCTGAGTAGTCCTTTCTTCTGCATGTGTTCACTCCTACTACATATACTCTGTGCCATTATCATGACAGCCAGCCATGCACCCTCTCCCTCCTCTCCAGCTCCATTCAGCATACTGCCCAAGCCAGGCTGCATCCAGGCATTTCAGCCTCCTCCCCTGCAAGCACCTTACAGCCCCTCAACTTCTCGATCTCCTGCTGAGACTGCCTTGTCACACTCCAACCCCAGGAACACTTGCCATCTATCTTCATCTAACAAAATCATCACACCATGCTGACTGGGTTCATTCTCAATGCTGTTTCGCTCCAGCTGGCCCCTCACTACTGATGAACCTCCTCCCTTGGCTCTTCCGAACTTCCACTTACAGCCCTGTTCTCAGCTGCAGCCCTCTAACTCCCAGCAGTGGCACTGCCTCCTGCCTTGCAGAGACAGTCAAGCTAATATGACAGGAGCTATCACAGCATGTCTCTAAGTGGACCTGCTCGCTTAAGAGCCTCTGGTGACCTCTAACAGCCTCATCCTCAACTGCTTCCCAGCACTTGATCCTACTGCTCACCACCTCCTTCTCGAAGCTCGCTCTCTCATCATCCTTTACACTGTACATAATTCTCCTGTCTCTCTCCTCATTGGTTCAACTTCTGCCTCTATGCCCGAAAAGCATAAATTCCATCAATTCTGAGCCACGGGCCCTGACCCTCTGCCCTCAATACTCTCATTGGAAATCTCATTCATCCCCATTATTTTTGCCCTTACCTGCAAAAAATTACTTCCAAATTCCATGCCTTCAGTTCTACTGAATACTCCAGAGGATTCTGTCAGGGTATTCCACGGGCATCTAAAATTCAACATCTTTAAACGTGTTTCTCTCACTTTCTTTCTCCTATTTATATTATAATATTACCAATCTTCCATTCCTTCATTCTTGACTCTTTCTCTCATCCTTGACAATCCAACCATGCCAACTCACACCTATTCTAGCTCCTGAATCCATCACTGCCCCCCATTCCCATGTGCACCCTCCTACTTCAGGCCCTCAAAACTCTTACCTGAAATACTGCAAGAGCTTTATAACTGCTTTTCCTTCCTCCTAAGTCCCAGGGTCCCCACCACCAGATTAAGTGGCTAACAAGTTAAATCTAAATCACAGTTTAGCTTGGAATTCCAGAATTTCTCTAGCCTGGCCACAACCTAGCTTTGCAGCTGAATCATTCTCTACTCTTCTCAATGAACCTTACACCAACTATAACTGTCCTACATTTCACTGTTCCCCAAACATGTGCTCACATTTCCTGCCTCCACACTTCTGTTCTCATCATTCATCCTAACCAATTCTGTACTCATCATATTATTTTCCCAAAATTCTAGCTGAAAAAAAATCTTCGCACTCTTCTAGGCTCAGCTCAAATGTCATACACACCCTGAAGCCCTGCCTGATCTACCACCAAACGTGAGCTCATCTCTTGCTGAGCAGGCAGAGCAGTCTGTCCCTCCACTGTTCTTGGGATTTAAAGCATTCTGTATGACTCCCTGATGACTCCTGCTCATAGAAGTGTCCCCCTCAGCAGGAGGCTCACCTTCTCCTTCCTGCCAAGCTCTCACGCCTTCTAGGACTATCCCCTCTATGCCACTGCTGCTGACTTGGGGCCCTCCTTCCTCTTTCCCCCTTGTCTTGCTCTGCTACTTCTCTGCAGCCAAAGGCTCTAGCCGTCACTATCACCATCCACCCCTTTCAGTCCCTTCCACCCCATGCAGTCTTAGTGTCTCCTAATTCCATCTATACTGACCCTGAAGTATGTCGGAAAGTCATAGGTGTGCAAGCTGAACTGTAAACTTGCATAGAGGTTCTGTTCTCAAGAGAGCTAAAAATAATCTTACAGTGAAATAAGTCAGAAAGACAAACACTGTATGATATCACTTATATGTGGAATCTAAAAAATACAACAAACCGGTGAATATAACAAAAAAGAAGTAGACTCACAGATGTAGAGAACAAACTAGTGGTTACCAGTGGGGAGAGGGAAGGAGAGAGGGGGCAAAATAGGGGTGGGAGATTAAGAGGGACAAACTATTAGGTATAAAATAAGCTATAAGGATATAGTGTACAACATGGGGAATATAGCCCATATTTCATAATAACTATAAATAGAATATAACCTTTAAAAATTGTGATTAACTATATTGTATATCAGTAACTTATATAATATTGTACCTCAACTATACTTCAATAAAACAAGAAAAAACAATAAAAATCTTACAGAATTGTCCTTCACACACAATTTTAATAATCGATTCCTATCATGTCGTGTGTCATATCATTTTCTTTCTTACTCATTTGGCTTATTTAATAGGCTGAAAAAGGCGAGAGTTCCCACATACAACATACAAAAAATGATTTGACCTCTCTCATGTACATTCACTTGATAGAACCTACACTTTTAGTCACCACATTGACATTTTCATTCTCCTGTTTTGGATTCTATTTTTCAATCATCAGGGGAAAAGTACATAAAATATTTAAATAATTTCATATATAAACAAATTGTACAACTAAAGATTGAATCCCTGCACAAACTATTAGAGGCTGGCAGGCAACATCAAAATTTTGAAATATCCTATTGGCTATTGTAAGAAAGCCTAAATCTGGCCCACAGAAGACAGTATGGGGTACCAAAGACAATGTGCAAAAGTGAGAGGCGTACAAAAGTTGGGACCACTGGTATTCCTCACAACACTCAGGGTCATTCTCGACACCTTGGTAATCCTGTGTCAGAGCAAAGTGGGCAAAGGAAACACTCAAGATACCAATGGTGAGAGTTCTGGGTTTTAACGGAACTGAAAGAGAATGCTTAAAATGGTTACCAACTGCACTGTTTCAATTACATAAGGAGTTAAAAAGGCTTTTATTTTACTTTATTTATTTTTTTTTTTGCGGTACGCTGGCCTCTCACTGTTGTGGCCTCTCCCGTTGCAGAGCACAAGCTCCGGACGCGCAGGCTCAGCGGCCATGGCTCACGGGCCCAGCCGCTCCACAGCATGTGGGATCTTCCCAGACGGGGGCACGAACCCGTGTCCCCTGCATTGGCAGGCGGACTCCCAACCACTGCGTCACCAGGGAAGCCCCTAAAGAGGCTTTTATTGTCTTTCCTAATTATAATAGTATTTTATAAACAATAAATTGTTATATAATTGCAGTGTGTTTGAACCTTATTTATATGGAATTCATTCCAAATTTCAAATGACATCAAAATGCATTTTAAAATGTGTCTCAGTGTAAGCTCCCAGAAGGCAGGGCCCATTTCTTCCTTCTCTTTGTATCTTATCTCTCATTATATTTTTCATACAAATGATCAAAAGTTCTTAAAATACACATGACAAGATGAACTGACATTAAAAAAATAAAAGCCATAATTAACCAAGAGGTCTTTTTTTTAAATTAAAGTATAGTTGATTTACAGCGTTTCAGGTGTACAGCAAAGTGATTCAGTTATATATATATGTATGTGTATATATATAAAATATATTCTTTTTCAGATTCTTTTCCATTATTGGTTATTACAAGATATTGAATATAGTTTCCTGTTCTACACAGTAGGTGCTTGTTGTATACCTATTTTATATATAGTAGTGTGTATCTGTTAATACCAAATCTCTAATTTATCCCTCCCCCCCTTTCCCCTTTGGTAATGGTAAGCTTGTTTTCCATGTCTGTGAGTCTATTTCTGTTTTGTAAATAAGTCCCTTTGTATCATTTGTTTCTAATAATACAAACCAAGAGGTCTTTAAAGATGTAATCACTTGGCATCACACACACCCCTATAAGTTACTTTAAATGGGCATATTTAAATCAGACGCAGACGCTTTCCAAGTAAGAAACAGAAAGCCTACAGATAAGAAAACAATTGTGTACATTTATATCTTCATCAGATTATATTTCCTCTCATGCAAATCAGCGGAATCAACTTGCATGGAATTTGACGGCAAGTGTTTCAGCAAAGGCGAAGGAAAATTATTCAGCTTCCTTGGCTCAAAAGCCAACTTGAGCCGTGGCTAGAATGGAAAGGAAATAAAAAGCAAGAGAGGCATCCGCAGAATGTGGCATCCTTTCACTGGAGGTTTTCATTTGCTCCCTCACACTGGCCAATATGAGAGCAGGAAAATGTTTAACTTCCGCCTTCAATGGCATTGCCTATGCTATTCAGGGAATCAGCGAGCTTGAGACCTCGGTATCCTCACCGCACGGCGATTGTTAACACACCACACACACAACTGAAACTTCCACTGCTTCCTCTGAATCCAGAGCTGGCTCCTCTACTAAGAATCTCCTCCCTGGGAGAGGCTTCAGTGGAGCAAGGAAATTGTCTCTCCCTCTGGGTGTGTTACCAGGGTTCCCTCCTCTCAAGGCTTGTCACAGCCGTGCTCTGAGAGACACTGATCTGTGCTCCCCTCACTGTCCCGCTGCACCAGAAACAAGGAACAGCAAAAGAACAGTCATTACTTGTATTTGGCAAGAAAGGCGGCAGTGAAAACTGGGAGGCGGTGGGCATGAAAATGTCAGACTGAGGATCTGAATGAGGCAGGGACAGCAAGCACAGAGGAGCAGTCTCAGGGGAGAGGAGCCTCAACTATAGACAAATAGGTAAGTGATGGAGAAGAAAAGAAAGAGAGAAATGGGGGTGGGGGAGTCCACTACACCAAAGACCAAACAAACTCAGGTTCAATGCTGCTGCCACCTCCTGAGGTACAGAGCAGAATGGATGAAAAGCACACAAACTCTCAAGCTGAATGTCCACAGCTCTAATGCTGGCTCCGCCACCTGCCACTTGCATGATGTGTAAAGGTCAATTTTTTAACCTCTTCGTGCCTCCGTCTCCCCATCTGTAAATAGTGATGATGATCATGACCCTGATAACCCACTAACAGAACTGTCATGAGGTTCAATGTTCATAATGGTTAAGGTTAGAACAAGGTCTGGCACATAGTTGCTACAATTCGGATGATGATGTGGTAAAAGTCATTTCAACACCCCTGACTTCCTTTCCTTATGTAGAAGAAGCTAAACCAGTTACTTTCATCTCTAATAGTCTCTCATTCTACTCACATTATTTGCCACATGCCTTGGGGGAACCACCGCCTAACCCTGTAGGTAAGCATCCTGTAAACCAGGCCTCCCGGTGTCATTTGACACATCAGCCTCCGCCTGTAACCAGTGCTACGCAGCAGGCAACGCCCAGGGTGGGAGTGGGGGGGGCTCCACTGGGCCAGATGCCTGCCTGGGGGCTGAACTCCAGTCTCTGGCGGACAAGGTTCTAGGAGGAAGTATCACTCCCAAAGCACTGACAGCATTCACCTCCAGTAAGTCAAAATGCTACTGCACACGACTTTATGCCAAAATAAAATATTAGGTATTTTCTTTTTCCTTCCACTTTGGATTCAAGATGGGTCTTTAGCAAATCAAGTAGGTAAAATATGTCTTCAGAGCACTTTCTTCAGTTCTCTACCTCAAGCCCATTCCAAGCAGAGGTGGATTAAACAGCAGGATGGGGTCACAGGGAAGTTCTGCAGGGACCAATTTGTAAGGGGCACTAAAACATCACTAGGACACAGAACATCACTAAAAATGTCATCAAACGGTGAAAGATGTGTATTAAACGTGATCGGAAGAACACGTAACTCAATGGATCTTATCTGGGATTTTACTGTTCTGCAGGGGTGTCTGGAGATGGGTGGAGAGAAGGGTTTGGGTGGTCACAACTGCTGGGAGAGTAATAGGTGGCGCCAGGAACAATAATCCATGAAATAGAACTTTTCTGTCAAAAATGCCAGTGGCTACCTTATTGAGAAACAGTGCTAAGTATTCCCAGAGAGCACACACCTTCTAAGGACGGTAGTCCAGCTAGCCCCTGGCTCCCCGTTCCCGCCCCCATGGCCCAGGAAGGTGAGCATGCCCACTGGGTCAGATACTGGATTTCCAGGTCACAGAGAAGCTAAGGCTTCTCCTGGCAGCCTCCTCCATGGTCTGACACTCAGGGCTTGCTGCCCGATTCCTGCATCTGGAATCCAAGGCCAAGCACCTGCTCGTGGAAGAGAGTGAATTGTGACCAGCATGCTCTAACTGTCCTCCACTTGGTTTCACATTTAATTCGCACAGCAACTCCCTGACGATGAGATATTCACTTTCGCAGAAACTCCAAGACTAGCGAAGGAGACTGGGAGGACGCCCATCTAGAATACGTAGCCACAATTGCCCTGCAGCCCTCCTCCCAGACCCTGCCCTGAGCTCTGGGTCCCACAGGATGACCGCCATCCTTGATGCACCTGGAAACTGTAGGCAGCTCCGCGGAGACCCTGCTTCTTCGCATCACTAGCCCCCAAGCCAAGCCCCTTGTGGATGTGTCTGGTGGGCAGATCAGGGTCACATGTCTGTGCCCTAGTGCAAAGGGGTCTGAGAAAACACAGAGTGGGAGACAGTCTCTGACTCCTAACAAGACTGAGGAGACAAATTCCTCAACACGAAAGGGAGCCTCAAACGCAGGTGGCGGAGAGGAAGGGCAAACCTGAGAACATGGGCTCAGAGGGGAGACTTCACCTTCAGGACTTGATTGTGGTTTTCACCTAAGACTAAGGTGACTGTGTATCCTCTGTGCCGGGACCATCTCACTTATGCCTGTCGTCCTGGCTCCATTAATAATACCCTTTTCATTCTCAGAAGTGTTGCAGTTTAGAAAATAAATAATGATACTGTCACCCTCCCTAAGCTCATGCCCTGCAATGAGCCTCAAATGAGGCCTACAGGGCTTTGCACATAGGTACATGCATGTGTGCGCACAGCCCCAAACGGACTGCCCGGAACCGTCTTGCAGAGGCCAGGATCCAATACAGCGGACACTACCTCCACCCCCAGGAACTGCCCCACCCAATTTGAGACTCCATCTTGAGAACGATTCACAGGAACCACTTCCCCAATAACAGAGTTGCCTTGACTTGGTATATGATTTGTTGCTTTGCAGTTGGAAAACCAGGAAGTGATAATTCCTGGAAAAGATTCTTTCCACTGTGTCTGTTTTGTTAAGTGCATTGCTCAGACTCCGTCATTTTATCTCACTTCCCTCAGGACTCTGCCCTGAGCTGCCTTCCAAGTAGCAATAAAATTCAACTTTTTGCTTGAACTTCAAAATGCCAGCATATTTTAGCCCTTTGGGGATAAGCGGCTGGGGGAGGAATAAGAAAAGAAAAAGAGAAATTCAAAAAAGGAAGGTTGAAGGATGAAGCAGAGAAAGGATGGAGAATGGAGAGAAAAAACTAGAAGAGAAAGGAAGTAAAAAGGAAGAAGGAAATTAAATAAGGAGAAAGAAACGAGAGAATCATCTTATATGATGTATTATTCAGATGTTTATTTCCCTTGGACTGTAACATGTGTTGGTAAAAGCTAACAATTCATCAAGCTTGGTGGTCTCAGCCTGATTCCAATGGGTTTCTCCAGCTAAGCTCTCTCCCAGCATCTGAGCCAGTAAGCACTTCTGCCACACATCGCAGGACCACAGAGTCCTCCCAAAGAGCCAGAATCCATCCGGCAGACTGCTATATAGTGGAAGGAATGGATACCTGGGTTTACCCAAGCTAACGCTCAAAATAAACCCTGAACACAGTCTCTTGTGATGTTAATGCCAAGGGGAAACAACCCCAAATATTATCCAACCCTAATTTTGAGTCCCAGCAAAATAAAATTGAGAAACCCTTCCCAAGCTACAGAACAACTTTACCTGGAATTATCAGCTTCTTGAGAAAAGCCTTCCTCATTTTGAAAAATCCTTAGGTCAATTCCATTTAGGTCTTCTGTTATTCCCAGTGATGTTTTAAAACAATGGTACTCAAATACATATTCCTAAACTGATAGAGGGGAAATCACAGTTCACGAATTAAGACAATGACACTTCTCAAAAACCAATACACCCTATAACCCTGCTATGTTACTCAGTGCAAAGGCAGCATTTTCTCTCCGTGTTTACAGGTAATTTAGGCCCTCTGGCATGTTACTATCACTAAATATTGAAAATTTTTTAAAGCTTCTGTTTTAACCCACAACCTCATTCTGATCTGTACATGTCTACAAGGAGAGAGCTGGGGAAAATATCACCTCTTCTGAATGATCCAACCTCACAATTAATAATTGAGAATCTCTTTCTCTTTCTCCCTTGCCTTTTTTCTCTCCGAACTAGAGTGCACTCTTCAGCTTGTTAAGCTCAGCTCACTCCCACTGATAATTCACTAGAGATCATAATTTATGGACAATTGAAGCTGCAGAAACATCTCTTAGAAGGAACAGAGCAGATCCATAGCAACAATTCTTCAGGGGAATATTAATCCCCAGCTTTATGTAGTGCTAAGTGTACAATAGTAATCAGAACTTGAGTAGAAGCTGCTAATCATTGAGGGAAAAGGCTGTATAAAGAATTCATAATGGAATTAGCCTGCGGCAAACAAAGAAAGACAAAATTAAATCAGCCATCAAATTGCACCAAGGAATTTTAATTTACAGGTTAATGTAGGATTATGTAACTAATCACAGCTAACATTTTCAATGAACAACCAATAAAATTCTGCTCTTTTTCTCCCTCTCTAATCTTACTAATGGTATTCTAATAACATGCTTTTATTACCTTATAATATGTGAAATGATTCTCAAAAATTCTAAGTCTTTCCAACGGTATCAGTGTAAAATGTTAGATTTGAAATAGTCAGTGGAAAGTGTGGATCTAGGAAAATCCATTCCCCAGTTTAGTCCAGACCCAATAATATCCATGTACGTTTGCATCAAATAGATTTACATAACCATATAGCTTTAAAGTATATGCATGTTTTTCATGCAGTGCAGGGAGCTAAAATAGGGCAAAAGAGACTAAATTAAATATGTGAAACTAATTTGGAGCACAAAGTGTATCAGCTAATTCTAAATAAAACCACTGCCATAGATTTATATGTCAATATTGCAGATATATCCAATGACATACACACCAAGGACCACTCTAACGGAGTTTTCACGGTTTATAAATGTAAACATCATAAAAAGAAATAAGGTTTCTAGGATAAAAAGTTGATTAGCATTTCCCACGGGAGGGGGGTGAAATCCTGTATCCTCCCCAGTTATATTTTGATATCAACCAATGCATGACAAAGACGGGGGAAAAAACCCTCTATACAATTTGAAAAATTATATGAAACCCACTGCTTCATAAATATAAATATATAAAAAAAGACAGCATAACTCTTTGCACATTGGCAAGGGGAAACTCCAAAATTATTCTGTATGCTTAAAAAGACATCACTTTAATCAAAAAGATCTTTTTCCAACATATGGCAGAAGGAAAATTATTATAAATGGAGTAAAAAGTATGTTCATAAGCTTTACTTCATGAGGGAAGAATGCTGGGAAGAAAAGGCGACGGCATTCTTCTTGCATATGTTTTTCTTGTCGAGAACAATGTGGGAAAGTCTCATTTTCCTTTAATCTAAATGTTCATTTTATGGAAGCAGCAACACGCAGTCCAGATATTAGCAAAGGAGTTTTGTTGCTTTATAAAGTCTAATTTTAAGATGCTCACTTCCAAAAAAACATTATGGTGTCAATTGCACTACCCTTCAGCAATCCTGTAATAACTTTATTCAACCATTTCTAATTATAATTATATTTTCAATTCCTTTTAGCTATAGAAACTCTTTATCAATCAGAGCACAAGACAGAAAATTACTTTATTACAGCTACAGCTCGTTAGGCTGAGTGCTCTTAATGAAGCAGCCTCATAATCAGATGAAAATCATGCTGGAGAAAACTTGCATCATTAGTCTGGGCCTTAATTACCAAGAAATATAGTCACTAACAATGATATTCCATTTCATGATATGGTGCATGCACCTTCTACACTAGTCGCAATTAATAATTCCACCGACTGCTACAGAATCCTTTCTATTTATTCATAACAATGGAGGGGGGAAACTCTAAATTTAATTGAGCGCTTCAGATTGAGCTCTCTTTCTCCCTCTCTCTCGCATTCAGATTAAAATGTCACAAGGCTAATATTCTATCTTACAATAATTCATCATTTTAATTACATATTTTATGTATGTGAAATGTCTTTTTCAGCTTTATAGTTGAGGCTGACATTTTTGGGGACACATCTAGGAAAATGTGTGGTCTCTTGTGAAGGTGGTTCCTCCTACCCAGGACCACATCAAGGAAATTGCGGAACAAGAAAAGTCACTGCCATCAGTTCGTCAACTCCATCCATACTGAGAACAACTGCCAACGAGAGGAGGGACATTTGTTTAGATGTCAGTGTCTTCTGACGGGCTTTGGATGGCAGGCTGGTGATGCTCTGGGAGGAACAAGGCCCTGTGTCACGGGCGTCTCTGTTAAGCGTGATCGATCACAGACAGAATCAGCAACTTTCCTTTGTGAAAGCCTCCTTTCTTCTGCTCCGTTTCCTTTCACCCTTTCCTGCCTTCCTCTCTCGCCAAGATCCTTGCTCCTGACCTCCTGAGAAATACCTTCAGCCAGGGCAGAGTGCCCTCAACCCTCGTGCTGGGTTCTGCACCCTGAGGGGTCCCTGCGGCCCACCTGACTTCTCATCCTCTCTCCAGGCGGGCTTAATGCTGAGCTCAGGGTGCTGGTACAACTGCCGCTCTTTTTCAGAAGCAAATTAGGCAATGGGGTGAGGTCAAAGAGCACTTGAGGGAAGGCAAATGGCAATGGGGTTGGCACAGATAAATGAGAACCCCATCTGAACTCAAAACCCAAGTGTGCCTACAGCTGAACTTCCTGCCTGACATCTCCTTTCATAGGAATCGGTGCCAAGCAGCTGGTTTCATTAATCTGGCCTGTGCTTTCCCCAATCATCTGCCTTATAAGCACCAAGCAGTTTGATAAATGAAATCGATAGAAGAGAATGACTTGGAAAAATCCACAGGGCTCAAGATGAAAAGTTGGCTATAATAAAAGACAATGCTAATTTTTTTTAAGATTTTAACATCCAATTTCTATAGTATGAATGTAAAAATCCCAACTTAAAGAACCTTGGCTTCACCCTAATTGGTGTTGAGCAAGCTAGGGCACAGTTCCTGACACACTATCAGGAGACACAATCTTCCCACCCAAGTTCAGACCCCAAATAAACGAATGACTGAATAAAGTAATATATGAAAAACCACCATCGAATAAAACACCAAATGACAATTAGCTTGATGATGTTGAAGAACTGGATGGATCATGTCTTTGTGCCTTCTGGCACTGCTAAGGTTTGGAGGGAAGTCGTGGCAAGTAGCGTTGTATTTCACATAGACTTTACAGCAAAAGTGGACTCAGAGGAGGAATTGGGAAGATGAGAGCCAGTCAGAACCAGCAGCGCAGGAAGATGCAGCTGCCTGGAAAGGAGCACTAGGTGGACAAGAGGAGGTGGATCTGGACCAAGATAAAAAGCTACGGGAAGCAGCAGGAAATGAAAGCTGTCCAGGAAGACAGCAGAGAAGAAGGACATTAATCAGAACCACACAGAGCACATTTCCATAAAAAAAGTGTTTGGCATTCTGGACAGCACAGTGGCTTGCAAAACAGATCCCTAAAGACAACTGGTTTGCAAAGCCCAGCCTGACACCCTTAGAAGCAGCCTCTAAGCATCCTTAGAAGAGAGCCAAGTGAGAGTTAAAGGGAACCGGCTGCATTTCCGTGTTCTTCCATCAACGCAATGTCAGGAGAAGACGTCAGCATTATCGTCCTTGCCTTCAATCACTCCTTAATGTTTCCTCCTGACAGCACTTCACTTAAGTACAGGAGTCACTGCAGGTGTTTCCATCTGACAATGGCTACGCTCAGGGACACGGGAGAGGCCCCAGTGGAGCACTAGACCTTTGTCAAGGGCTGTGTCTCACATTCTGATGTTCCCACTCTCCATGCCTGGCAATGTCCACATCCAGTTCCACAGTGAGACAACAGCTGTATATGGGGAGACTGAAGAGCCCTGCACCGTGGAGGCGTTCAAGGGGAGGTACCCAGCTTAACAGCCCAGTCCTTCAGCATCACTGCAGTGGCTACAGCATGAGATCTTCCTGGGGCCTGCCACATACTAGCTAGGGGGTCTTAGGAGGTTGACTTAACTCCTCTGTGCTTCAACGTTCGCATCTCCAAATAAGGGCAACAATAGCAACAGTGTTGCTGCAACGGTAATCTCGGAAGAGGCATGTAAAAGTGCTCATAATACAATCTGGCACATTAGTAAGTTTCAATACAGTCATCATCACTGTCATCATTACAATCATCACCACAGACAAGAGACAGGCATGGCTTGCACTGAAAATTGGTTCAAGGATTTCAAACAGTGGTTTTCAAACTTGGCTATACATGGAAATCACCTGCCCTGAATTCCCCCACCCCAGACCAATTAGCTCAGAAGCTCCCAGGTGGTATTCTTTAAAGCTCTTTGCATGATTCCAGTGTGCAACCAGGATTGAAACCCACTGGTATGGAGTCTTGAGGCCTACGCATAATATTTAGACCATGATGTTGCCCGTTAAAAGGCCTGCATCTTGGAAAGTGGCAAAGCCCTCATCTCAGTCTCCCAGAGAGCAATGGGGATCTTGGAACTCCACTTTTAAGATGTGATGGTTTGGAGCATTTATGGCCCATGAAGGAGCAGCCACAGCCTTGGCTGAAGGAATGTGCCTGGTGGCTTTTCCAGCTGGCAGAATGGTCCATTTACAACATACAGAGTGTAATGCATGCAGCCAAATGTTCCCATAAGACAGCACCTGTGACTTGCAAACTCTTCTGTCTGGGGCCAGGACACACATGTGCCACAAGGACAAAGGTCGCCCTTGAGCACCAGTGAAAGGACTGTCTTCCCCTGTGGTTTAGTAAAAGCAGCCCAGGCAGAAACTGCCCAGAGAGATTACATTAAGGCCCCAGGGGAGGAAATGACTACCATCCAGATCTCTGAGAGTGAAGATGAACCTGTCAGAATGTATGAAGTTAGATGCAGGCGAACCCTGAATGAATGGGACACACCTAACCAGTTAAATCCTTAGCTATCTTGATGACTTAGGCAGCTGTCTGACACTTGCATTTACAGGATCTAGGAAAACTAAAACTTTCAACTACTCAGACTCCTCAAACCCAAATAAATCTGCCAGATGCTCATAAGACAATCCTCTATTTATTTGCTTTTAATATTTAAGACACTTCCGCCACAGAAAGACCTCCAAGACCAAGCATGAAACGACAGAAGAAACACAGTTTAAAAAAAGAAATTAAGAACAATAAGCAGCATCTAAACTCATCAGTCATTTCAATTCAAGTTTTTCTTCTGGCAGGAAGGGATTAATTTAGACTGTGGTGGTTACCGGAAATCTGAAAGGGGATCAGTTCATCCCAAGGAGTACAGGTTAGCACAGCCCTCCTGTCCTCACAGGGAGCTGGAAAGGATGGGAGGGTTCAATTTCCCTCCCAATTAGAGACATCAAACCCCCCCACTTTGTGTAATTATTTAATATTTCATGAGGTTTTGCTTCAGTGATTTTTTAAAAAAGCAAAACCAAAATAAATAAATAAAATGCAAGCTCTCCCTTGAAACACCAGAAGCAGATCAGAAAAGGAAGACTTGAGAGACTGACTGAGTCAAGAGTCCTGGGTTGACGACTTCTCTCTGACCCAAATGGGCCGAGTGACCTTGGGCAAGTTACCACACCTCTTGGGGCCTTGGTTTCCTCGTCATTAAAACCAGAGAGTCAAGGAGGATCACCAAGGCCATGCAATTCTGAAGTCCACAATTCTACACCTTCTTTCCTTTGCCTCATTCTTCGAGTCTACGTTGCTATTCATGGAAATATTTTCATAGGAAAACCAAAATCACTACAGGCAAGTATTCTCCTCCCTACAGGTTATGTAAAAAAAAGAGGATAGAGTTGGAAACAATTAGATAAAAATAACTTCACTGTCAAATTTTCAGACAAAGAACCCACAAAAATATGCAAACCCCAAGAGCGAATACTGTTTTGAACGTTTCACTCCTTTATCATGAAGTGTTTTTAACCTGATGAAAGTGGTCTTTTCTTCATGATTGTAGATTACCTAGTCAGAAGTTGTTGGGTCTACGCCTGCCCTTGAATGAGTGGCTGAGCCTGTGCTTAAGACTCAGGGGACCAGAAGTGTTCAGAGTTCATGAACAGCCAGGTCATCACTACAGCAGAACACAAAGCATCTGTCCCATCACTGGGCTGTTTCTAAACTTTCACTCCTCCCTCTACCCAAAAATCTTGGCAATCAATGCCATGACTTCAAGGGACCAACATCCCAGCCACAATTTGCATTGTTAAGTACCTTTTCATCCGACTTTGTCCCTTCTTTCCACTTTGCCTCTAAAATGTCTGGAAAGCAGGAGTTCTGCTATACAACTCCTTGCTAAGCCCCATGGCATCTAGGGGAAAGTAAGAGTTAGTGTCAGCCAGCCTCCTTCTAAGTGCCACGAACCATGCCATCTGCACTCCATTCTTCAGGCCAGCGATTCTCAACAAGGGACAATTTGTCCTCTTCCCCACTCCAGGGACATTTGGCCACATGTGGAAACATTTTTGACTGTCACAAGTGAGGACAGGGGAAATGCTGGCATCTGGCTGGTGGAGGCCAGGGGTGCTGCTAAGCGTGCTACAATGCACAGGACAGCCCTCACAACAAAGGATTATTAGACCCAAAATGTCAATAATGCTGAGAAATCCTGCTTTACACCACTGAAAATTTCACAGAAATTATGAAATAGATTTTCTCATCCTCATTTTACAGATAAATCTAAAGAGGTTAAGTAACTTCTCCAAGGTCACCTAACAAGGCAATAGAAAGGCCAGGAATGGATCTCAAGTCTCTGGGTCCAAAGCCCCACTGCCTCTCCCTGAATGAATGAATGAACAGAGAATAAATAAAGTCACCCTGCTGCTCTGTGACAGGGAAGCCAAAAAAGGGCAGACTGCACTAGGGGCAGATGCAGGTTGACCTGAGACCATCTCACTGCTGATGCCCCAAGCCAGATGCTCAGTTAAGACATGCTCACGGCCTCTCCAACACTGCTCACTGGAGCTGCCCACCCCAATGGAGTAGAGACAGCGAGGTCAACCAACAGGACCTCACGTTTTTATGACACTGTCCGGCTCCAGGGGGCTTCTGGGGAAGGCACAGCTACTACTCCCCAGAGTGTCTCATGAGAAAGCTGAGAATTGGAGCCGCAGAGGTGCACATGCAGAAAGCGTAGGCCGAGACTGGCCACCTGGGGAGGTGGTCGGACCCCTTAGGTCCTTTCTTTCAGGAAATGGAGATGGATGGGAGAACAGTGATTGGGAATGGTCCCCACCCCCCGCCGACCCCAACTTTCCCCTTGTGGGAAGGCCACCTCTCTATCAGCTAATTGCTTTCAGTTTCTTTGAAAAGTAAGCCATTCACTCGGTAGAACCACACACAAGATGGTGGTGGTTTTAAAAGATAACAACTCCCCCCTCCATAACCTCCCCAAAAGCCTGCTTCACACTACTACTAACTGAGGTTTCCACAGATTGACGACAAGTGCCAGCCTTCACGGTGAAGTGCAGTGGCGAAGGTCAGCTTTCAAACCCTGGTCACTGGAGCCCAGGCTTGGGAAGCCCCCCTCCACCCAGTGCCTCCTGGCCCCTCACATCCCCACTGGCCCCTCGGAAACAAGGACCCACTGTCTGAAGCACTGCAGACTACTGAGCTGGATGGAGTAATTAAGGGCTGCTTCTGTCAACCATTTGTGCTAAAAAGTCTTAAGAATATTTAACTCCCTCAGGCTGTATGCATTAATTAAATCCTTTTTACCTGCTCTCTCAGACTTTTCTGGAAGCAGAAGACTGGTGGGGGAGAAGAGAAGTCCTATAGTATACCACACTGCAGACATTAAAACCCATCCATCAGGAATTTGAAAAGTGCCTTCGCGGTGCTTAGCATCTGGCCCACTCGTAAGGGCCGCTCTCCCAAGGACCAGACCACAGCGACAGAGATGAGTGTGAGTTTGCAGCAGCCTCCCAAAGACACCACAAGATGACTGTGGTTCTAAGGTCATCCTCAAAGCACCCATGACTGGTGGAGCTTTTTTTTATCAACTACTGAGCAGAAGAAACAAAATTTATTAAATAATACATGACTAGGGTTTGTTTATTTATTTTTTTTACTATTAACTAAAATTCAGACTTTATTTGGATTTTACTAGTTTTTCCATTAACGTCCCTTTTCTGTTCCAAGATCTAATCCAGAATAACTTACTGCATTTAGTCAATGTAGTCTCCTCTCATCTATGTCAGTTTCTCAGTCTTTTCAGGCTTTTCATGACCCTGACACTTTGGAGTTCTGGTCAGGTATTTTGAGGCATGTCCCTCAATTTAAGTTTGTCTGATGTGTTTCTCATGATTAGACTGAGGTCATAGGTTTGGGGGAAGAATATCAC
Organism: Pseudorca crassidens; assembly: GCF_039906515.1. Taxonomy (NCBI): domain Eukaryota; kingdom Metazoa; phylum Chordata; class Mammalia; order Artiodactyla; family Delphinidae; genus Pseudorca; species Pseudorca crassidens. The sequence continues at coordinate 35,812,089 of NC_090309.1, forward strand.
AGCGATAAACTACCTTCTCATCACATCCTACCAGGAGGTATACATACACACATCACTGGACATGCTCACACTGACCACCTGGTTAAGGTGTGTATAGCAGGCTCCTCCACCGAAGGCTTACTCTTTTCCCCCTTCTATAGTCTATTCTTTTGAAGCAAGACACCAAGTCGAGCCCACATTCAAGGGGGAGTGAAACATTTTTATCATGCTCTGCCCTAGGACAGACTTCTCAATAAGACGTAGAAATCAATTTTTTCAAAAAAGCATAATCTGGAAGTCAGGACCTTGGGCTCTAGCTTCAGCTGTGTGACCTGGGAGGCATCACTGCTGCTTAGAATGGTTTGCTCAGCCTCCCCTCTGTAAGATACACAGGGTGGCCCTGCCTTCTCCAGAGGGTGGCTGAGGGATCAGAGGAGCAAGACATGTGAAAGGAGTTTCAGCTGCCATGCTGCACCCCACGGCCATGAAAGTTAAACTCCTGCCATCTTCCTTGCTTTCCCCTGCACCTGCGAACACACAGCACTTGCCCACTTCTGGCCTCTGCTACCTCTGCCGGAAACGCCCTCCTCCCTCTCTCTGCTCAAATATCACCTCCCTAGGGAAGTCTCCCTTGACCTTCCTACTTAAAATAACATTCTCGTACACTCCCTCTATCCCTTCACCCTGCTGAGGTGAAGTCTATTATAGTCCATTTTTATTTCTATTGTCTGCCCCCTACACAAGGTTGCTTGCCCCTTGAAGAGCAAAGACTTGGTACATTTTATTCCCCCACTGAATCCCCAGTGCCTAGGACAGAGCCTGGCCCAAACTAGGCAGAGTGTCAAGAGATATTTTCTGAAGGAAGGAACACACGGGAATGGTATTTTCCTGTGTCTTTACAATGCTTGGTGTCCTTGTAGATTTGGGTACCCTTGGGATAACTACAACATCACACAACCTCCCACCAGGCTTAGAACCACTGCCTAACCTATTAGTGACTAAGATTATAATGCTGGATGAAGATACCTCAGACAGGAGAAAGACTATAATATAGGGATGGGAAAATGGTTTTATTTGCCATGACACCTGTGGTCCATGGGCAGTGGCTGCCTAGAAACTGTTTTAAGAAAGTTTCTGAGACCAGATATGGGTTCATTAGGACAATGTGCCATGATTGATTTGTAGTTTTGTAATATCTGCAATGGATAAAAGAACAGGAGCAGTGAGGTGCATGAGATTATATATATATTATTCCTGAGCCTCAGATCATTCCACGGTGAGTAGCCCTGGTTTTCTAACTAACACAAAATGATTGCCATTTAGTCAGATTCCTGTAAAATCACTGCCTATATCAAGGGTTGGTAAATTTTATATATAAAGAATCAGTTAGTAAATATTTTAGTATTTATACTATTTAGTATTTAGACATATAGTAGTCTCTGTGGAAACTACTCAATTCTGCCATTGTAGCACAAAACGGGCATAGACAATACATAAATAGTGGGTATAGCTGTATTCCAATAAAACTTTATTTACAAAAACAGGCTCCAGGCTAGATTTGGTGGGCCACAGTTTGCCAACCTCTGACCTCCATAAATTTCCCTTCAGAGAACACTTTCACCAGCCCACTGTCCCTATTCCCCCCACCAAAAAGCAAGAGCTTTAGAAAGACCAAAAATTATTATTCAGCACTTGCTAGATCTTCTGACTTCTGCCTACCTAGAGTCCACAGAAATTATTTACATATCAACATCTTCTGGCACTTTAAGAGATATCAAAAATGTCACCAGTCACCAAATGTTTCATTACTGATTGCAAACGTCTTTAGAAAAATACCACGGTGGGTTTCTTTCACTGAGTGATTTATTTCAGATATAATTTCAGTTTAATTAATAGGGGACTTCGTTGTGATCCGGAGGGTGTGAGAATCAGCAGAGAGTCTGTGGTTTGGTTAAGAGGAAACTAGAAACCTGTCTGTGCCTGTAGAAGGAAAATTTTACAAAAGAGAAAAAGAAAGCTGGCATTTTTGTGAACATCCAGCCTATACCCTCATTAGAGGAACCAGTGCAATATCTTAGAAAAACAAACTAACAGGAGGTAGAGGAGGAACCAAGAGGTACAAATTAGGAGGGTGTGGGGCAGGGGGGGAAATGGTATCTGGCTTATGTACGCCCTGAAAATAATTCTGTTTCTTAGCTGAACTGCAATCTTTATCTGTACCATACGTCCTTAAAAATCCAAAATCAGCAAAATCAACAGTACGATTTATTAGGCCCCGCCTGGCACCACACAGCAAAAGTCAAGAGACACGGTCCCTGCACTTGAAGAGCCGAGTCTTCCTTCAAGTGGCTTCATTTGACTTCCTGGCATTCTCAAAACATATAATCACTTATCTAAGCAATAAAGCTTATTTTTTGAGGGGTGCATTTGGAGGGGAGAGGGTTGTTGTTTTCAATTACCAATAAGCAAAACGCCTCATCCACATTTCCCAAAACACCAGGTTACATTAGTTTCAGTTTTAATATCCTGCCAAAGAGAGAAAAAAAGGCCCCAAATATGAAACAAATACAGCTGTCTAATATTGCTGTTCAAATGCCACTGCATTAAATAAAATTCCATGCTGTAAAATTTTGCAAGGTGATAAAACAAAAATGATATAATAAATATAAAACATCTGCATTTTTTTAACAAGACATTTGGAAACCGATTTCATTTATATTTAAACTTGTTTTGAAGTGTTCCTCGTTTTGAAAAACATCCTAGTTACAGCATATTAGATTTTTTTTCCCCAGGCGAAAGATTAAAGGGCTGATGCCCAAATAAAGGAGGATGGAGGGAGGAGAAACCACCATTGTGTTTTCCAGAATGAACTTTGTATTTGAATCTTCAGCTGGCTTTCGGTCATAAAAAGGGGCGATGAGTGCCTCCCATCAGCAGGGCTGGAAAATGGATCCTCTCACACGCACAAAAATGAGTTAAAACATCATGAAGTTTCTGGCAACAACTAAGGCACATACACCCAGAAAGCAGAAAGTTTAACAGTGTCTCTGTCTCTCTCTACGTGCCTAGGCAGGGTAGTTGCTAAAACACTGGGAGAACAGTAAGACCACCCACCACTTTTGATTTAGGCAGGCTTTGGTCTGGAGGGGTAGTCCTCAAATAGGGGGAACTCTCTGCCTCTACCATCAGGCTGGGAAACCCAAGGTCTGAGCACCTGGGCACTGGACTTACAACAGCTCAAAAAGGTCTCAGATTTCTTTGGTTTTTACAAAAGAGCACAAATACCATTTGGGAAAGAGGGGACAAAACATGCATCTGTTTGCTACAATCTTAAGCACCCTCATTCTCCATTGCTAGAGAGAAGAATCCATGGATACCTGAATTCACAGATGGGAACTCCACCACCACTCTACCCAAACACCATTTTATCTACAACACCCATCTTTTGACCAAATCCAGATACAGAGCTGCAAAATTAGGAGCAAGTTCTTTGTTCATTTCATGGCTTATAGCAGAATGGATAAATTGTGCTTGGAACAATCAAGGGAAGAGAATCTGACCTGAGGACTGCTCATAGATGAGCTTTCAATGTTAATATTAGCTAACCTTCACTGAGCACCTCTTTGTGCCAGGAACTTTACAAACACTGCCACGTTTCATCTTTATGACCACTGTTATTTCAGGTGATCGTTATCATCACCTTCCAAATGAGGATGAGGAACTTCAGTAGGGCCAAATAAATCGCCCTGGGTCACAGAGCTGGCCAGTGGCAGAGTAGGAACCTGAACCAAAGTCTGGATGACTACAAAATGACTACAGGTCATTCCTCAGCATTTGGTAAGTGAGGAGTGGGTTGCAGCCCAAGTTGTACGTAGAAAGTTTACTGATTTCATCCACTAAGGAGAGGACCTTTGAATGGATCAAAATTCTGCTTAACAGAATATATGAAGAGAAGTGCAATTAATATTTTTCAGCTTAGATTGCATTTGGAACAAGGTTAACCACATATCAAGTAGAACTAGAAGACCACATCTTTTTTTTTTTTTTTTTTTTTTTGCGGTACACTGGCCTCCCAATGCCGTGGCCTCTCCCGTTGCGGAGCACAGGCTCCGGACGCGCAGGCTCAGTGGCCATGGCTCACGGGCCCAGCCGCTCCGCAGCATGTGGGATCTTCCCAGACTGGGGCACGAACCTGTGTCCTCTGCACCGGCAGGCGGACTCTCAACCACTGCGCCACCAGGGAAGCCCTAGAAGACCACATCTTGATGCACAGTTAATGGTGGTGTGTGTACAACACATGTCACTTATACAAAAATGCATCTTTCAAGGCCGTCTGCAACGAATTCACTCTCAAACTGTATCTTTTCTACAATTTATTTATTAATTTGTTTAGGAAACATTTATTGAAGTATAGTTAATTTACAATGTTGTGTTAGTTTCAAGTGTACAGCAAACTGATTCAGTTACACAGAGATATATATATATATTTTTTTCAGATTCTTTTCCATTATAGATTATTACAAGACATTGAGTATAGTTCCCTGTGCTATACAGTAGGTCCTTGCTGTTCACCTGTTTTATATCTGGTAGCGTGTATATGTTAATCCCTAACTCCTAATTTATCTCTTCCTCCCCCTGCCCCTGCTATCCCCTTTGGTAAGCATAAGTTTGTTTTCTATGTCTGTGGATCTATTTCTCTTTTGTAAATAAGTTCATTTGTATCATTTTCTTAAATTCCACATATAAATGATATCATATGATATTTGTCTTTCTCTGTCTGACTTCCTTCACTTAATATCATAATCTCTAGGTCCATCCATATTACTGTAAATGGCGTTATTTCATTCTTTTTATGGCTAAGTAATATTCCATTGTATATATGTACCAGATCTTCTTTATCCATTCATCTGTTGATGGACATTTAGGTTGCTTCCATGTCTTGGCTATTGTAAATAGAGCTGCAATGAACATTGGGGTGCATGTATTTTTTTGAATTAGAGTTTTCTCTGGATATACACCCAGGAGTGGGATTGCAGGATCATATGGTAACTCTATTTTTAATTTTTTAAGGAATTTCCATACTGTTCTCCATAGTGGCTACACCAATTTACATTCCCACCAACAGTGTAGGAGGGTTCCCTTTTCTCCACATCCATTTCTTGACTTTCTAATGATGGCCATCCTGACAAGTGTGAGGTGATACCTCATCATAGCTCTGATTTGCATTTCTCTAATAATTAGCGATACTGAGCATCTTTTCATGTGCCCGTTGGCCATCTGTATGTCTTCCTTGGAGAAATGTCTATTTAGGTCTTCTGCCCATTTTTTGATTGGGTCATTGGGTTTTTTTCATATTAAGCTGTATAAGCTGTTTGTATATTCGGGAAATTAATCCCTTGTTGGTCACATCATTTGCAAATATTTTCTGCCAGTCTGTAGGTTGTCTTTTGGTTTTGTTTATGATTTCCTTTGCTGTGCAAAAACTTTTAAGTTTAATTAGGGCCCATCTGTTTATTTTTATTTCCATTACTCTAGGGGATAGATCCAAAAAAATACTGCTGCAGTTTATGTCAGAGTGTTCTGCCTATGTCTTCCTCTAGGAATTCTATAGCATCGGGTCTTACAGTTAGGTCTTTAATCCATTTTGAGTTTATTATTGTATATGGTGTTAGGGAGTGTTCTAATTTCATTCTTTTACATGTAGCTGTCCAGTTTTCCCAGCACCACTTACTGAAGAGACTGTCTTTTCTCCACTGTATATTCTTACCTCCTTTGACATAGATTAACTGACCATAAGTGTGTGGGTTTATTTCTGGGCTTTCTATCCTGTTCCATTGATCTGTATGTTTGTGTTTTTGTGTCAGTACAATATTATTTTGATTATTGTAGCTTTGTAGTATAGTCTGAGGTCAGGGAGCATGATTACTCTAGCTCTGTTCTTCTTTCTCAAGATTGTTTTGGCTATTCAGGGTCTTTGGTGTTTCTATACAAATTTAAAAATTTTTGTTCCATTTCTGTGAAAATGCCATTGGTAATTTGATAGGGATTGCACTGAATCTGTAAATTACCTTGGGTCATTTTAATAATATTGATTCTTCCAATCCAAGAACACAGTATATCTTTCCCTTTGTGTCATCTTTAATTTCTTTCATCAGCATCTTATAGTTTTTGGAGTACAGGTCTTTTGCCTCCTTAGGTAGGTTTATTCCTAGGTATTTCATTATTTTTGATGTGACAGGAAATGGGATTGTTTCCTTAATTTCTGGGGAACTTTCTGCTCATAACTAGTTTAAAAGCTATCTTCAGCCCAACCCCTGTTCAATTCACACACAAATGCTTAATGAACATGTTCCCTCAACACCATTCCACACACAAAACTGTCAACCAAAATTTTAACTTGTCCCCCTGACATAATATGTTTTCCCTAATTACATAAACAATTCCAGGTTTGGGGTTTTTGTCATTTGGGGTTTTTTTTCTGTGACAGTGATGGATCTTGTGATTATCTCTATAGTGTCTATTCTATGCTCCCATTGAGGCATGAGTGGACTGCCCGGACTCCAGCTCCAGGACCATTTCAGGTCGTCACAGCAATCTCACCTTTCTTGACATGGCCAACCCAGGCCTAAACCAGATAGCTCAGGGCTCAGGGATGATCCAATCAGGGTGAAGATCAGGATTCTTGTTTGATACTCCTGGGAGGAGATGTACCCTCTTCCTGGGATACAAATTAGGAAGCAAATAGCTCCAGTCGTGGCTGTCTGATCTCTTGCAGTCAAGAGAGGAACCAGCCTGACAAAGAACCGACAGTGAAGTCCAACCCACACACAAAGGAGAGAGCTGAGGAAACCTGAGAGAAGGAGAGTAAAAGCCCTGGTTGAGCTCGACCTCATGCTTGCTTTCTCAGTAACATGCAGCAATTCATCCGCTTTCTTGTTCAGGCTGATTTGAGTTTTATTTTGTTTGTGAGTAAAAAAACCCTAACTGGTACACTGAGTTTGTTAGAGCGCTTTGAGAATGTACTAGGCAACCTCCAGCACTAAATCATATAGCATCCACTCAATACCATGAAGTTGCATCTTAAGTCAAGAGAGTTTAGAATCTAGTATCATGATGTAAAAAAACCACACACAGCAAAATTTACTACAGCAAATTCCATGAAGATGGTATACAGTAATTCTTACATACATCAAAGTTTGAAACTCAACTACGGGAAGAAACACTTAAACATGTTCTATTTGACATATTTGTACCCATGCATTAAGGTACTGCAGATTCAATATTTCTACCTTGAAACCTACTGCATAAGGAGGCATGTAAGGTCCTTCCCAATCAGACCCCACCTACTCCACTTGCCTCACCCCATTTCTTGCCTTCATGCTTTAGCACATATTGTTTCCATTAAAGTTCCTTCTACATTTTTCCTCACCTGGCATACTTCTACTTATACTCCAACGCCCAACTCAAATACCACCATCTGCCTTAAATCTTCTGACTTCCTAGGAAACAATCACTCTTTGCTCTGGACTCTCAAAGCACTTTGTTCAAATCTCTATTAAAGCACATACCTTGTGCTTTGAGACTCAGCCGTTTACACACAGACCATGAACAATTCTAGAGTGGAAGCATGTCTAATTCATCGCTGTATCTCATTTTTTTAAGAGGCAGAATTTTACATTTATTCACTTAACATTACACCACAATTTTTTTCCTATTTTTGCCACAATCTTTTTTTCTCTTATATCCCTCCCGCACTTCCCAGCCCAAGTAACTGATATCACCTGACTGGCACCACTGTATCTCTTGTTTAGCATATAAGACTGGCTCAGAGTATGCAGTCATTGTGTTTGCTGAATAGATGTTCTTAATTCAGTTGACATATCCCAAATCTACCCATTTCTCTCCATCTCCACTACCCATGGTCTAATTCTGTCTTAGCTGGGTGACAGGAAGAGCCTCCCTAAATGCTCTGACTGCTTCCATTCTTACCCTTTTCAATCTTTTCAGGGCAGACATGCCTTCATAAGAATTAGAAAAAGGCAGCCCTCTGAGTGGTTAAGTTAGAAAAAAATCCCTCTTCTAGACGGATACAACTTACTGGGAAACTACTACAAAAGAAGACGTCTATTTTCAACAGAGTTACTAAACTGACGGAACGAAAGCCTGGAGTTGGTGGTCTTTGCCACTGCACTGAGGGATGCATTCTTGAGACTGAAGTAAACGAGGAGGAAGAAAGATGGAAAAGGACAGATTCCTGATTGTGTTGTTGAGCATCTGGGTTCAGCCACACCTGAAAGAGTTGTCCCTGGACTTTCTAGTTACCTGAGCCAATTAAGTTACCTTTGTGCTCAAAATAGTTTGAGTTGTACTATAGACATTTACCACCTAAGCAGTCAGAACATATACCATTGCTACATGCTATGAGCACAACATTGAAATGTGACTCAGGGACAGTGTTTCTGCAAAACCTAAAGTACACAGGACTAGAGACCAGATTAGTTAGTACCAGTATAGGTCAAGACTCTCCAAGGTCTCTAATTCAAACCCATTTGCAGAATCTGCTTAAATTAGGACTCTATATTGTAATTCTGTGCTTTGAGTTCAACATGAGTGAGCCCCAGACTGGAATACACAAATTTGCCTTTTATTTTCAAAATGCTTTTGTCATACACATCAGAACTAAGAGGAAACGCTCATGAGAGGTCATCATTGGTATCTCTCTACCTCCACATAGTTCTGCCCTGAAGTCACCCCAAAAACAGAGCTGCGTAACACGTCAAAAAGGAAACTGGGGCTTCCCTGGTGGCTCAGTGGTTGAGAGTCCGCCTGCCGATGCAGGGGGCACGGGTTCGTGCCCCGGTCCGGGAGGATCCCACATGCCGCGGAGCGGCTAGGCCCGTGAGCCATGGCCGCTGAGCCTGCGCGTCCGGAGCCTGTGCTCCACAACGGGAGAGGCCACAACAGTGAGAGGCCCGCGTACCGCAAAAAGAAAAAAAAAAAAAAGGAAACTGGCCTGACCTTCTGAAAAGAGTTTGAGTGTTCAGATGGTTTCATATCATTTTTTTAAAAAACAATTGTTCAGAGGTACCAATGTAATCCTATGAAATATTGAACAGAAAGCCTTGAGGGAAAGTCAAAAAGCAACCAACATCATTAGATAGCTTGCCCTATTATAACCAAGGTTATAACTGTGGCTAAGAAAGTGAGAAATTCTACCAATGGTTTATTTGTTTATTTACTACTACAGGCACATCCACTGCCTGCTTCCCACTTACCCACCCCATCTCACACAAGGTTGGATGATTTGATTTGAGAAGCCTGTCGCATGGTGGATGGGCTTTGGGTTCTTTTGTTTCTGACACTTATTTTCCAGGTGGCCTAGGCCAGTCAATTATCTTCTCCTGGACTCAATTTCCTCTTCGGCACAAATGGAGACAGTAACAATGCAGAGGCTCCTGTGAGAAGCGAATGAGATTCCCAGTTCAGAGCACCTACACAGTGTCAGAAACACAGCAGGTGCACAAGAGACACTTGTTCACTCGCTTTTTACTGAACTGTCTTAAGCAAAACTAGCCAGTTATTTTGGTATTAAATAGGGTAATTTCTTGTCAAAGTGTTCCCTGGCTAGTCAATTCCACCAACATTGGCCCATGTGCTCAGGCCAGTCTTGAATCTTGTTTCCCTCACAACCCACATCCTATCCACCAGCAAGACCAGCTGGTTATATCCCAATAAATATCTCAAATCTGACAATCTCTCCCCTCCTCCTACTCTTCTGTCAACTTCATCACCATCTCTCTGCTGGATACTGCAGCAGCCTCCTAGCTGGTCTCCTACCTCCCCAAATTGTCTCTTTACAGTCTCCACATGGCAACCAGGATGACATTTTCTAAAGTACAGAGCAGATCATATCACTCCCCTGCTAAAATCCTCCCATACCTTCCAATAATATTAATAACTACAATAATAGTAGCTATAATTTATTGAGCACATACTATATAAAGAAGGGCACAGGTCTAGCACTTTGGACATATTACATTATTTAATCTAAAACAACTGTCCAGTGTCTGTCGACAGATGAACAGATAAAGAAAATACATAGAGAGAAAATGTATTCCATATATATATATATAGAGAGAGAGAGAGAGACAGAGAGAGAGAGAGACAGAGAGAGGGGGAGAGGGGGAGAGAGAGAGAGAGAGAGAGAGAGAGAGAGAGAGAGAGAATAATTTTCAGCCATGAGAAAGAAGGAAATTCTGTCATTTGCTACAATATGGATGAAACTGGAGGGCATTATAAGCCAGACACAATAAGCCATACACAGAAGGACAAATACTGTATGATCTCATTTATATGTAGAATCTAAAAAAATTGAACTCATAGAACCAGAATGTAGAATGGTAGTTGCCAAGGGTTGGGGGTGGGGGAAATGAGAAGAGGCTGGGAAAAGGGTACAAACTTCCAGTTAGAAGATAGAGTTCTGGGGACCTAATGGACAGCATGGTGATTATAGTTAATAATGCTGCACTGTGTACCTGAAATCAGCTAAGAAAGTAATCTTCAGTGTTCTCACCACACACACACACAAATGGTAACTACGTGAGATGATAGATGTGTTGATTAGCTTGATTGTGATAATCATTTCACAATATGTATGTATATTAAATCATCATGTTGTATACCTTAAAAAAACATTGTGTTGTACAATCTAAATATATACAATTTTTATTTGTAAATCATATCTCAATAAAGCTGGGAAAAAGTAAAATAAAACTGCAGGGCTTCCCTGGTGGCGCAGTGATTGGGAGTCCGCCTGCCGATGCAGGGGACACGGGTTCGTGCCCCGGTCTGGGAAGATCCCACATGCCGCGGAGCAGCTGGGTCCGTGAGCCATGGCCGCTGAGCCTGCGCATCCGGAGCCTGTGCTCCGCAACGGGAGAGGCCACAGCAGTGAGAGGCCCGCGTACCGCAAAAAAAAAAAAAAAGTCACCATCATGACCGCACTGATGGGTGAAGCAGGTATGAGCACCGGTTTGTCACTATCATTATAACCACCAGCATGAGTCCAGAAGGGTGTTCCCTGAGGACCTCTTATTATTTTTGCTGGGGGTTTAAAAACATGGGGAGGAGGATAATGACTTCCAGTGCTATGACTTATTTATATCAGGTAAATGATATAAATCTTAAATCCTTGATTCTAACTTTGATTCTGAACAGAAAAATGCCTATGGGGAGAGTGAAAAGTCTATGGCATGTTTTTGGAAATTGCTTCTTAGAACCCTGAGTTTTTTTGCCCCCTCAGTGAATGAACTACTCTTTGAAAAACTGTGAAGCCTGAAAACTGACGGTACTGAAAACATTCTCTCACAAAAAAGGCTTACTTTAGCTTTTTAAAAAATATTTGTGTTTCTTTAAATATTCCTACAGTTCTTTTTTTTTTTAAAGGCAATTCAATTTGGGGGAAACATTATGACAATATGCTTCTTCGTGCCAAAGAAAAGCTTTTCATTGGCCTCTTTCGTGTTTCTGGCTTTCTTTTTCCAGCTGTTATACCAGATATAATCAGCCAAAACTGCAATTTGTCATCTCCATCAAATTTGGTTTACAATTCTCAATGTTGCAGTTTATATGAAAAAAATTATGGACTAAAACTCAGAGTAAAGTGAAGATTTCACAGATTAGGGACAAAGTTAATATTCCTCAAAAGGTTGGATTACAAGCAGACCTGAAAAACACTGAAGTTTATCCCAGATGTCAGACACACAGAACTGCCTGTTCTACTGAAATGTGGTGGAGCAGAGGCCATATCCACACTGCCAAGCCAGCCTTGGGATTTGGTTCCCTCGTACAAGTAACTGGATGATCTGGGGAGGGTGGTGGATAAAAATGAGCTCTTAGACCACCTGACCTGGCAATCCAAACAGAAATATCACATTTAGCCTCCTGATTAAAGTTGACTGAATGGTTATTATATGCTTCCAACCTACCATCACTGCCCACATCAGCAACATATTGTTCAAAATAGTTACCATTTATTGAGCAATTACTATATATCAGGCAGTGTGTTGGGGAATTGGCACGGCCTTATTTTCTTGAATAAATGTTTGTTGCGTAAGTGGAGGTTCTTTATATTGGGATGAATAATATGAAACTGACATTTTTGTAGGTGAAAACAGTCGAGTAGTAGCAATTTCATGCAGTTCACTCTAATACTTGTTCTGTGCCTCCCAGCTGACCCAGCACAATGCTTATCACTCACGGCAGGGCTCAGTAAACTCTCATTTCATTTATTCTTAGTTTTATATAGAAACAACCTCCAAGAGGGGGACAAATAGCAGTATTTCAAGGAAGATTCAATCTAGCCGTCTCTGCTGTGCTGTTCTCAGCCACACAAGTTTCATCTGAAAGGTCTTAGGCCACCCACCTGCCTCCACCCCCTCAAAGCTCACTTAGTAAAACAATGAACCTTACCGGTGTGCCCTACCCAGTATAATCGCAGGGAGTTACGGGACACTGCTGGGAGGTACTCAGTTACAACTCTTCCCTACTATCTCCAGGCAACCCACTTTTCCTCTCTTGAAAATCACCATAAAAGGCATTGGATGGTTAAAAAGCTGCAGAGGAGTGCCCAGGAGAAGTGAATTCAGTACTGGGGTCAACCTTAAAAATTGAATTCTAGAATAAACATATATCCCAATTAATAATATTTATCATTCTTTAGGAGGTGAAACAAGATCACAAGAAATGAGTGACAAGAAAAAAGATTCCACCCCTGATGAAGTTGTGGGGATGCTGGTGAAAGGATGCTCAAAATCCCAACCAAAACCCTAGAAATTTAAACTGAATGAGAACAGAAAAGCCAATGAAGCCATTCAGACAAAGGGGGTATGAAGTTATTCCATTTTAAAACATTGCCTGAGGGAATGTCTTTGCCCAGCCCCTTCTCACCTGACCAAGGAACAAAATGAAACAAACAAAAACATGCAGAATCAAGGGGTTCCATTTTCACCAGAAGTTAAACTGAAACCAAAGACCAATGGCTGCCCATCTTTACCTTTTCTAGGGCAGTGAAACTACTCTGGATGATACTCTGATGGTGGATACCTGTCATTATACGTTTGTCCAAACTCATAAATGTCCAATACCTAGTGAACCCCAGAGTGAACCCAACTGCAAACTGTGGACTCTGGGTGATAATGACGAGTCATGTAGGTTCATCGACTGTAAGGAACGTACCATTCGTGGGGGATGTTGATGGCGGGGGAGGCTGTGTGCATGTGTGGGGGCAGGGGGTACATGGGGACTCTCTGTGCCTTCTACTCAATTCTGCAGTGAACCTAAACCTGTTCTAAAAAATAAAGTCTACTTAAAAGGAAAAAAAAAAAAAAAAGACCAATGGCTGAACAACAGAGCACATTCCCACACCTCCCACCATCCATTTGAACATTTACAGCTCAGAATCACAGAAGATGAAGGTGACTGTCAAGATCTGGTGTGTTTTGAACTAGGAATAATTTACCATTTGGGGGTAGGGGATGCTGAGAACATCCCAAGCCAATCTCTCTAGCCCACTCGTTATGGAACTAATAACGAGACAGGGAAACATCTGCCTGTCAGCTATGAACATGAACCAGCTGATGCATCTATAGACATGAGACACCCAACCTGCCCCACCTGGTGTACAGGACTACTGGAGCAGGGAGGAGATGAGGAGAGGGGAGGAGAGGAGAGGGCTGTTGAGAGGAGCACTTTTCAGAACCTGAAGAAAAGAAAGTTCATGTAAGGGCTCGCTGTGGCCCACCTATGTTTCCGCCTCTTTTCTTCCTTGCCCTACCCCACCCCTTATCCTCATAGGTTAACTAATGAAACTGACATCTTGCAGGTTTTTAGCTACTGGAATACCAAATAAGAGATGTGTGTTCAGCCCCAATGAGAGTAATATGCATGACCAAATGATCTTTTCTTAATTTTGTGAAAGAAAGAAAATGAAGCAGTAGTGACATAAACCTAATGTGGAAATGCGATGCAGGTTGAAAGCTGCCTGTGTGCATTAAGTGGTACCCAGAGCACCCATTCTTCCATCAGGAGAGTGGCCACTCCTGGCCCAGACAGGATCAAGATGGTATAGATTAAGATCTATTCTCCACCAACCCAGATACAGAGCTGACACCACGTAGGGAGCGGCCAGGCTGGGAAAGCCTATGTCCTCTGGCGAAAAATTCTACCTTCTAAGCTAGAAGTGCCACAGCAGGAATCAGGATGCAGCACTGCTGCACAAGGGTTCATACTGTAGCAGCTCTGGGACAAAAACCTGCTCCTACCTACCCTGATTTACAGCTTCTGAAATTCGTGAGCCATTGGCTCTGAGTGCTATAAGTAAGTCATGTAAGGGCTGCACTAGAAGAAATCTTAGAAAAGACCCTTGAGTCTTGCTCTTTTCTGCCAACCCAGCTTTATCCTGTACCCTATGCCATCCCTCAAATGGACAAGAAGTACACACTCCATTTCACTCTCCTCTGTTTTCAAGCAAGAAATCCATGACACAGTCTAATGATCAGCACAGAGACTGACAATGCCATTAAGACTGATATGATCAGCTCGGTGCTTTGTGACCACCTAGAGGGGTGGGATAGGGAGGGTGGGAGGGAGAGAGACGCAAGGGGGAAGAGATATGGGGATATATGTATATGTATAACTGATTCATTTTATTATAAAGCAGAAACTAACACACCATTGTAAAGCAATTATACTCCAATAAAGATGTAAAAAAAAAAAAAAGACTGATATGAACTTCATTGGTTCAAGATGGTGGAGTAGAACGACGTGCGTTCACTCCCTCTTGCAAGAGCACCGGAATCACGACTAAGTGCTGAACAATCATTGACAGGAACTGGAACTCACCAAAAAGATAGCCCACATCCAAAGACAAAGGAGAAGCCACATTGAGATGGTAGGAGGGGCGCAATCACAATAAAATCAAATCCCATAACTGCTGGGTGAGTGACTCACAAACTGGAGAACACTTATACCACAGAAGTTCACCCACTGCAGTGAAGGTTCTGAGCCACACGTCAGGCTTCCCAACCTGGGGGTCTGGCAACGGGAGGAGGAATTCCTAGAGAATCAGACTTTGAAGGCTAGTGGGATTTGATTGCAGGACTTCGACAGGACTGGGGGAAACAGAGACTCCACTCTTGGAGGGCACACACAGAGTAGTGTGTGCATTGGGACCCAGGGAAAGGAGCAGTGACCCCAGGGGAGACTAAACCAGACCTACCTGCTACTGTTGCAGTGTCTCCTGCAAAGGCAGGGGGTGCCTGTGGCTCACCATGAGGACAAGGACACTGGCAGCAGAAGTTCTGGGAAGTACTCCTTGGCGTGAGCCCTCCCAGAATCCACCATTAGCCCCACCAAAGAGCCCAGGTAGGCTCCAGTGTTGGGTCGCCTCAGGCCAAACAACCAACAGGGAGGGAACCCAGCCCCACACATCAGCAGACAAGCAGATTAAAGTTTTACTGAGCTCTGAGCACCAGAGCAACACCCAGCTCTACCCACCACCAGTCCCTCCCATCAGGAAAATTACACAAGCCTCTTAGCCTCATCAACCAGAGGGCAGACAGCAGAAGCAAGAAGAACTACAATCCTGCAGCCTGTGGAACAATAACCACATTCACAGAAAGACAGACAAGATGAAAAGGCAGAGGGCTATGTACCAGATGAAGGAACAAGATAAACCCCCAGAAAAACAACTAAATGAAGTGGAGATAGGCAACCTTACAGAAAAAGAATTCAGAATAATAAGAGTGAAGATGATCCAGGACCTCAGAAAGAGAATGGAGGCGAAGATCGAGAAGATGCAAGAAATGTTTAACAAAGATCTAGAAGAAATAAAGAACAAACAAACAGAGATGAACAATACAATAACTGAAATGAAAAATACACTAGAAGAAATCAATAGCAGAATACCTGAGGCAGAAGGACGGATAAGTGACCTGGAAGACAGAATGGTGGAATTCACTGCTGTGGAACACAATAAAGAAAAAAGGATGAAGAGAAATGAAGACAGCCTAAGAGACCTCTGGGACAACATTAAACGCAACAACATTCACATTATAGGGGTCCCAGGAGGAGAAGAGAGAGAGAAAAGACATGAGAAAATATGTGAAGAGACTATAGTCGAAAACTTCCCTAACACTGGAAAGGAAATAGCCACCTAAGTCCAGGAAGCGCAGAGAGTCCCATACAGGATAAACCCAAGGAAAAACATGCCGAGACACATAGTAATCAAATTGGCAAAAATTACAGACAAAGAAAAATTATTGAAAGCAGCAAGGGAAAAACGACAAATACTGTATAAGGGAACTCCCATAAGGTTAACAGCTGATTTCTCAGGAGAAACTCTACAAGCCAGAAGGGAGCGGCATGATATACTTAAAGTGATGAAAGGGAAGAACCTACAACCAAGATTACTCTACCCGGCAAGTATCTCATTCAGATTCGACGGAGGAATCAAAAGCTTTACAGACAAGCAAGAGCTAAGAGAATTCAGCACCATCAAACCAGCTCTACAACAAATGCTAAAGGAACTTCTCTAAGTGGGAAACACAAGCGAAAGGACCTACAAAAACAAACCCAAGGGCTTCCCTGGTGGCACAGTGGTTGAGAATCTGCCTGCTAATGCAGGGGACACGGGTTCGAGCCCTGGTCTGGGAGGATCCCACATACCGCAGAGCAACTAGGCCCGTGAGCCACAACTACTGAGCCTGCACATCTGGAGCTTGTGCTCCACAACAAAAGAAGCCGCAATAGTGAGAGGCCCGCGCACCGCGATGAAGCTTTAAATGACACAATAGACCAGATAGAATTAATTGATATTTATAGGACATTCCATCCAGAAACAGCAGATTACACTTTCTTCTCAAGTGCACGTGGAACATTCTCCAGGATAGATCACATCTGGGGTCACAAATCAAGCCTCAGTAAATTTAAGAAAACTGAAATCATATCAAGCATCTTTTCTGACCACAACACTATGAGATTAGAAATCAATTACAGGGAAAAGAACGTAAAAAATACAAACACATGGAGGCTAAACAATACATTACTAAATAACCAAGAGATCACTGAAGAAATCAAAAAGGAAATCAAGAACTACCTAGAGACAAATTATAACAAATATACGACGATCCCAAACCTATGGGATGCAGCAAAAGCAGTTCTAAGATGGAAGTTTATAGCAATACAAGCATACCTCAAGAAACAAGAAAAATCTCAAATAAACAATCTAAACTTACAACTAAAGGGAACTAGAGAAAGAAGAACAAACAAAACCCAAAGTTAGTAGAAGGAAAGAATACATAAAGGTCAGAGCTGAAATAAATGAAATAGAAACAAAGAAAACAATAGCAAAGATCAATAAAAGTAAAAGCTGGTTCTTTGAGAAGATAAACAAAACTGATAAACCATTAGCCAGACTCATCAAGAAAAAGAGGGAGAGGACTCAAATCAATAAAATTAGAAATGAAAAAGCAGAAGTGACAACAGACACCACAGAAATACAAAGCATCCTAACAGACTACTGCAAGCAACTCTATGCCAATAAAACGGACAACCTGGAAGAAATGGACAAACTCTTAGAAAGGTATAAACCTTCCAAGACTGAACCAGGAAGAAATAGAAAATATGAACAGACCAATCACAAGCAATGAAATTGAAACTGTGATTAAAAATCTTCCAAGAAACAAAAGTCCAGGACCAGATGGCTTCACGGGTGAATTCTATCAAACACTTAGAGAAGAGCTAACACCCATCCTTCTCAAACTCTTCCAAAAAACTGCAGAGGAAGGAACACTCCCAAACTCATTCTATGAGGTCACCATCACCTTGATACCAAAACCAGACAAAGATACTACAAAAAAAGAAAATTACAGACCAATATCATTGATGAATATAGATGCAAAAATGCTCAACAAAATACTAGCAAATGGAATCCAACAACACATTAAAAGGATCAAACACCATGATCAAGTGGGATTTTATCCCAGGGGTGCAAGGATACTTCAATATACGCAAATCAATCAATGTGATACACTGTATTAACAAACTGAAGAAGAAAAACTACATGATCATCTCAATAGATGCAGAAAAAGCTTTTGACAAAATTCAACACCCATTTATGATAAAAGCCCTCCAGAAAGTGGGCATAGAGGGAACCTACCCCAACATCATAAAGGCCATATATGACAAACCCACAGCAAACATCATTCTCAATGGTGAAAAACTGAAAGCATTTCCTCTAAGATCAGGAACAAGAAAAGGATGTCCACTCTCACCACTATTATTCAACATAGTTTTGGAAGTCCTAGTCATGGCAATAAGAGAAGAAAAAGAAAGAAAAGGAATACAAATTGGAAAAGAAGAAGTAAAACTGTCACTGTTTGCAGATGACATGATACTATACATAGAGAATCCTAAAGATGCCACCAGAAAACTACCAGAACTAATCAATGAATTTGGTAAAGTTGCAGGATACAAAATTAATGCATAGAAATCTCTTGCATTCCTATACACTAATGATGAAAAATCTGAAACAGAAATTAAGGAAACACTCCCATTTACCATTGCAACAAAAAATAAAATGCCTAGAAATAAACCTACCTAGGGAGACAAAAGACCTGTATGCAGAAAACTGTAAGACACTGACGAAAGAAATTAAAGATGATACAAACAGATGGCGAGATATACCATGTTCTTGGGTTGGAAGAATCAATATTGTGAAAATGACTATACTACCCAGAGCAATCTACAGATTCAATGCAATCCCTATGAAATTACCAATGGCATTTTTTACAGAACTAGAACAAAAAGTCTTAAAATTTGTATGGAGACACAAAAGACCCTGAATAGCCAAAGCAGTCTTGAGGGAAAAACACGTAGCTGGAGGAATCAGACTCCCTGTCTTCAGACTCTACTGCAAAGCTACAGTAATCAAGACAATATGGTACTGGCACAAAAACAGAAATACAGAAAAATGGAACAGGATAGAAAGCCCAGAGGTAAACCCATGCACCTACGGTCAACTAATCTATGACATAGGAGGCAAGGATATACAATGGAGAAAAGACAGTCTCTTCAATAAGTGGTGCTGGGAAAACTGGACAGCTATGTGTAAAAGAATGAAATTAGAACACTCCCTAACACCATACACAAAAATAAACTCAAAATGGATTAGAGGTCTAAATGTAAGACCGGACACTATAAAACTCTTAGAGGAAAACATAGGAAGCATACTCTTTGACATAAATCACAGCAAGAACTTTTTTGATCCATCTCCTAGAGTAATGGAAATAAAAACAAAAATAAACAAATGGGACCTGATGTAACTTAAAAGCTATTGCACAGCAAAGGGAACTACAAACAAGACAAAAAGACAACCCTCAGAATGGGTGAAAATATTTGCTAACGAATCAACAGACAAAAAGATTAATCTGCAAAATATATAAACAGCTCATGCATCTCAATATTAAAAAAACAAACAACCCAATCCAAAAATGGGCAGAAGACCTAAATAGACATTTCTCCAAAGAAGACATACAGATGGCCAAGAAGCACATGAAAAGCTGCTCAACATCACTAATTATTAGAGAAATGCAAATCAAAACTACAATGAGGTATCTCACCTCACACCAGTTAGAATGGGCATCATCAGAAAATCTACAAACAACAAAGGCTGGAGAGGGTGTGGAGGAAAGGGAACCCTCTTGCACTGTTGGTGGAAATGTAAATGGATACAGCCACTATGGAGAACAGTATGGAGGTTCCTTAAAAAACTAAAAATAGAATTACTATATGATCCAGCAATCCCACTACTGGGTATATACCCAGAGGAAACAATAATCAAAAAGACACATGCACCCCAATGTTTATTGCAGCACTATTTACAATAGCCAGGTCATGGAAGCAACCTAAGTGCCCATCGACAGACGAATGGATAAAGTTGTGATACATATATACAATGGAATATTACTCAGCCATAAAAAGGAACAAAACTGGGTCATTTGTAGAGATGTGGATGGATCTAGAGACTGTCATACAGAGTGAAGTCAAAAAGAGAAAAACAAATATTGTATATTAACGCATGTATGTGGAACCTAGAAAAATGGTACAGGTGAACCGGTTTGCAGGGCAGAAATAGAGACACAGATGTAGAGAACAAACGTATGGGCACCAAGGGAGGAAAGTGGCGGGGTGGGGTGGGGGGGTGATGAATTGGGCGATTGGGATTGACGTATATACACTAATATGTATTATATGGATAACTAATAAGAACCTCCTGTTAAAAAAAATAAAATAAAATTCAACAATTCACAAAATAAAGACTGACATGGACTTCAGAATTCGACAGCCTGGTTTTGAATACCCGTCCACCCCTTACCTTAGCAAATTGCTTAACTTCTCTGTGCCTAATTTTCTATGTAAGATAGGAAAGATAACTGCATCTAGCTGCTAGGGTTGTTGTAAGGATTAAATGAGTTAATCTATTTAAAGAACTTAGAAAAGTCCCTAGTACATGGTGAGCAAGAATAAATATTACCTAAAATCACCATCATCTTTCCAGCTCCCATTTGTCAAGAAGTGAAAAACTCTATCTTTGGTCTCCCTAGTATACAATCTGGGATGGAGATAAAGTTGACATCCAAAACAGCACTGATTAGGTGACACAGGACATACACTTTGTAGGAGTCTGAATGAGGAGGGAGAAACAGAGCAGAAAGAGCTGGGGAAGGTTCACGGAGAAAGGAGGTTGCCATGGGGCCTTGTACAAAGGCAGCATTTGGATGGATGGATGGATGCATGCATGGATGGATGGATGGATGGATGGATGGATGGATGGATGGAAAGGCAAAAGAGAGACTGAACAATTCATTTTCTTTCAAAGATTCTTTGGGGGATGGGGCATCCTTCTGTTGTCTATAAGGGATGAAACTTTAAAAAGCTCTTCTCTCAATGACCTCTCTGGAAAAACCTTTACATTTAATACGGGCCCAACTGCAAATACCCAGGGTGAATTCCCACAGAAGCAGTCTCTTCCCCCACCCTCCATCTCGTCAACACTGTAAAAAGAACTGCCCTGTTACTACAAAAAAGGGTGGCAGCTTCCATGCAAACTATATATTTGATTAGGATCTGAACTCTTTGTTGAACCATGAATTCAAAATAATTTACGTGATACATATAAATTTAATTTCTTTGTTCAAACTCCACATCTGAAATGATGTCCTGCAAATGTGAAACTCTCACTGTGGTCTACAAAATAAGTCTCCTTCTAACTCGTCTATACTGTGTGGAAATAATCTTCAAGGAAAGAAATAAACCTATTTTAAAAACAGCTGAGTCCTTTAGATCATACACCCTAACCAATTTATGGAGATAAATGGAATTCAGTATTAAAGAAATATATTTTTTCCACTCCTCCAGAAAATGTAAATTCCAGCTACAAAATAGAAAGAAAAAGACAAAGAAATCAAGAATAAAGCAGCACAGAAAGAAAGCCAGAAAAACCAATTCAAGGACAACTGAAGAACCCCTGACTTATTGTCCTTTCCTGCCTCATCCTCTCACCGCCATTTTCCCCCACTGACCCAAAGGCATTGGATGTAAGAATATCACAGAGGAGAGGAACCCAGGGGAAAAAACTGCCAAAGAAAACAGAATGCATTTCCACCATCCGGAATCAGAGAAGGCATAGTTCTCTATGGAAACAAACTCCCTCTTTCTATAGTGGGGCAGTGTCCACTGCTGGCCATCTTTCCTGCATGGCATACACCATTGCAGTAACTCTCATGTTAACCCTGAGCTAATCACCAAGATGGACAAATGAAAAATTAACAAAGGAGAAAGACCAAGAAAGGGAAAACAAATTTACACTGTGAGTGATTGCTTGTGTCCTATTAGTATAATGAATACAAAATACCTTAAAAAAATGCATTAGGCAGATATTGGCTTATGATGTGGTCAATATCACGATTTATTTAACTCTGGGGACAATAAATCTTGATATTGACTGAAAACATAAGTCAATATGTGTACTGTTGTGTGCATCCTACTACAAAAATGAGGTTTTTAACTTTAATAGCTCCTTTTGCAAAGAGGAAAAATAAAAGAACTCCCTCAAAGGCCCTCAAATCATGGTCACACCAACATGCTGGGAAGGGAGTCACTGCCTGGCTCAGCAACTCAGCATCACTGGCTGAGGACTGGTCAGTCAGTCAATTAATATCATAGATGGAATTGTTGATCCTGTTTCTTCACCCCTCCTGTATCCACAATCTTTGATGTTCACCCTACGCAAAGCACACAAAGCAAAAGCCACTCCTTGACCTGGGGCTTAGCTTGTGATATTTTAGCCAATGGAATACGGACAAAATTGAGATTGCCAATTTCCAGTCTAATCATTAATAGGCATCTTATGTTTTGCTTGTTTTCCTGTGACTCTGCCATCACAATTAAAAGAGCTTCCCTTCAAATAGATCCTATCTCTTTAGCCTGAACCCTGAAATAAGTCCACATGAACAGACCACAGTCCATGCGACAGTGTGGAGCCAAGCCCAGCTGGACCTACAAGTGGAAGCAGAGTTACCCATTCAAGCTCAGCCTAGATCAGGGCCTCTGAAGTCAATCTGCAGCTTTGTGAGAGATCAATGCTTACTGCGAAAGCCGCTGAGATTCGGTGGTTGGTTGTTCTGCAACAGTAGCTGACTGATACAGTCAGCATTCACTAAGTGATCATTATTCACACACCACTATACTTACTCCCTTGTGGGGTCTTCAGAGAAAGTTGGAGATACAGGCCCCAACCCTAAGGAACTCACAGTATGATAGGAGAAGAAGGCACCCAGATGATGGACTGTCTCCCCTTAAGATTATGTTCCATGTAACCCAGACAACTGTCAGACATCTCCCCATCCCTTAGCCAGGGGTACTAACTTCCCTGAATGCACATATACCCAGAAGTTGGACTCAGCACAGTTACTAGTTTCCAATAAAAATACAGCAATTCCCAGCATTAGGGATATTTGTAGTTTGGGTTTTGTTTTGTTCTGAAGATCAGGGAGACTTCATGCGAATGCTATATAAGGTTGCACATAGCACTCTAAATGCTTCATTTTCTCCAAATTTCTTCTCAGTGGTAACATAATTCTCTTTCCCCTCTTCAGTGACCCAGTGGCCAGCCTCCCCAGTAAATCCTTTATCCTTCCAGATTACTCTTAAGAGCTCCAAGGTCCTCACTAAGCAGAAAAATTCAACTATGCTCCAGTTTATACCTCTGACCTTATATTATCCAACTCATTCTGTTCTTAGCAAATACTGGGCCTTACACAACAGAACTACCCTCTTCAGAAGGAAGTTCAACTATATGAGAAGACTCTTTGGTGTCTCAAGTCCCACTCCAAGTGGCTGATCGAAGTCTTTTTTTTAAATATGTATATAAAACCATCCAAAGTAATTTTGATGACTGAAATTGTCCTTATATCATTATAATCATTCATTAATTTTTAATACATATTTATTGAACCAGTCACTGTTCTAAAGGCTGAGAATTCAGCTGTGAACAAAAGAGAGAAACTCCTTGACCTCGTTGAGTGTTATCTCAAGAGCAGAAGCCAAACATTAACAATTAAACTCACAAATGAAAGTCATGTTGGGCAGCGGTAAGTACTATGAAGATAATTAGCCAAGAATAAGGGGATCCACATGCTATTCTAGACAGGGTGATCAGGGAAGGCCTCTCTAAGGAGGAGACTTTTGAGCAGTGACCTGAACTGAGCCTAAATCTCTTGAGTGCTTACTTAGTTCATCCATCCAATAAGTATTTATCACGTACCTGCTGTTCTGAAAGGTTACTATTTGGTTACTGAGGGAAACAGAGAAGAATCATAAGTGGATACACTCCTCGAGGAGATTTAGTCAATAAAAGAGATAACGCATACATTAAAAAAAAGGAAAAGACATGGGGGACTTCCCTGGTGGTGCCGTGGTTAAGAATCCGCCTGCCAATGCAGGGGACACAAGTTCAAGCCCTGGTCTGGGAAGATCCCACATGCCGCGGAGCAACTAAGCCCGTGAGCCACAACTACTGAGCCTGCGCTCTAGAGCCCACGAGCCACAACCACTGAGTCCGTGTGCCACAACTACTGAAACCTGTGTGCCTAGAGCCCATGCTCCGCAATGAGAAGCCACCACAATGAGAAGCACACACACCGCAATGAAGAGTAGCCCCCGCTCGCTGCAACTAGAGAAAGCCCACGCACAGCAACAAAGACCCAACACAGCCAAATAAATAAATAAATAATTTTTTTTTTTTTTTTTAAAAAAGGCAAACTATAGGTTTCCCCCACTACTTGAAAGTAGTGTTCCTATGAAATCTTTCATAACTTGAAATGGTGTAAAGAGAAGAAGCAATTACCTTAGGGTACATCTTGCTAATGAATGCACAAAATAAATCAAGATAATGCACAGATGCTCACAGACACAGCTCAGAGCTATGGAGGCTGGATGCTGAGATGCTGACTATAGCTCCTGGGGAAGGAGCTTGTGGTGTGCTGCCTTTGTAACAGCTCCTGCAAAACCAATACTGAACGCTATTTTCCCTTTATGCCTTTTTTTGTAATAGGAAAATTCCTCTTCCAATTTCTTTCAGTTAATGAAAACAGGTACTAATGTAGATCTTTCACAAAAGTGGCATAAATTTTTGAAAAGCAGGGGATACCTGTTTACTTTGAGATAGAAAATAACATGTGCTGTGTAGATAGGATACCAGGGAGATTTGGTGGAATGAGAAACCACACCGTAAGAAATCAATAGATTCTTTTAAAATTATAATTTTTTTTTTTTTTTTTTTTGGTGGTACGCGGGCCTCTCCCTGTTGTGGCCTCTTCTGTTGCGGAGCACAGGCTCTAGACGCGCAGGCTCAGTAGCCATGGCTCACGGGCCCAGCTGCTCCGCGGCATGTGGGATCTTCCCGGACCGGGGCATGAACCCGTGTCCCCTGCATCGGCAGGCGGACTCTCAACCACTGCGCCACCAGGGGAGCCCTGAAATTATAATTTGTAATACAAAATTTTCTGAAGAATCTAAGGTAATTTTATCAAAAATGGAAGGATTGTTCCACCCCAAATTTCCAGATCCTTCACATCCAGTATATGCTATACATGACAATTTTATGTGTAAACCAGCAATCTATATTTTATGCCCAAATCTTACGATATATAAAGAAAAGTTTTTTTAAATTTTTATTTTGGGGCTTCCCTGGTGGCGCAGTGGTTGAGATCCACCTGCCAATGTAGGGGATGCGGGTTCGTGCCCCGGTCCGGGAAGATCCCACACGCCGCGGAGCGTCTGGGCCCGTAAGCCATGGCCGCTGAGCCTGCGCGTCCGGAGCCTGTGCTCCACAACAGGAGAGGCCACAGCAGTGAGAGGCCCACGCACCGCAAAAAAAAAAAAAAAAAAATATTTTCTTGTTTTCTCTCCTCTTATTTACTGAGTGTGATGACAGTGGCAGATAATTTAGTAAAGATTTTTTACCCGTTTTCAAAATTATTCTTACAATGTAAATCTGTATACTTGGAAGCACAGAATAAACCCCTAGGTTAGGGATTCAAGCACAGGTGGGGTTAGAGAATGTTCATATAGCAGCCAGTGGTAGCCTTGGACACTCACCCAGGTCTATGACTGGTTGACTGATACACAAGGAAGGTAGAGAGAAGGGGAAGGGGGTAGGGGTGGGATGAATTGGGAGATGGGGATTGACATATATACATTATTGATATTATGTATAAAATAAATAACTCATGAGAACCTACTGTATAGCACAGAGAACTCTACTCAGTGCTCTGTGGTGACCTAAATGAGAAGGAAATCCAAAGAAGAGGGGATATATGTATACATATAGCTGATTCACTTTGCTGTACAATAGGAACTAACACAACATTGTAAAGCAACCATACTCCAATAAAATTTTTTTAAAAATAAGAAGGTAGAGAGACCACTCACAACAAATATACCCACACTCTGAATTGTCTTTCTTTCTATGGATTTCTGTAGATTTCTACTGATTAGCCATATCTCCAGCTCAGTTCCCCTGTGCGGTTCTAAGAAAGGGTTTAGATTTCCCTGCTAAATGGATTTGGAATATGCAGGCTATGGGGGAGGACTGGGTTTGAGGAATGTGATAGATACTGCTAGTTAACTGTCAATATCCTTTTTTATTTAATTTTAAAAACCCTGTGGAGTTTTAGCTGGGTCCATGGCTGTCCAGCGAAACAGCACATTCCCCAGACATTCTTGCAACTGAACGTGGCCATGTGACTATGTTCTGCTAATGACAGGTGAGCAGATGCAATACATCTTAACTCAAGAGTGTGTCCTTAAGAAAAATGGGCATGCAGACTTCTTGCCTTTCCTCCCTCCCCGCTTCCCATTGGCTGGAGATAGAGACAGAAGCCACATATCAAGGATACAAAGTCCTGTATCTCTGACTGTTGTGTTAGAAATAAATTTCTATCATGCTTAATACACTATACTTGAGTCTCTGGTACAGCAGCTTACTCTGTACCCTAAGCAATAGAGAGAGGAGAGAGAGTAATATAGGGGCCATTAAACTCAGCAAAATTAAGTAGCCCAAATGAACACAGTCTTGGCCAGGTTTGTGAAAGTAGTGCTATCAATAGAAGAAAAGAGTCTGCCCAAGTCAGGACTTTGCATTAATCACCTGGCTATTTTCTACCTTGGACATGGCCATGTACTCACAGTTTCCACACATGACTTAATGTTTGCTCATGCTACATGGTCACTGACAACAGTGTTTTCTGGACCAGAGGAACCAACTCATTCAGCAACACTGAGAAGAGCAACCATTCCAGGAACAGGACAAGAGTTTTTAGAGATTCTAAAAAAGTGTGAGCCTCTCTGTTGCTTTTCAGAGCTAAAATTTAATGCTTCTTGAGTTTCTCAGCTGATATGGTCCTCTCATTTTATTTCCTAATAGAGAAGAGAAGTTATTTTCTAAGCTGTAGCTTCACAAAAACCATTTCCCCTTAGATAATGAGGAATGTAACAGAGAGGAACTCCAGGGAACAGGGATTTCTTTCCCTTAAATATAGCCCCTCTATGGGGGAACCTAAGAAATCTAGGATTTTCATATCTGATTGTTGAGATTGACCAGATGCTTAATTTAGAAATCTGAATAGTTTTATTTCAAGAAATATTTAAATTAGTTCAATTAACGGTATAGGACTGGGGATGGGGAGGGGGGCACAAAAAAGTAAATATTAGAAATATAGAGATCTCCTGAAATTTGAGGGCAGGAAACAAAGTAGATGTGGGAAGTGGTAGAAGTGTGAGCTGGACAACCAGACTCAGGGTGGTTCCTGGGACCCCATCAGCAGACACCCTTGGGTTTCATTCTACTCTTCACCATTGACCTGATTCAGCTCCTCCCGCAGGAATCCCCTGTGTTTTGTCCTGCTATCCACCAGCCTGGGCTCTGAATATCCCAATTCCTAGTTCCTTTCAACAAAGACTAAGAGCACAGGCAGTTCCCAGAGAAAGCAGACTAAGGGTGAACCAGGAATCCCAAAACAATCCCACTATCGCAGTGGTTGGGGGACAACACAAATGCCTGTAATTTACAGGATAAGTTGAGGACAGAGAGCTGAATTCTTGATTGCCTTTCTAGCTCTGTGATAAATACCTTTGGCCAAGGTCATCTAAGCTAAGAGATCTTAATTCATCTATTTATTTATTCATTCAAACATTCACTCAATAAACATTTATGAGCACTTGCTCTGTGCTATGGACTAGGAAAACAAAATTGAATAAAAAAAGGATCTTATTCCTTCAGCTCACAGGCAAACACATAAACAGTTACTTTCCAGAGAGCTGCAGTATTTGAGGAAGGTCACATATAACTCAAAACATGAATTTAAAAATAACTGGTTGATATATGGTTTGAAATGGTTTTCATGTAAACTAATGTTTAAACTAAATGTGAATTCATTTTCATAAGTAAACGTATTTGCACAAAAACCGTCCACATTTCTTAAAGAGGTCAGCCGGCAGGAGATCAGAGCATGCCAGGGTGATCTTCCTTGTGCTAGTGAGACATACCTTACTGCAGATAATACTTGCCATCTACCCGCTATGCCACTGTTGTTAAGGGTCTCAAATGCCAGTTTTAAATCCTCTATCCCTGTTTAACATCGCTTAACCAGCAAAAGATGAATCAAGGATACCCTTGTTCCGAGAGCATCAAAGAAACATTTTCCTTGTCTGACACAGATAAATCCAGATACATTCTTTTTGCCCACTGCCAATGGATCTAAACTAACACTGCTTTATCAAGGTTGTTATAATAGGCCTTTCCCATTTTTTAAGTCAGTTTCATGGATTCACTTGGGGATGCAAAAGATTAATTCATCTTTTTTTTTTTAAAACCTTAAACCACTTACATTTCCTTGATATGTGTAAGTTAGTTGGTTTGGTTTGGGTTTTATATTCTACCCTTTTATACATCGTTCCATATTTTAAAGTTTTTGTGGTACGTGAAATACTGTGTGGGGTTTTTTTTCCATTCAAATGTCTTAGGTTACTGATTAACTTCATTATATTTAACCATACAGTTGTTCACTAACACCGCACTATTACAATTTGCACGAGTGGCTGCCAGCAATGTACATTATATATTTAATGGGGTATTGTTATGTTACAGTAAACAACTTAGTACCTATATAGTTTCAAACAAGAGAAATCTTCAGATTCTTGGTAATTTTAATATTTTTACAATTGTGTTAAAAAACACAATCTACGGATTGGTCAATGCAAACCTGGATAACCAAAAATAGATAATACATATATGACAAAACATGAACTTAGTACTTTTCTAGAACAAAGGAGGGCATGACTAGTGTCACAAGGAAGGTGGGATTAGGTGGGACACTGTTGGGGAGAGGTACGTTTGTAGGTGTCGAGGAAAAGCTGCACAGAATAGCTCTCATAATATAACTATTAATGGAAATAAAAGAGAAAATATGTTTTCTCAAAGCTAATACAGGGAGGATATAGGATGGCCTAATTGCTCTAAAAATTGAGGACCTTTTACAGAGAAGACATGACATCCATACAATCAGTGTAAGGTCAGACAGTCTCTGTGCCAACCATCTGATAAGCAATGGGATATGTCCTGCTGTTAAGGAGTATTCAAAACAAGATACTTATAATTATTTCCATAAACTCCCCCTCCAACCAGTTATCTCTCAACAATACCTAAATGCATTTTATAATAACAAGTGGGCCTTCAAAAAACAAATCCAAAGTTGTATTTGGCCAACTAACTTTTATCGTCTTCCTATATAACAGGATAGTGTATGGCCCATAAAAGCAGCACCTTTCAGCTTCCAATTCAACTTAGCCACACACCTTTCAAGAAAAAGTTATGTCACACCATTGTAAAGCAATTATACTCCAATAAAGATGTTAAAAAAAAAGTTATAAGTCAAAATACTGTTGGTTCCCTTTAAAAAAAAAATACAGAAAATAGCCCATTAGGATTTTTTTCCCCAAATAACTGAGGAGAAAATAACAAAGCAAAAGAAAATAACCGTGAAAAGCCTACCGTACTTTGTAACACTTTTTCTCATTTTTAGGCCACCATCACTGATTTTAAGTCATCATCCACTTAAATTGCCTCACAGAGCATTTCACTTGGTGTACCTGTGAACAGATGCAATGCAAAGAGAAACAACATTCCTCTTTCCCAAGACACTGTAATGACCTCAGCACAAGAGGTAGTGAAGAAAAGCTCCTTTCTATTCTCTTTTTTCTCTTTCTCTTTTCCTCCCTGATACCTGTAAAGACTTCCCTTGGAATGAATGTGGAACTCATCATTTGATGATGAATTTGCATGTCGATCGGCAGCCAGTGTAGCAGCCTTCAGATTAGGGACATTCCGCTGCACACTAAAAGGCACAAAGAACAAGAAATGCATTTCCATCTGCCCTTCCTTTCCAGTCAGTGCATTCCCAGCCGTGTCTATTGATGAGCACTTGGAACAATACCAAAATGCAGTGTAAGGTCAATCCTGCAGTTTACTTCGCTGAGCTAAAGGAACAAAGAGCAGAAGAAAGGCCTTAAACCCAGCCATCGTAAAGGGGCGGGATGAAGGATGAAAAATGGGTCTGATGGGCAGTTGCACAGAGTAAACGTATTTGGAGAAGCAGCAGCTCCAGCTGAGATAAAACCAATGATGATTTGTATTTTGTACTGTATCTTCAGGGGATAAAAGCACTTCTATCAGACAGCACTGGAGGCAAACTTGAAACACTGCAGTAAATGTTCCCTGCCAGGGAAGGAATAAAACCTCCCATAATTGCTGAGGAGTGTTAAATATCTGATTGTGCATGCCTCTCTCCTCCCATGGTGAGGCAACTCAACCAGGCCCTCTTTTTAACTCTACCAGCCCCTGGTAACCCAACAGTTGGCTGGGCCCTGCTGTCAACAAAGCAACAGGATACTGGGTTTTACTTGGGTAAATACCAGTAATTGTAATTTGTGGGATTATTTGTCTTTAAGCCTTTTTAAAGTTATTTCAAATAGGAAGCCCTGCAACATCACTGCTGACAAAATAAGAGTTGCAGGGGGAGAGGCAGAGTTAGTATTCAAATGCAAATATTTTGGGAAGGAGAAGGCGGGCTTACAAGGCCATTAAAGCAAAGGTGGGAATTTTCTTTCTGAATAAAGAGCAGATGCAACATATTGCCTCACCATTTGGCAAAACCACGTGACAGTGGCCAACTGCAATGAGGAGGCACCCCAGGTAAAGGGTATGAGGAAGGCAAAGGCCAGAAACACAGGCAAAACTGGGCACATCTTGGCATGCCCTCCTCAGTTCTCCTCCCAGAGCTAGATCCAGCTCATCCCTCAGTCTCGCAACTCAAGGGCGGCCCAGCAGCATCAGCATCACCTGCGAGCTCGTTAGAAACACAGAATCTCAGGTCCTGCCCCAGACCTGCTGAATCCAAGTCTCAAGAGGTGGGACCCAGTAAGAGTTCAGAACCACAGCTTTAGATTATACAAAAACCTTTCCTGACTCCTTCAGCACTCAGCGTACCCTCTCTTCTCTGAATCCTGTATCCCATATTGCTCTGCCAACCACAAGGCATCAACAACGCCTTTGCACACAGTGGGGATCCAACAAACACTTGCTGATTTGCCTTGGTCTCGCTGTTTTCCTGTGTATTTATGTGCCCTGATTCACCCATTAGATGTCAAATTCTTTGAGAACAGGGATCCATTCTCTCTTAGTCTTCTTTGAACCCTTCTCCATGCCTGGTACACATTGGCGCTCATTAATTACTGAAGGGTTGATCTGGGCATTGGGCCTCCTGTTTCTATTGGGGGATATTACAGTAAATGGTATTGAGTAGATTCTTCACTGGCAAGGGAAGGTCAGCATTTTCCTACTTTAGTTACCCTGACAAAAGGACATGGCAGCCTAAACGGAGTGCAACTGGGCTCTCTGATTATCTTCAAGTGACTCAGTTCCTCCCATCTGCAAAGCAGGTGTGGAAAATCATAAATGCATAAGTAAATATTTTGTAGAGATATTAAAACTTAACTGAAAGACATTTATCCTTGGGGGAAAAGTTATGAGTAGAGGCAATCTAGCATAATCTGTGAATGTGCAAAAGTCAAATGCACCCTTTTACCTTGGCTGTTTATGAGAAAGCCTATCGCTAAATTCTAAGGATTACATGGAGGTGATCCATTTTAATCCCCAAACAACTAAGTGAACTGGATGTAATTTGTTCTCAAGTAGGGCAAGGAAACTGAGGCCCAAGGAGATGAAATAATTTGCCCAAAGCCACCAAGTTACTCAGCAAAGCACAGATTCTAATACTAGGAGACTCCAGAGCCCATGCCTGTCCTTACACATCCCACTGGAGGAAAGAAAAATAGGAAATTAAACAATGCATCGAAATGCAACCTGAAGGTCTTTCTGTACACTCACAGGAATGGAAATGCCTGCCAACTGGAGGGACCTAAACTTTATCCACCAGAAGACAGATATGCTCAATGTGGCAACTTTGTAATTATAATTGCACAGGTAGGTGAAAGAAATAGCATAGCATAAATCCGTGTCTATACAATGTCACACAGCTAAATTTTTCAACAAAAATCTTCCACTAATCATCAAGATACTTATAAATAATGGGTCCCTGAATTTTTCACTTCTTCCTAAAATGTTTGGGAGACATATAGACTTAACTCAAACGTCCAAAACTTCTTAAGGAGACTTGCCTCCAAAGAACTCTGACATTAACAAAAAAACACATCAAGAATCTAAGATGTTTCTTATTGTTCATATTATCTGAGCACAGAAAACACACTAGACACCATACAGAACATTAAGGGAGACTATTTCAATAGAAAGTGTTCATAATATAAATTAGAAAGACACAACCTAAATTAAACAGACACAGTCTAAATTAGATATACAACATCATCAGAGCTCTGATTTCCTCCCAGCAGGGACTGTAGGAGAGGAAGTTTCCTGGAGTTTCTGACACACAGAAACTGGTCTGCGTTTCCCAGGTCATTCGTTAAATTTTATTGTGCACGCTCTGGATCCAAATATTGACCTTGTTGTTTTTCTGACTGAGTCTAGCATGGCTGAAAATAACACTGACATCATAAGGTGGGGTGGAGGCATTAGGGGTGAGAAGTTTACAGTCTGTCAGTGTGTTTCAGAAGAATTGTACTTTTTTAGGAAATTTCAGCTTGACTGGAAAGGCTTTATTATCATCAAGTTTGCCACAAAAGGCAGAACTTCCTGCCTTGCTTGTTCTATTTTCTTCCATCGGAGAGTAGCCTGGTGCAGATGGAAAGTGCCCTCAGCGTATTCTCCTAAGCAGCAGGAGGGAGTGGCTGCCTGCACCCCAGACAAGCCCCAAAGTCTGGGGCTTTGTGGATGAACATAAGACCATTAGCATCCTGTACCTGCATAATTCTCTTAACACTGTTCTTTCTTGGCTAACAAAGCCTCTGAACAGCCTCTTCCATAAAGATCTAAGGTGCAGAATGGTTAGATGGCTTGTTCAAAGTCACCCAGGGAATTAGTGCAGGAGCAGGACTGAGATCGGCTCTCTGGACACCTGGTCCACTGTTCTGCCCTCTGCCTGGTGCCAAAAGCAAATCCCCTTCTAGCAGAACTGGTCAAGGGAAATACGGTGCAAGCAAAATGTGAGCCACGTATATCCCTTTAAATTTTCTAGTGGCCATATTTTCAAAAGTAAGAAGAAAAGGTAAATCCAGTTTTAATAATAGATACCACTTAACCCAATACAACCATCATTTCAACAAATAATTGATATTAAAAATTGTTAATGAAATATTTTACATTATTTTTTCACATGAAGTCTTAAAAATCTTGAGTGTATTTCACACTTTCAGCACATCCCAATTTAGATGAGCCCCATTCCAAATGGTCGCTGGCCACATGTGGCCACCTTATTAGATAAGGCAGCATTATAGCGTCTGTCTGAAATATGTGAAAAGCACAGCCCTGCCAAGTCCAGCCATGGGTCAGACAGCTCCTTCGTGGTCAGGACTGTTCAAGTGAGACCCACACAACACCTCCATTGGGAAGTGGGAGAAAGGTTTCCAGGCAGCCTCCAACCCTAAGGAGACTCTTATCCTTGATATAAAGCCCCAGAAACTATTAACATTTTCCCTCCCTACACTGCCAAGCAGACAGCATGCTCACTCAGACTCCTGCAAGCCCTGAAGGGTCACTGTAGAGGAGAGCTGCAACACATGTCTCTAACAGATTATTAGTTTATTAAGAAAAATAGAGAAAGCACATTTAGCGTTGCCACAAATATCTACCAGGTGACAACTCTGTGTCAAGCATGGAGCTCTGTTCTGGAGATATAGCAGTGAACAAAATCGACATGCTCCTTATAGAGCTCACCTTCTAGTGGCGACAACCTGAGAAATAAACAAACACACATGCAAAAAATAATTACAATCTGTGATAACCCCTACAAAGGAAATAAAAAGGATGAAGAGAAAATGACATCTAGTGAATGTTCACTACAAACCAGGCACTGAGCTAGTCTCCTTTACCGTGTTAGCACCATTTATTAGTGCTTAAAGCATATCAGAAAAATATGCTAGACTATTTATTTATATTAGCACTTGTTCTCACAATAATCTTGCAATCTCCATTTTACACATAAAGGTCACACCACTAGTAAATGTAATATCCAGGGTCCAAGCTCAGAACAGACAACACCATTCTCTTCCTACTTTACCATGATGCCATTCATTTTTATATCATGTGGATTTGTTGAACAGCAATAAGGAATAGAAATTGCACCAACCCTGTGTGGGTTAGAAAGAGCCTCTACTTTAAGAACTAAACTTCAAGCCATTTAAAATAAGATTTCTAAAAAGTGCTGAAATGCAGACATCAATTCAAGCATCAGGGCGTGGTGGGTGAGGGATTACCAATGGGCTGCATCTCCCAGATCAACTCTTGAGGATGCCTGAGAATGGTGTGAGGGCATCTGGGCTCAAGGCCAAGTAGGTCTTAATCAATTAGCTATGTGTGCTCTGTCTGGGGACAGGTAGAAGAGACACACTGGCTAAGTATTTATCATCCCTGAGTCTGACTCAAGGCCACCACAAACCCAAGAACAAACCCCCGGATCCTGGACTAAGAAATGGATCTAACCTGAGACCATACTTTGTTTGGTTAAATGCCAGTCAAAATCAGTGAGTTCTGCCGACCCTGGCTGAGGGCATATTTAGCATCCTGGGGCTTCATCATCAGACCTGAGCCCCTCACAGGACCCAGGGCAAATCCATAGACACTGAACTGCCTACAAGGTAGATTCAGGCCCAGATCACTCCAGGTTCACATCTTACCAAAACTCCAGTGAGGTGGGCTTAGTAGTTGACAACCAAATTACACTGTAGTTGTAACTTATTTGTAATTTGCCCATGATTTATTTATTATTAAATTACTTGCGTATAGTTTGTTAAATCTACATCGCAGTGTAGATTTGGTCATTTTCCACTAATCATTTTGTTGCATTTTAAAAGCCTCAGGTTAAAAGTACTTCTTTCAGGTTATATAAGCACAAATACCTAGGCAGGCAGAACCAACAGGTGTTTCCAACCTAACGCTGAGGCCCCTAATGGGCAGACATCGCTTTAGGTCAGCAGTGCCCACACGGGACACTGAACTGGGGACAAACTACATGACCAGTGCCATTTCTCTCCCCAGGGACTGGTTTACCTAGACCACATGTCCCACTAAGTCAGAGGAGGATTTCCAAAGACCAAAGGAGTCACACGCAACACGACAGCACC
This sequence comes from Pseudorca crassidens, assembly GCF_039906515.1. Classification (NCBI taxonomy): domain Eukaryota; kingdom Metazoa; phylum Chordata; class Mammalia; order Artiodactyla; family Delphinidae; genus Pseudorca; species Pseudorca crassidens. The sequence goes on from NC_090309.1 coordinate 35,847,501, forward strand.
CCCTATGCAGCTCATGGCCCTCCCCCGTCCTCTCTAATCCCGGGAAATGGTTACACTACCTTCCAAAAGAGACCACCTCAAAATCTCCTATGACTCCTACCTCGCCAACCTAAACCCTGGTATTACAATGTTTTCCACAAGAGTCAGTCACAGGGAATGCGAAAATCTCCCTCCCTTCCGATCATGGCACAGTCACAGGAGAACATAATCTCTGGATGAGCAAACTTCCTCTTCAAACAAAGGAATATTTCTCCCTGTGCAGCGGGAGACATTTAGCCCTTCTAATATCCCCTGTTGTGGAAGGTGAGCCTTCCAGGCTTCGCTGATGGGGATAATTACAAGGGGATTTTCAGTCAGGGCCTACAGGTGGGAAGAAAGGAGGGCCGGAGGAGAAAAAGCAAGAATCCCAACCGTTTTTTCATGTCAGGGAAACACCTTCATGCTCAAAATGAGCATAGCTTCTTGATCACTGACCTCCCCCTCACGTAAAAAGTCTTCTCATGTGTGAAAAGATGCTTGTAAATACGGTTCCCACAGGCTGAGATGTTGAAACGTCTGAGAGACTCTAGCACTTCTCGGCCCGGCCCACAGAAGGGCCATGCCAGGGAGACACTCTCTCACAGCCTCTGCCACCTTTACTCCACATTGTCTGCAAGCAGCCAGGGTACACGCTGACAGTCATTTCACAGGTAAAGCTGCTCACACACACCAGAAAAGCAGAAAGCCTACTACTGCTTGGAGTGTCCAGGTACCCACCAGTCCACCTGCTTCGACTACCGGGCCACTCAGAAGCCTCATTTCAAGGGCAACACATCAGAGAAGGGGAGAGATGTAAAAGGCAAAAAGACAGCTGACTACCGTCTAAGGTGAGTGTCTCTGTGGACAGGCGCGTTTCCAGTTCAGTGATCTGAGCTGGAAAGCGGGACATGGGCTGTCCTAAAGAGCTTGTCCTAAAGATCTCCCCTAAAGTGCGAGGGGAGATCTTGTCAGCCTCTCCACCACCTGGAACTTCTGCAGCGCCTGGGCAGATGGTAGGGCACACCTCCCAACCGGGAAAAGAGTGAGACACTATTTGTGGAACATAACACTAGATGCATTTCAAACTGCACTCAAAATCTCCATTTTCCTTTATTTTGGTTGGTTGGTTTGCTGGCTGGTTGGTCAATTTAACCCGCCCTCCTTCACACCTCTTGTAACCAGATGTCAAGCCCCTCGGTGGGAAAAAGCGAAAAGGAGAGAGGATTCTTCAAAGGATGGTATGGTTGGGGTATATTATTTCTGAAGGAGAGCAACATGGAGTAATAACATGTAATGTTTTTATGTCACTCAGAATAAAAATACATTTGGCCTCCTTTCTCAGAAGAAGGACCTCCCTGAGCCCTGCATCTCAGGAAAGGGATTGGACCTCACACCTTTCCCTGCACGTCCAGACTGTTCCACTTCCAAGACATTAGTGGAGCAATGAAGTGACCAGGAAGGAAGAACTATCACTAAACTTTTGTTGTTTTATTACACACTTTGAAATACATTCAATTGCTTATAGTTCTGTTTTTCAAAGATTATTCACCTACATACACACACACACACACACACACACACACACACACAGTGTTTACCAACACAAAGAATGTGTACTTGCAGTTCCCCTTCCCTGGTGCGCACAGGCTGAAGGACAGAGTGTTCCAGGGGCACGAGTGACTCACTCCCACATGCAGATGGAGGATTGCAGAAGCAGGGCATAGAGAGACTTGCCCAAAGTCAAACAGGCAGTTCCGACACTGGGGCTAAACTTCACCGAAATGTGTGAACTCAGAAGTAAAGGAAGGAAGAAAAGACAAAGGAAGTAAAAAAGGACAGAAAGGAGAGGAAGGAGAGAAGGAGATCCTAGAGCCTGTCTAGGATCCTAGAATCCTTTCCTGTTCCTGTCCACCTTTTTCTTGTGTGGGCCACTGGGAAAGTAAGCAGGGGGAGGACAGAGAATGGGGCAGTCCTCCTCCTCCTTCTATGATGTCACCTTCCTTGCCACAAGTGTCCTTCCTGCCAAACCTTTCTTTATCCATCTCTCCTTCTCCCCCTCTTTCTCTTACTCTGTCTCGAAAAATTTCTTCTGTGTGTACTAACCTTTTGCTTCTCTCCACATTTGCTCTTATCCAGTTTTCCTTCACATTCCATTTCAAAATTAGTTGCTTTTTTCAAAACTGAACACTAACCTAGACCTAGAATAATCTTAAGAATTATCCATTCCTCTGCAGACTTTTCCTCCTTTACACCCAATGCCCCCCAACTCTGTCTCCTATCCCCCATGACAAGGGCTTCCCAAATCTCTGGATTGAAAGTCCACTCACTTCCCTCCCAAGGTTTCCCCATGTGCTCCAGCAGGGCTCCACCACCAGTTAGGACAGATGCCCGCCCCCCGCCCCCGACAGGTATAATAAACACATGCTGGGATCAAGGAAGCTATTAATAATAATACCATTAAACGAGCTCTGGCAGGCTGGGGTTAATCTAGAAACACACATGCTCATCACACACGAAGCCCATAATACACAATGAGGGAGAATCTTAATTCTCCCACTCACTAGCATTCATTTATATTCCAAAGTCTCCACCTCTCTCCCGACGGAATCATTCAGCACAGTAGGATTTTCTCTGCTCAAACCCACCTTCACTTTAAAAGAACTGAAAAGGCTGGGCTTAGTTCCTGTCGTGGGCATCAAGGCTTTTTCTCTTTGACAACTGGCCTGGGGATCTGCAGCTTCATCGCTTCATCTTTTTTTTTTTCCTGTACACACAGGTGCAAAACCCACAGCACCCTTACTGAAAGCAATATGTAAGCAATATACATAAGGGTTCACATTGACCTAGTACTGGATGATCTTGGAGGCTAGAATAATGTGATATTAATTTTCGACCAATATGGGTTAAAATGAGCTGCCCCTCACCCCTCCATGAGAAAGAACCCAGAGGCTGTCTCACCTCTGGTTTGACTTTAATAGAATCTGCCCAACACAGAAGTAAGGGTAGTGACAAGAGCTTGGCTCCACAGCTGCCCTTAGCACTCCTTCCAGCCAGAAGGAGCAGGAAAGGTCTGTGCTTGTAATGTCAATGGGAGGCAAAGACACATGCCAGCCTACCAAGCAGCCTAGAGCGGAACCCGCTGAGCCTGTTCCGGCGCCTGCAGTTACCAACTCTCACCTGGAGTCTCCTGAACCCAGGCAGGAACCATCTGGGTCATCCAAAGGTTCCATCTGTTTTCTCCAAAAAGCCATCACCTGTTTAAAAAAAAAAAGCCATCACCTGTTTAAAAAAAAAAAGCCTACAGGGGAGTGCCCTGCGCTACCCTAGATCATCCAGAAACGATCCCCTCCTTACTCTGTTGTTTTCCAATCCTGATTTTGCAAAACTGCAGGTGGCTCCCCTCATTTCAAGGTATATTGAGAAATTCTTAGATTCAATTCTCAAGACAAAACTCATTCCATTCCATTTCATTTTTGAAAGTGTCCGGCACCACATTTCAGAGGAAATAGTACATTAAAGTTAAAATTAAGCAGAGGACTACTAATACTCTTGTATCCCTCAAAATAGTAATACTATCAACTGTATTACATGCAGGACAAAAATATTCAAGTCACCTGATTTACTGGGGACCTTTAACTTTAAAGAAGTACTGGACCCAGGGGTTTTTAAGCAGCTCTTCTGGTTTGTGCATAGAGATGAACTCTGGCTCAAATTACATTTTCCCATCCAGCCATTCCTTCACAGGTATGACCTCAGACTGGTAAGGATCTGCACCACTGCCTTCTGTGTTCCTTCTCCAAACTGGCTTCACATGAAATGCAATCAGAGAAATAGATTTCCTCCCAGTGGTGGCCACTGCCTGTATGAAACAGTGGCCATTTCTGGAGATGAAATATAATTTCAGCTACTGTGTTCATAGGCACACCAATGTTTTTATTCACTCATTCATTCATCATTCAACAAGTAAGAATGGAGCCTCTATTCTCTACCAGGTCCAATGCTAGGTGACTGAGATACAGAAGTGAACAAGAACAACCTATCCCTCTCCTCCTTTGAAGCTGATATTAATTAATTAATAATATGTGACTAAAATATTGCAGACTAGAATAAGTGACATGAAAAGATAAACAAGGATCTAAAATAGAGAGTAACAGGTAGGACTTACCTCTGCATTTAAGCAGAGACTGACTAAAAGAATGAGAAGGAACTCACAATGCTAAATTCCGGGCATTGCCTTCCAATTATTATACATTCAAGGGGAGGAAGAGCAAGTGCAAAGCCCCTGAGGTTGGAAAGAACTTGGTGAGTGCAGAGATTAAAGACATGATTTTCCTGGTGCATAGTAACCAAGGGGAGAATAGTGCAGAAGGAGACGACGTCCACTACCCTGTTACAGATGTGCCCAGCTCCCTGTCTGCTCCCTCTTCTGAAGGAAGTACATCAGAATGCAGTCAGGAAGAGGAATGACATAGATAGAGATGGCCTTGAATCTGCTTTAATTTGTAAAAAGAAGCAATCACAAACCTTGAGACTTTAAATAACATGGGTAATATACTGTTTGTGGCATACAAACTGAGTCCTGAGAATACCCCACCATCATCTTGGAACACCATGTTTGAAAATCTGGAGTCCCACAATCCTGGCTCCTAATGCTGGTCCACACCCCTCAACCTCTCTGAGATTCAGTCTCCAGCTGACACACGATGAGATGTGCTAACAGGACTGACTTAAGAAGGCACATCTTCACTAAATGCTACCCTGAGTAGTAATCCTTTGGATATTTACTTAAAACTCATTAACTGATTGATACTTTATCAAATAAACAACTCCTGCTTAAGCCAATCGTAGAGCCCACTTGCCCAGCAAACACAAAAATGAATGCTCTATAGTAGGGCTGTTCCACAGAAATGTGATGGAAGCCAAAAATGTGAGCCACCCTGTATAATTTTAAATTTCTAGTAGCCATATTAGAAAAAGGGTTTTAAACACAGAGAAATTAATAATATATTTAACCAACATATCTGAGAAATTTATAACTTTAACATGCAATCAATGTTTTTAAAATTATGAATGAGACATTTTACATTCCCTTTTTTGTACTGTCTTGGAAATTGGGTATGTATTCCACAGTCACAGCACATGTCAATTCGAATTAGCCACATTTCAAGTGCTTAATAGCCACATGAGGCTACTGGCTACTATAATGGACAGTGAAGCTCTATAGAGATAATCAGACTTTTAGACATTTGTGCCCTACGAGCTGTCTTAAGTATAACTGCAAGACTGATGAAGGTTAAGAAAAAATCAACAAAGCAATAAAGAGAGAGCAAATCCCATGCTTCAAAAGTCCATTCTGGTTTCTGAGTGTTGATGAAACTTTCAACTTTCCTGCCTTCCTGAATTACTCATGGAGCATTCATTTAATCGTCTATGTATTCATTCATTCATTCAACAAACAGTAACTGAGCACCTTCTATTGTCCAGGTACCAGGTGCCAGGGACGCAGACATGAACAAGCATAATTCCTGCCCACAAGATGTTCCGTATTTAGGTAGGAATCACCTGACCCAATGAGTAGTCAGCACTCTTCAAGATTTCTCCCTCCCCAGCCAGAATTTTGGAGAAATAGATTCTAGTTTAGACTCCTCTACTAACAAGCTGTGAATCCCAGAGAAAGCATTTTCCCCATCAGAGCCTTTGCTTCCTTATCTGTAAAATGTGAGTTAATCTAAACAACTACTAAGCGTCCTTCCAGTCTGAGATGGCAGCGTCAGCCTGAACGCCACCACCCTGTTTCTTATCCTAATGATGTGTGGGAACTTGGGAGAGCAAGCTGAAGAAAGGCCCCTCCCCCACCTCCACCCATAGAAGAAGATGCAGCTTTGTTTTCTTCTGAATCCTTTCCCTCCTGGGCCTTTTGTGGTTGCAGGAGTGGTCTAGCTTTGTTTTACTTTGTTTTAATTACATTCAAAATTAGCAAAGCAATCCCCATGATCCACCTAGCAGGGTAAATGGCCCATTTGGTACATATGACTACGTGGCGAGACCCCCCTGTCATTACACCAGAGCCCCACACGTATTCTGCTCCCAGGTAGATGATGGCTAAGGAACCTAGAGAGCTTATCTAGCCCATCATTAACCTCATTTTGAGACAGCCCCAGAGGCAGTCCTTCAGCCACCGGCACAGCCGGCTGTCAATTGTGTCAAGCCAGTAACATATTAGTTAGCAGGGGAGCAATCCAAAGAGGTAACCATAGATCCAAATGCCTAAAAGATATTCTGGAATGTGGTAATTATGTCCTGCAGCTGCCAAGGGGGTCCTCTGTGAGTTCACAGATAGCAGTTGTACCATGGGAAGAAGAGGACGGGTAACAGCAGCCAAGCTGTTAATAACAAACAACACGTCTTGGTTCGAACTCACCAAACAGTCCTCCACACTTTAGTCCTGATCCATCTTCAGGTTCCTACAACTGTTCCCAGGAGGCTGGCTTCTTTAGTGTGGGTGCTGTGTATTCTGTTCCTGAACACAAGAGATAAGGGGCAGGGGGGAAAGGGGGAAAGTTAAGAGTAAATAATAGGTGGGTTAAAAGGAGGATATTCTCGGTGTTACCATGGATTCTGTGGCTCTGTTCTTGTAAGTGAAATTTCCCAATTTCCATGATTTTAAAAAACAGGCAATTTTCATACTTTTTTTAATAGTTCTTTTGCTCGTATTAACTAAGCAGTATTCCATTGTACGTATACCAAAATTTTTTTATCCATTCACTTGTTGATGACCATCTGAGTTGTTTACAGATTTGTGCTATTACAAACAAAGCTACCGTGGACATTTGTGTATGAGAGAATGTGGCAAATGTCAGTTAACATTTGGTGAATTTAGGTGATGGGTATGTGGGTTCACTACACTATTCTTGCAACTTTTTCTATGTTTGAAATTGTTTCAAACTAAAAACATACAAAACGAAGTACGATTCTTACTGAACCTGATTAAAAGACACTTAAAACTTTTAAAACAATTATCATATGGTAAAATTGACTTTTAGTGTACAGTTCAATGAATATTGAGACATGTATACATACGTAACCACTACCACAATTGAATATTTCCATCGCTCCAAAAAAAAACCCCTCTGCTATGCCTTGATATTCACACTGTCTCCCTAATACTAACCCCTGGCAACCAGTGATCTCTATACTCCAACCATTCTCTTTGCAAGAATGTCATATAAATGGAATCATACAGTACGTAACCTTTGAGACTGGCTTCAGTATATTTGAGATGCTGCATGTGTCCAAACTGCTGCATGTGTCAATAGCTCATCCCTTTGGGTTGCTCAGTAGCCTCTACCTGTTGTACACTTGGGTTAGTTCCAGTTTGGGGCTATTATGGCCAGAGCTTGTAAAAACATTTGTATACAGGTTTTTATGTGAGCACAAGTTTCATTGCTCTAGGATAAATACACAGGAGCATGACTGCTAGGTCTTCAGTAAGAGTATATTTAACTTTATAAGCAACTGTCAAACTTTTCTAGTAGGGCTGTGCTATTTTGAACACCTGCCAACAATGGATAAGTGTTCCCAGTTGCCCCTCATCTTAAACAGCACTTGGTGTTGTCAGGTTTGGGGGTGTACTGGTATAGGATTGTGTATTTTAAACTGAGGTATAGTTGATTTACAACATTATATTAGTTCCAACTACACTGAACAACTATATTAGGTGTATAATATTTCAAATTTTTTATAGATAATAATCCATTTATACTTATTAACAACTACTGGCTAGATTCCACGCACTGTATAATACACCCTTGTAGCTTATTTATTTTATACATAGTACCTTATACCTATTAGTCCCCTACCCCTATCTGAGCCCCAACTCTCTTCCCTCTGCTCACTGGCAACCACTGGTTTGTTCCATGTGTGAGTCTGTTTCTTTCTTTTTTGTTATCTTCACTAGTTTGTTTTATTTTTTAGATTCCACATGTAAGTGATAAAAAACAGTATTTGCTTCTGTCTGACTTAATCTCACTTGGCATAATACCCTCCAAATCCATCCATGTTGTTGCGAGTGATAAAATTTCATTCTTTCTTATGGCTGAGTAGTATTCCAGTGTGTGTGTGTGTGTGTGTGTGTGTGTGTGTGTGTGTACACACACGACATCTTCTTTATCCATTCAGTTATTGACGGAAACAGGTTGCTTCTATATCTTGGCTATTCCATAATGCTGCTATGAACATTGGGGTGCATGTATCTTTTCAAATCAGTGTTTTCAATTTCTTTGCATATATACCCGAAGAATTGCTGGGTGGAATTGCTGGATCATATGCCAGTTCTATTTTTAGTTTTTTGAGCAACCTCCATACTGTTTTCCACAGTGGCTGCACCAATTTACACTCCCACCAACATTGTACAAGGGTTCCCTTTTCTCCACATCCTCATAAACATTTGTTATTTGTGGTCTTTTTGATGATAGCCATTCTGACAGGTGTAAGGTGATATCTCATTGTGGTTTTGATTTGCATTTCCCTGATAATTAGTTATGCTGAGCATCTTTTCATGTGCCTATTAGCCATCTGTATGTCTTCTTTGGAAAAATGTCTATTCATTTCTTCTGCCCACTTTTAATCAGGTTGTTTGGGGGTTCTTTTTGATATTGAGTTGTATGAGCTGTTTACGTATTTTAGATATTAACCCCTTATTGGTCATATCATTTACAAATACTTTCTTCCAATAAGTAGGTTGTCTTCTCCTTTTGTTGATGGTTTCCTTTGCAGTGCATTTAACTCATTCCCATTTGTTTATTTTTGCTTTTATTTCCTTTGCCTTAGGGGAGAGATCTAAAAAGATATTGCTAAAATTTATGTTAAAGAATGTTCTGCCTATGTTTTCTTCTAGGAGTTTCATGGTTTCTGATCTTGCGTATAGGTCTTTAATCCATTTTTAGTTTATTTTTACATATGGTGTGAGAGAATGTTCTAATTTCATTCATAGCTGTTCAGTTTTCACAGCACCACTTATTGAATAGGCTGTCTTTTCTCCATTGTATATTCTCGCCACCTTTGTCATAGATTAACTGCATGGGTTTATTTCTGGGCTCTCTAGTCTATTCCATTGATCTGTGTGTCTGTCTTTATGCCAGCACCATACTGTTTTGATTACTGTAGCTTTGTAGCATAGTCTGAAGTCAGGGAGTGTGATACCTCCAGCCCTATTCTTCTTCCTCAAAGTTGTTTTGGCTATTCAGGGTCTTTTTTGTTTCATACAAATTTTAAAATTATTTCTTCTAGTTCTGTGAAAAACACCATTCGTATTTTGACAGGGGTTGCATTGAATATGTAAATTGCCTTGGGTAGTATAGTCATTTTAACATTAATTCTTCTAATTCATTAACATGGTGTATCTTTCCATCTGTTTGTGTTGCCTTCAATACACAGTATTGAAGTACAGGATTTTTACCTCTTTAGTTAGGTTTATTCCTAGGTATTTTATTCTTTTTGATGCAATTGTAAATGAGATTGTTTCTTTAATTTCTTTCACATAATTCATTGTTAGTGTATAAAAATGCAACAGATTTCTATATATTAATTTTGTATCATGCAACTTTACTGAATTCATTGATTAGCTCTAGTAGTTTTTGGTGGCATCTTTAGGATTTTCTATGTACAGTATATTGTCATCTTCAAACCATGACAGTTTTAATCCTCCTTTCCAATTTGGATTCTTTTTATTTCTTTTTCTTGTCGGCACTGTAGCTTCCAATAATATGTTGAATAAAAGTGGGCATCCTTGTCTTGTTCCTGATCTTACAGGAAACACTTTCAGCTTTTCACCATTGACTATGATGTCAGTTGTGGGCTTAATACATGTGACCTTTATTATGTTGAGGTACATACGCTCTACACAAACTTTCTGGAGAATTTTCTTCATAAATATATGTTGAATTTTGTCAAAAGCTTTTTCTGCATCTATTGAGATGATCATATGGTTTTTATACTTCAATTTATTAATGTGGCATATCACATTGATTGATTTGCGAATACTGAACCAGCTTTGCATCCCTGGGATAAATCCAACTTGATCATGGTGTATGGTCCTTTTAATGTATTATTGAATTTGCTTTGCTAATATTTTGTTGAGGACTTTTGCATCTATGTTCATCAGTGATACTGACCTGTATTTTTCTTTTTTTGTGATATCTTTGTCTTGGTATCAGGGTGATGGTGGCCTCATAGAATGAGTTCAGAACCATTTCTTCCTCTGCAATCATTTGGAATAGTTTCAGAAGGATAGGTGTTAACTCTCTCTAAATGACTGGTAGAATTCACCTGTGAAGCCATCTGGTCCTGGACATTTGTTTACAATTATTATATCTTCTTGGATTGATCCCTTGATCATTATGTAATGTCCTTCTTTGTCTCTTATTACAGCCTTTGTTTTCAAGTTTGTTTTGGAAGATATAAATATTGCTACCCTGGCTTTCTTTCGATTTTCATGTGCATGGAATACCTCTTTCCATCTCCTCACTTTCAGTCTCTGTGTATCTTTAGATCTGAAGTGAGTCTCTTGTAGGCAGCATATATGTGGGTCTTGTTTCTGTATCTATTCAGCCACTCTATGTCTTTTGATTGGAGCATTTATTCCATTTACATTTAAAGTAATTATTGATATGAATTTATTGCCATTTTGTTAATTGTTTTGGGGTTGTTTTGTCGTTACTTTTTTCCTTTCTTCTTTTATTCTCTTCCCTTGTGATTTGATGACTACCTTTAATGTTATGTTTGGATTCCTTTCTCTTTTTTGTGTGTGTCTCTATTATAGATTTTTGGTTTGTGGTTACCATGAGATTTATATATAGCAGTCTATATATATATATGATTGTTTTAAGTTGCTGGTCTATTAATATCAAACACATTTTAACAGCCCTGTATCTGTACTCTCCTCCCCTCACCATTACTGTTTTTGGTATCACATTTCACATCTAATTGTTTTGTGTGTCCTTTAACTGCTTACTGTGGATATAAATGGTTTTACTACTTTTGTCTTTTATTCTTCCTACTAGCTTTGTATATGAATTATTTACTACCTTTACTGCATATTTGCCTTTACCAATGAGCTTTTTCCTTTCATAATTTTCTTGTTTCTAGCTATGACTTTTTCTTTTTCACTTAGAGAAGTTCCTTTAACATTTCATGTAGAGCTGGTTTGGTGGTGCTGAGCTCCTTCAGAAAGTGTTTGCATGTCTGTAAAACTTTTTATCTCTCCATCAGATCTGAATGAGAGCCTTGTCGGGTAGAGTATTCTTGGTTGTAGGTTCTTCCCTTTCATAATTTTAAATATACTCCCTTCTGTCCTTCAGAGTTTCTGCCGAAAAGTCAGCTGACAGCCTTATGGGAGTTCCCTTGTATGTGACTTGTTGCTTTTTCCTTGCTGCTTTTCATACTCACTCTTTATCTTTAAATTTTTCCATTTTAATATCTTTAAATTTTGCCATTTTAATATCAATGTGTCTTGGTGTGGTCCTATTTGGGGTGATCCAGTTTGGGACCCTGTGATTCCTGGACTTGGATGTCTCTTTCCTCTCCTAGGTTAGGGAGGTCTTCAACTATTACGCCTTCAAATATGTTATTTGCTCCTTTCTCTCTTCTCCATCTGGGACCCGTATAACGTGAATGTTAGCGCACTTGATGCTGTCCCAGAGGTCTCAAACTGTCCCCCCTTTTTTTTTTTGCGGTACACGGGTCTCTCACTGTTGTGGCCTCTCCCGTTGCAGAGCACAGCCTCCGGACACGCAGGCTCAGCGGCCACGGATCATGGGCCCAGCCGCTCCGCGACATGTGGGATCCTCCCAGACCGGGGCACGAACCCATGTCCCCTGCATTGGCAGGTGGACTCTCAACCACCAGGGAAGCCCCCCCATTTCTTTTTTTTCTTTTTTCTGTTCAGTGTCAGTGATTTCCACTATTCTGACTTCCAGCTTGCTGATCCGTTCCTCTATGTCAGTCTATCGTTGATTCCTTCTAGTGTATTTTTCATTTCAGTTATTGTTTTCTTCATCTCTGGTTGCTCTATATATTTTCTAAGTCTTTGTTAAAAACTTCTTAAATTCTCACTCTGTTCATCCATTCTCCTGAGTTACTTGTCTTTGTAACCATTAACTTGAACTCTTTCTCAGGTAGATTGCCTATATCCACTTCACTTAGTTCTTCTGGGGTTTTATCTTGTTCCTTCATTTGGAACATGTTCCTCCATTTGGAACATGTTCCTCTGTCACCTAATTTTGCCTAACTTGCTATTTTTTATTTCTATGTATAGGGTAGGTTGGTTACATTTCCCAACTCTGGAGATGTGGCCTTCTATAGGAGACATCCTGTGTATTCCAGTAGCACACTGCCCTCATCACCAGAGCTATATGCTCTGGGGTGACCCCTATGAGGGCTACTTGGGTCCTTCTGTTGTGGCAGGCTGACTACTGTGGGCGGTCTGGTACGGATGGCTGGTCCTTGGTCCAGTTGGTTGCCAGGCTGCCTTGTGCGAAGGCTGCCAGCTGCTGGTTGCACAAGGTGACTGGCTGCAGAATCCTGGTGCAGGAGAGGGGAGGTGGGTAATGCAAACTCACTGGTTGGTACAGTCAGGGCCCAGGTAATCCCAGGGCTGGTTCCCTCCCACCAGTGGGTGAAGCCAGGTCTGGGGCTAGTACTGGCCCACTAGCATGCAGAGCCAGGTCCTGGGGTCTGGCTGCAGGGCCCAGGGATCCCAGAGCTGGTGTGGGATTGCTGGTAGTTGGGACCAGCTCCTGACACAGCTGGCTGTGGGTCTGGGGTGTCCCAAAGTTTGTGTTGGTCTGATAGTGGTCAGGGCCAGGGCCCAGCCAGTCCCAGGGCTGGTGCTAGCCTGGCTGGTAGGTGGGTGGGTCTGCAGGCTGTGGGGCTATGGTTGTCCTGGGAATAATGTCCACCCACTGGTGGGTCAGGCTGGTCCCAAGGCTAGAGCAGGCTTGTTGGTGTGCAGGGCTGGTGCCTGCCCACTGATGGGCAGAGCTGGGTCCCGAAGTCTCTGTCTACAGAGTCCTGCGGGTCCTGGGTCCAGTGCCTGTGCACTGGTATGTGGGGCCACCTCCTAAGTCCTCTAGTGGGCAGGGCCATGTTGGGGTAGCTGCTGGTTCTGGGCATCTTAAAGCAGCCTGTGTAATGGTGGGTTGGACTGTGCTCCCGTCCAGTTACTTGCTTGGCTTCAGGCATCCCAGTATTGGTGCCTGCAGGATGGTGGGCAGGGGCGGGGCTAAGTCCTGAGGCTAATAAGCTAGAGGGAGGATTCCAAAATGGCACTTGCCAGCACCAGTATTCATGGGGTAGAAGGAGCTCCCCAAAATGGCTGCCATCTGTGTCTGTGTCCACAGGGTGAGCTCAGTTGTCTCCTGTCTCTGCAGAAGATTCTCCAAGATCGGTAGGTGGGTCTGACCCAGACTCCCTTCAAATTACTGCTTCTGCCCTGGGTCCCAGAGCATGTGAGATTTTGTGTGCACCCTTAAGAGTGTATGCTCTATTTCTCACAGCCCTCTGGGTCTCCCAAAAGTAAGCCCTGCTGCCCTTCAAGGCCAAATGCTCTGGGGGCTCCTCTTCCTGGTGCAGGGTCCCCAGGCTGGGGAACCTGATATGGGGCTCAAACTTCTCACTCCTTGGAGAGAGCCTCTGCAACTATAATTATTCTCCCATTTGTGGGTTGTCCACTGGGGGTGTGGGACTTGACTATATACGGCGACTCCACCCCTCTTACCCATCTCATTGTAGTTCCTTCTTCATATCTTTAGTTATAAAAGATCTTTTCTAGTATGTTCCAGTTTTTTTCATCAATAGTTGTTCTGTAAACAACTGTAATTTTGGTGTGCCCATGAGAGGAGGTGAGCGCAAGGTCTCTCTACTCTGTCACCTTAAAAGTCTTGATTCAATTTTTCATACTTTATCCCAAAATAGCTTTTGCCTAGTTTGCTTTTCCATTGACAGTAAAATAGAATACAAGGCATCAAATGACCCAAAGTTTCAACTTAGGGGATTCATTAGATGTGAGTGGAACCAGGGGCTCTAGAATATCCGAAGATTTGAGTAAAGCCAATAAATTTGCCCTTTCAAGAAACTTCAGCTGTGCTGTTCAACATACCCCATATACCTTAGCCATCTCCATCTGAGTCAGTGTCCAGTGTGGAACTCATCTTTCAAAGCTGCATGGAACCTCTGGTTGTGAGGCTCTGCAAGCTACATTCCCACTCACAAAAGATGGCACATCCTGAACCCACAGCAGTCAACGCTAGTTGATCATGATAATAATTCTCACAGAGCCCACCCAGACTCAGACTCAGAACCATTTGCAACCCGGAACCCTAGGCACCACTTACTAATTGATCAGAGTTGACATGTCATTCTGACCTAGAATCTCCCCTGAATTATAAATGGATCACATGTATTAGTTTCCTATGGCTGCTATTACAAATTACCATAAATTTAGTAACTTAAAACAATACAAGTTGAGCTTAGAATCCTAGAGGTCTGAAATGCAGAATTCCTTCTCCAGGCATTAGCAAAGAATCTGTTTCCTTGCCTTTCCAGCTTCTAGAGGAACCCACATTCCTTGGCCTATGGCCCCTTCCTCCTCTTCAAAGACAGCAGCATCTTCTCTCCTCTCAGACTTCTGCTTCCATCTGTACATTGTTTCTCTCTCACTGCCTCCCTCTCATAAGGACCTTTGTGATTACATCAGGCTCATCCTGAAAATACAACATAATCTTCCCATCGCAAGCTCCTTAATCTCATCACACCTGCAAAGTCCTTTCTGCCATGCATGGTAACATACTCAAAGATTCCAGGGATTAGGATGTGAACATCTTTGGGGCCATTATTCAACCTACCAAACCATGTCTTGTAGAAAATTCCCTTGTAGGACCACAGAAGAGGTCTCTTGGTAAGATTTACCTGTGGGGTCTGAGTATATAACAACATGAACTGAGAAGCTTGATTCACCCAAATTTCCAATTATTAATTATTAATGAACAACAGTGATCCTTCAACCAAACATAAAATCAAAATATGTCTTTGGACCAATCACCCCATGCAGTCCAGTAAGATATACCATTAAAATGCCAAAATATTTTTCTACCTGCAGAGCATTAAGTTGGATTTGCCCCTTTTTCCGGTCTTCCAGTCTTGTACTAGATAGATAGATAGATAGACAGATATGCAGCCTTATAAAAATTAGTTGTAATTGTTCCTTTAATGCACAGCATTTGAAAACTAAATAATAACTGAACCACAACTGAACGTCTTGTCTTTTGAGGCTTCAGTAACTACATGACAATTTGCCAGGACCTAAGGCGAGAAGGATGCAGCTCTTAACTGTGCCCCTCTCTTGTTTAGCTTTTTATTAAGATTCCCACTTTTATTACATGTAATGGAGGTTGGTTTCATTCCTGTCAATCTGCAAGCTGCTACAGTCACTCTGGGAGACATTAGCCTGTCATCACTGAACCATCTGGGTCACAGAGTTCTGAAATAGGTCTCACTTTTTAGCTTTAAGAACAAAAAAATTAACCACAGAGAGAACAGCATTCCCTGACTTTCAGCACCACCCCAGGACAATGGCAGTGATAAACTGACATTATCCAGTGCCTGCAGAGGTGCAATACCAATATCAGAGGCCACATGCACTTGGCAGACCCAAAGAAACTTTCCAAAGAAACCACCACCACTGAACTTGAAGCTGGGCTGAAGCACCCTCTAAGAAGATGGCTTGTTGAACAAGACTAATACGACATGGAAAGACATGTCCAATATTCCACTGGGGAAAAATGATGCCACTGTTGCTTAATATGTGTATAAATAATTAGAAAGAAAGAAAAACACGGGCTTCCCTGGTGGCGCAGTGGTCGAGAGTCCGCCTACCGATGCAGAGGACACGGGTTCGTGCCCCGGTCCGGGAGGATCCCACATGCCGCGGAGCGGCTGGGCCCGTGAGCCATGGCTGCTAAGCCTGCGCGTCCGGAGCCTGGGCTCCGCAACAGGAGAGGCCACAACAGTGAGAGGCACGCGTACCACAAAAAAAAAGAGAAAAACACCAAAATATCAATGATGATTAGCTCAGGGATGCTGTATTACAGTTACTTTTTAATTATTTATTTTTTACTTGTGTTTTCTAAATTTTCTGCAGTGAGAATATTAAAACATTACTTTTGTAAAATTAAAAGTTTTAATAATGATAATAACCACTGGTATTCATCTTGGCAACACGCTAACCAAGTCATGTATGATCCTTATATAAATCAAAGAGGCAAGATTGTATTTGAACTTGTGTAAGAGTGAATAAAAATTTCTTCATTTTTTTTGAGCTACATATTAGGCAGGTACTGAATGGTAGATACTGCTCCTAGTGATGGGAATACAGCATTAAACAGGGTAAGCAAGATCCCTTGTGGGGGCAGAGGGAAGACAATAAAATATACTATCTAAATGCCAACTAGTTTTAAGTGCAATGATTTAAAGCCAATCAGGTGCTGGGACAGAGAGTGACTAGGGGCCTCTTTATGTTGGATGGCTGGAGAAGTTGACTCTGAAGAGGGAACACAGGAGCTGAGATCTGAATGAGAAAAAGGAGCTGGCCATCAGTTAAGCAGGAAGAGCATTTCAGGCAGAGGGAACAGTCAGAGGAAAAGCCCTACAGTGGAAACAAGCCAGATGTGTTCATGGACAGGAAGAAGGTCAGTATGGCCAGAACTTTCTGAACAAGGAAGCAGATGAAACAACATGTAGTCAGAGAGGGAAGCAGCAGCCATGTCGCAGAGGGCCCTGCAGACCAGCATTAGAACTGGGAGACCACTGTGGGGCTTCGACAAGGAGAGCAAGATTTGATTTACGTTTTCAAAAGATCAGTCCAGCTGCTATGATAGGATTGGATTGGAGGGTGAAAGAACATAGCAGAGTCCAGTCAGGAGGCTACCGCAGTAATGCCAGTTAACAGCTGGCAGACGTCTGAACTAGGACGGGTATAGCAGAGGTGGAGAGAACCAGATAGTTTATCATGAAATAGAGCTTAGAGGGTTTACTGATGGATTAGATGACAGAGAGAGAGAGAAAGAAATGATTCAAGGATAACATCCATTTATTCAACAAGTATCTATGACACTTAATATGTGCTAGGCACTCATATAGTGCTGAGAAGCTGATGGATGGTGGCCCCCCAAAATCCAAAGGCTTAATACAGTAAGATTGAATTTCTTGCTCAGTTAAAATCCAAATCAGTTATTCCTGATTGGTAGGCAGCCGTCCTGCAAGTGGTGACTCAGAGACTCATGTTCCTTCCTTGTTATGGCCCATCTATGTACAACATTTGACTTTAAAATTCACTGAGCTCATCCGTATCCATTTGAAAGATAAAGAGTATGGACAATCACATGTGGAAGGTTTGAACAGGCCAAACCTAGAAGTGATGTACATCACTTCTGCTTACATGCCACAGACTAGAAATCTATCACACGGCCACACCCATCAGTAAGGGAGGCTGGAATGTACAGTCTAGGGGTGTGTTCAGGAAGAGGAAATGAGTTAGGAGACCTCCCAGTAGTGTCTCCTACAGATGCCTACTAAGTCATCCAATAGAGAGGTTAAGAAGCAGTTGAATATACAGTTGACCCTTGAACAATGTGGGGTTAGGGGTGCAGATCCTCTGCACAGCTGAAAAATCTGTGTATAACTTAGAGTCGGCCCTCCATACATGCTGTTCCTCAGTATCTGCGGTTCCACATCGGTGGAGTCAACCAACCACAGATCACGTAGTACCACTGTGTTTACTAATGAAAAAAACCCGCATGTAAGTGGACCCATGCAGTTCAAACCTGTGCTATTCAATGCTCAGCTGCACAAGTTCAGCAGAGTGATCTGAGCTAGACATAAAATTGAGAGCAGTCACTGTATAAATGATGATGAAGAACCAGAAAGCAGCTGTTATGGAAAAGATGAGAAAAACTTTCAAAAAGGAGGGTGGAAGGTTGTATCAGAAGCTGCTGAGGGGACTTCCCTGGTGGTCCAATGGTTAAGAATCCACCTTCCAATCCAGGGGTTGCAGGTTTGATCCCTGGGAACTAGGGATCAGGGAACTAGGGTCCCACATGCCGCGGGGCAACTAAGCCTGCACGCCACAACTACTGAGCTCACACGCTCTGGAGCTCACGTGCCACAACTAGAGAGAAGCACGCATGTCACAACAAAGAGTCCATGCACCAAAACAAAAGATCCCACATGCCACCATGAAGGCCCAATGCAGCCAAATAAATAAATAAATATTGAAAGCTGCTGAGAGAACCAATAAGCTGAAGACAAAATGTTGACCACAGAATTTAAAAACATAAAGGTCATTGGTGATCTTGACAGAGCAATTTCAGTAGAAAGGCAGAATCAGGAGTAGATTACGGAAAATGTGAAGTACAGAAGTAGAGAGAGAAACTATAGACAACAATATCAAGATGTTTTGCTATGGAGAGGCGCAGAGAAATGAATGTGGTACAAGTAGCTCAAGTGTATGTTTTAAGATAGAAAATACTAGAGCATGTGTAGATGCTCACAGGGATGATCCAGTCTAGAGGAATGGTGAGAGAAAACAAAGGAGAAAACTGCAGCACAAAGTCCTTGAGAAAGGATGGGGATAGGGTCTAGAACATAAGTGGATGGGTTGGATTTAAATAAGGACAGAACATTTCACTGTAACAAGAGGGAAGATGGAAGGTGTGAGTATAGGCACAGATTCAGGTGGTAGGAAGCATGGAGAATTCTTAGCTAATTGATTTTCTTTTCTTAATAAAGTACAAAGAAAGCCCCTCAACTAGGAGTGCACCGAGAAAGCACAGGACATTTAAGGAAGGAAGGTGTTAAGAAACTTGGTGAGAAAGAAAGTACTTCCTTACTAGGGAAATGCAGTAGGAATCCCATGTGGGTAAGAGCTCATTTGAGATCCGTGGTCCTGATTTTAATATGAGATCAGCTGGCCCAATTGTATGTTTTCTCCAAGAAGTTCCAGCTGCTCAAGTACAGACACGGAGGAGACAGTTGGATGGTGTTAATCAGAGCTGGGTCATACCAGGAGTACCACAGAGTCAGAGAGGGACACCTGAGGCAGGAATGATCCTAACCAGCTAGGAAATCCTAGCTGGGAAAGGTAGGAAGTGGACCTGAGGACAAGAAAGGATAGTGAACGGGGGAAGTGCCCCTGGCCTGGAGTCTCAATGTAGTGATAGTGATAAAGTCATGAGTATGACAGAGAGAGTGGGCAGAGGAGTTGGGAGGAGGAAAAGATTCTGCATGTGAAGGGGAAGAACAACTGAGAGGCCACAATGTTCACAGATCAAATACCTGAATACCGGAGTCCCCATCACCAATAATGAAGAGAGGACTAGGGGAGGAAAGGACAGCAAGGAACTGAATACTAAATACCACATACATCACGGAGTTTGGTATATGGACTAGATAGTTTCCAATTGCACCCCCATTACCCTTCTCTACCCTGCACTGTATTTAAACATGAAAAAGCTCCCTGGCCCTCTGCCTTCCAAAGGGAAGGCAGCAGAAAGCACTGAGAGTTTTAAGCAGGGGAGTATGGCCTGATCAGATGGGCCACAAAAAAGGGAGCAGCCTTGTCTGATTTGGTTTACACTGAGCATTGGTGGCAGCACACATACCACTCACTACTTTCTTTCAAGACTGGAGAGAAAGTGAAGTGTGACCTGGGAATACTTGTCTCCTTTGCACCGCTGTTTCAGGATTGCTGCAGACCAACCTTATCCCTTAAAAGAAAGACCCAACTCCTGTTGACAGCATCCCCAAACATCTTTCCCCACGCCCCACACCCAGGTCCTCCTCTCCTACTCAGTCTTAGACTTGTAACAAAGGAACTCTACTGTTACTAGCCCCAAGCACACCATGCTTGGGATTTCCCTCACCCTAACCACACTTTTGTAAATAGTCCCTTTATTAAACTCTTCTCAAATTATCCTAATTTGAGTGGGCCATCTGTTTCCTGCTGGGAGCCTATGATACAGTAGATGACAGCAATGTGAATACCTACCTTGTAGGGTCCTTGTGAAGAACACAGAAAATATATGCAAGGCATCTAGCACAGTGTCTGGCACATTAAAAACACTCAACTAACAGTGGAGGGTGAGGAGGATAGCTGTTGCTTTACTTACTGTTAGTATAAAGTATTACTCAGGTTCAGATAGGTTCCCTAGTTTGTAACTAGTCATTATTCAACCCACAGTGAAGCACCTGGCTTCTGCTAGTACCAAGGAACTCTCAGGTCTAGCAGCAGCCAGCCAAGTCATTCAAATCAATTACATGAACAAATACATCTAAAAAAAAAAAAAAAAAGGGAGGAAAATTTGAAGAACGATTTCAACAAAGCAGCTGATTTCTAGAGTGATCCCTGTAGACAGGTCGTCTGGCCTGATGGTAAATACCAATCTATCCTGGGCAAGTGAGGGCAGTCTCCAGAGAATCAGAGAATGGAGATGAGCCCACATCTTGCACCTCGGACACACCTCCCTGCTACTGCATTCTACAGCTGCAATCTCCTTCCAGGGCCCGACAGGAGACTGGCCATCTTAACATCATTTAGTAATGGATTTCATTTTTTAATCACAACACATTGTAAATGAAATTATCTATTTACAAACTAACAAAAGTTATCTAAATGTTGTTAGTATGGGGGGCCCAGGCCCCAGAACAGAGCTGGGTGCTTCATAAAAGTTCACAGCCTGGATTAGCCAGTACCACAGATGTTGTCCAGAGGCTGACTTTACAGGGGGACAGCTTCCCTCTTCAAAGCCGGACCCGCTTCTCTGGAATGAAGAATACGGAAATCACTAGCTCGGGACGTCCAAATGCAAGCCCAGATTAGAGTCTCCTTATATTGGTGACAAATTTGGACAAGTTTGAGGGAAAAAATATCAAGAAGGCAAGAATAAACTCAGAAAGGATTCAACTCATGTCTCCATTTTGCAATACAACGGGAATCATGTGTGCTGCCACCAATGCTCAGTGTAAACCAAATCAGACAAGCTGCTCCCTTTTTTGTGGCCCATCTGATCAGGCCATACTCCCCTGCTTAAAACTCTCAGTGCTTTCCACTGCCCTCCCAGTAGAAACCAAAATCCCTCACATCGCCTCAATCTATATCACTCTTTATAACCCGCCCACACTTGACTTCATCTGGCTCTTCAGTTGCTCACTGTACTGTGCTCTCTCTGGCATCGGAGCCCGGCAGCGAGCACATCCTCTTCCCTCTTACTGCCCTCCTCCCCTACTACCACTCGCTACTAGGTAACTCTTATTCATACTTTAGGATTCAGTATATTTTATTTCCTCTAGAAAGCCTTCCATGACACCCCAGGATAGTAATGTCAGCCTGTAATAGCGTCCTCTAGCCCTCTGTACTTACAAAAATTCAGCAGTTTTTACTTTTTGATGTCTGTCTTCCCCACTAGACAATGTACTCCATGAGGGCAAAGAATGCGTTTGTCTTGCCGTAAACAACTGCCCAAGTATCTGGTACACAATAGTTCCTCAGTAAACATTTACTGACTAAATGGATAAATGTATAATGCATGTAGAAAAATATTGTGCAGAACTGCTAAAAACATACAAATCATATAGTTATGTTCTTAAAAAAAGGTTATGCTGGGGCTTCCCTGGTGGCGCAGTGGTTGAGAGTCCGCCTGCTGATGCAGGGGACACGGGTTCGTGCCCCGGTCTGGTAGGATCCCACATGCCGCGGAGCGGCTGGGCCCGTGAGCCATGGCCGCTGAGCCTGCGCGTCCGGAGCCTGTGTTCCGCAACGGGAGAGGCCACAGCAGTGAGAGGCCCGTGTACCGCAAAAAAAAAAAAAAAAAAAAAAAAAGGTTATGCTGCAATCTATATATAAAATAGAATATAAAAAATTAGAAATTGCTTTTTTTGTTTCCAATTGAGGTAAACTTTGTTTGTTTGTAAATCAATAATTTCATTTATAATGCGTTGCAATTAAAAAATAAAACCCATTACCAAATGATGGTAAGAGAGTCCTTAAGAAACTGGTGAATACTGGGGGTCTAAAAGGTTCACCAACAATGAATCATTACTCATCAACCATTTATTATTTAATGGGGTTAATGAATGGTATGTCAGAAAAATGTTATAGGATTCATAAGGCATTTTATTCATTGAACACATGTTTATTGAGCCTTCACTGTGCATTAGAAGCTGAAGTATGATATGGCAGTGGGCAAGATCCCTGCCTTTATATAGCCCACAAATGCTCTCTGACGTGGGGAAATGAAGGCAGAATGACATTACATTGAGATGAATCTGTAATGGTTGATTCAGTAACGAGTAACTAGTCTTAGCTCTGCCATCACAAGTGAAGCTGAAGACCTAGATGGTTTGTCACATTTCTGGTAGAAGTGGCACTGGGTTTTAGAGGGCACTGTATTTCAACAACCATAAAAATGCAGCTTATCTTTGGCCTAGTAATTTGACCCCTATAATTCATACTAGGAATTTACCCTGTGAAAATAATTCAAAAGAAGAAAATTTAAAATATGCAAAAATATCATTGTTGCAGTATTTTTATAATGGTTAAATAAGGAAAAGGCCTGATTGTCCAACAAAAGAATAATGTATAGTATATTATGGCATAACCACAAGATAGTATACTATGCAACTGTTTCACATTTTCATTTTGAAGATTATAGCAATCTGAAAAATACTTAGGAAGTGTTATTTTAAAAGCAGACCTCAAAACTTTGTTTTATGGAAGGCAGCTATGCTCATCACTATACCACCAACACCGTACTTGTCTGTTTCATGATGACAAAGCCATATAGTTTTTTTTCTGCATATGAACTAAGAAAAACTAATAACATTATGATAGTATGTTAGGAAAATCATGTGGGTTTTTTTTTACTTTTTTATTTCCAATTTTGTTAAAATAAAAATATTTTAATTTTAAAACCCTTTAAAGTGCCACATGGCTTATATTTTGGGTGGACACATAAGGATTCACAAAGGAAAAAAATCATTTTTTAAGACTTATTAAGGATTAAGCTCTTATTGGGCCTCAAAACATCAGTTGTATAAAAAGACGGAGAGCTGACCTCCCGTCACTGACATGAAAAAGGCCTGGAAGTTTTCTTTCCTGAAGGTTTAAGATCAGCAAACAGTGCAACAGGCTGTTAGCAGGAGTAATCCAGAGTGTGCTAATAAAGCAGCTTGGGATGAATCTGTTCCCTGCACTCCCTGACAATCAGCCCACGCTCTGGCAATGCTCTAGCTCTCTATGGCAGCCTTGAGCAGAACTCTGATAAATCAGGTTAGTTCCACACAGGACAGACCAAGACAATGAGAGGTCTAAAACGTCTCCATTTCAATACAATGAACTGTTTAGGGAACAGGGAATATTAACTCGGAGAAGATGTCACATTTTTATGATTCTCATCTTATGGATGGAAGTTTTATTAAAAGGTACTTTTTTTTTACATCTAGTTAAAAACGATGAGGGGTGGATGCCATCTCTTTTAGTCAGAAAGCTTCATTTCCCCAACCAGAGTAATCGTGGCACACTTCCACCTCTATCAAAATTTAAACTGTCCAAAACTGGACTCTGCCCTCCCTTGATGCAGGCCTCACCCACTCTCTACACTCCACTCCTCGTCAACATACACCCACGGCTGGGTCTATCCAAGCCGCTCACAGATCCTCAAGTGCACACGACTCTGCCAAGCATCCCTGTTCTTCCCATGCCCCAGAACCTCCCCAACTGCCCTGGTGATTCTGTCTTCTAGGCTCCCTCCCCTGACCACCCAGAAGAGCTTAGCCCTTCCCTCTCTGGGCTCCCATGGCACCTGGCATGTGCCTCCATTGGGAAATGCTGCCTTACAATGCAGTGACTTACCCACCTTCACCACTGACTGTGAGTTTCCTGCAGGCAGGACCTGCCATTTCACTGTTTCATCCTGAGTGCTTGGCACACTATCTTACACTGAATAGATGCCCTGTTTACTACTAGTCAATGAATGAACCTCCTCTTCCTTTGCAAAATCCATTTTAATCATTTTCCCAGTGAGCACATGTCTCTAATTGCAGAATACCTTGGGCAAATGTTGGAAAAGCTCTGCCTTTGTTAAACGGGTACAGGACGGTTTCTTTCTCCTTCCTTGAACTCCTTAAACAAGAGTCCCTCCAATGGCACAGCCCCTGAAACCACTACAGATGTGTGTAAATCTCATCAGTTTAAAACACAAAACATAAGCAAGCACTTTAACTCACTCTATGAACTCTGCCATTGTTGGGTTGTTGGTTTTAAAGAAAAAAATTCCCATCTGCCATAGATCTACATTTCCCCCCAAATGAAATATAATACCCCTGCTTTCCTCTAGCAGTCAGATAATCATCTCCTTGTTTTACGGAAAATGATTTAGAAGAGAAAAGAATTGGTCTGACAGCCTCATAAGTTTCAGAAAGTGCTTACCCTGACAGTCCCTTTCTTGCTTGTCCTATTTCTTCTCATCCACACACACATACACACACACACACGCATGCATACACACACACGCATACACACCTGCACACATGCATGCACACACTTGCACATGCTCACACTGAAATCTGGGTCTCTGTTGTATGAAGCCAAGACTGGGATCATGCCGTTAATAGCCTGTGTTACACTTAAGCATATTCTTCTATCTCTAAATCACTTCCTGCATATCCTTTGTCTGCTATTTTTCCAGCTCTCCGTCGCCGACTCAAGTCCAAGAAGATAAAGAGGACCCTCAGTATTATGCAGCCTTCAACCATGACAGGAAAAAGCACTCCTGTAGCCTTCAACCCTGACAGGAGAAAACACACCTGGTACTTTCAGAATGTTTGGGGAAGAGGGGAACCCACCATCTTACTGTTTTGATCCTGCCTTCAATGTTTCCCCCTGAGGCCACATCTGCTTTCCAGCTAGCACAGCACATCTTTAACAAGAGGCAGTCATTTCCTTAAATGCTCCCCCTCAAAACCTCCTTCAGCTGATGCTTAGCAGTGTTCACCTTGAGCAGGCAGGAGATGACACCGTGCAGGTGAAGGGAACATGACAGAGGCCACCACTACTCATCACTTCTCGAGATGGAAAAGCCCTCGGGGTACTCAAGAGAATGAGAAACTTTTTTTCTTTACCACTGATGTTTATTGATTTGTCCAGTTCATAGGGAGCATCCCTTAATGTTCTGCTTTCATGTTTCTGCTTTGTTGCATGGGTGCAGAAAAGAATATTGCAAATTGATCTGTCTTCCCAGCCTTTGTTGGGATTGCACTCCTATTACTTTAGTTTCTCGGGCCTGTCACTGCATGGTCACATTCCAGGGCATATATAATCAGCCTAGCTAAACACGGAGAGTCGAGCTGATTAATTTCTAACATTCTGAGTCCATTGATGGCAGGCCTGTTTGATGATCTTGGCAATAGATGGCCACTTCTGATTGTTTGACCTCTCCCCTTCACCTTGGAGCTGTCTCTTCTAGTACCTGTTTAAGTTGACAGCACGTACATTGTGTCTACATTGTGCTTGAAGAAAACTGTAACGTCCTGGTGCTATGAAAGCCTAGAAGAAGGGCTTTTAAGGGAAACCCATTTCCATTACCAGTTGAACAGCATTTGAGAACCAATCATAGATCCATTAAACAAACAAGAAAAAGACATCATCCATAACCTACAATATTACGCCTGTACTTTAGAACCTACCCATTCATTCTGATTTAGCTTATGCGCTAATTACGATCAATAGATTGCCACAAGAATATAAAACTGTATCACAGCTTTTAATTTCTCATTCCACTATTTCCCAGAATTCTGTTATTTTAATTACTTTATATTCTACTCAGTTCTAATAGCTCAGAACAAAAGGGTCATCATCACCATCACCAATATATCTTTTTATAGATACATATAATTTTAGGCATGTCATCCCATTTCTAATGTAATCCTAATATGAGGTTAGACGGGTTTTATTTTTAGTTTTATTATAAAAGGGGAGCCTCTTTAACAACTTCAGAGATGTATTTCATTTATCCTAAAATATCTTCGGTTGTAAGATAGGTTGGGGTCTATTTATAGAACTAAGTTCTCAAAAATGCACATAATTTACATCCTCACTCACTAAGAACCTAGTTAGAGAGCTAGTGCAGGTGCACTCGGTAGCCATTTTTTTAAGGTCACACCAATGCTCATCCACCCCACGGGAAAATGGAGGGTTATGAGAACACCAAGGTCACCCAAGGACAAGTCATATATGCATTTAGTTTAATGAATCATACATTTCCTGGATTGAGCACACATTGAATAGCAGATTGAAATGAGAAAAGTCTTGAGTAGAAAGGTAAATACACTGAATATTCAACACAGTACTAGATAGAGGTCAGCATGTAGAGGTGGGCATATAATTGTACCAAATTATGTCTCCTTTTGAAATGGCACAGGAAAAGAGCTCGTGTTGTGTTAGTGAAATCACGGAATTTAAGAGCTTCGAGGGACTATGGAGACCACATTCCATACTCCCATTTATAAATGGGACACAGTGGGAAGAGCGAGATGGGACCAGACCTAGCACCTTCTGACACCAACAGTGTTCTTGTCACTGCACAGGGCCATTACCCTTTCCTTCCTGGGTTCCCTGAGTCCCTTCCCTCTTACCCCAGCTCCCTTCATAATTCTTTTCCCATATGTCAACTTGCAAATACTAAATACTGAATGCAAGTTTATAATCTTTTGTGCAAGTTATCGCCTTGACAGACAATGAAAGGGTATATGGCTCAGTTTCACTGAAATATAAATATATTTTCTTTCAGTTTATGATCAACCTGAGTAGTAAGTTCCACTAATTATGTTTAAAGAATTAATGACTCAAAGTAAGGAAAAATGCTTAAATAGCTTAGTTGTTAGATTTATACTATGTCATATAAAGTTACATATGAGCTGAACATAATTTAGTGTAGAGAGCCAAACTCTAACATACCTGTGTCATTTACACTTTAGTTAGTATGCCATAAATTTTAAAATAGAAGGATCTTTAAAAAATAAATGTGCATGTATACATACATATTTGTGTGAATCTCAATTTTCTTTTTTCTTCATTTTACAAAATATTTCAAACACACAGGAGAAAAAGAAGGCACAGCTCTCACCCCTCAACTTGAACAAATGTTTACACTTTTCCATATTTGTTTCAGACTTTTTCATTTCATTACAAAGAAATAAAAAATTATAGATACACTTCAAACTGCCTGTGTACCCATATCCTAATGCATTCCTTTTTTTGCATTCCTTTTTTCTCCTCAGAGAAAACCAATTTCTTGAATTTGGTGTTTATCATTCTTGTAAGTTTTTCTTCCTTTTACTACTTATGAATGTATCCATAAATAATGTATAACATTGTTTTGCATGTTTAAAATTTTTATACAAATAGTATCTGAACTGTATGTTATCTTTAGCTTGCTTTCTTTTAAACGCATCTTTAAGTTTTGAGATTTATCATGAGATAAATGTACTAATACTTTATATTTTAGTGAAGAATTTTGTATTTCATTTTTTATATGAATACACAATTTATTTATCCTTTCCCCTCTTAGTGAATATTTAAGTTGTTTCCAGTTCTTAACTGTTACATGCAAGACTTCAGCAAGTGTTCTTAAACACATGTCCTTGTACACACTTGCAAGAGCTTCCCTGTAGTGCATTCTTAGCAACAGAAGCTCTCAACTGTAAAGTATGTGTATTTTCAGACTTACTTACTAAATATCACCAAATTGCTCTCTATTGGTGATGCCAATTTTGAAAATTACACTCACACCAACAGTGCATAAGAGTTCACATGGTTCCACATGCTTGCAATGTCAGACTTCTGGACTTTTGTCAACCTGATGGGTAAAAACTTATACCTGGCTGTTGTTTTATTTTGCATTTTCCAAATTACCAGGGACACTGAGTACTTTTTATATACTTATTTGCCATACAGAATTCCTCTATCATTAATTCATATCCATTGCTTACTTTTCTATTGTATTGTTAGTCTCACTGATTTAGAGTAATTTTATATATTTTGAATGATATTAGTAATAATAATTAACATTTGGGGGGTGTTTACTAAATGTAAGCCATTATTCTTAGGGCTTTACACATAGTAAATGATTTAATCCTTGCAACAACCCCACAACCTGTCAGGTAGGGAAGATCATTATCTTTAAGAATGAAAAAATTGAAGTCAAAAGAAGTTGAATAACTTGCATAAGGTCACACACAATTAATAAGTGATGGAGCCAAGATTCACACCCAGGAATCTGATTCAGGGTGTCATGGTCTTCTGCCTCTCTTTGTTTCAAAGGATGAAAATTCTTCATCAACTTTATGCATTGCAAATATCTTCTTCCAGTCTGCAGCTTACCTTTTCAATTCATTCCCTGTTGTTCAGAAGTACACACATGCACCCATATGTATAAACATGTATGCATGTGTGTATGTGCACATATAATATCTATGTTATATATGTGTCAAATTGTGCTTTTTGTGTCCACCTTAAGAGATACTTCCAAACCCCAAGGCCACAAAAATATTGTCAAATATTTCCTTTTAAAAGTTTTGAGAAATTTTCACTTTTTTTGTGTACAGAATAAAAGATTTAATTTTACATTTTACAATATGGGTAACCACTTGCCCTAGGTATCATTATCTGAATGTTTCCCCAATGATTTGACATATGACTTCTGTCAAATGTCAAGTAGCTATATATGTGTCGATCTGTTCTGAGTTCTCTATTCTATTCCATTGGTCTGTTTGTCCCTATGCCAATACCACACTGACTTATTACTGCAGCTTATAATAATTCTTGATATGTGATAGGCCATGTCTCTCTACTTTATTCTTCTTCTTAAATCATCTTTGACAGATGTAGGATCACACTGTCAAGTTCCATCAAAAATCCTGACAGAATTTTTATTACAATAGCTTTGAATTTATAGATTTGGAATAAGTTAAGATCTTTATTAAATCTTCCCACCCTGGAACATGGTATAATTCTATATTTACTCAAGTCTTTTATGTCCTTAAATAGTGTGTGGTAAAGTTCTTCATAAAAGTCATTTTTCGTTTATTCCTATATACTTATATTTATTCCTAACTCACTGATGTTGTTGCTTTTGTAACTGGGAGCTTTTTCCTATTACACTTTGTAATTGGTACTGTTTGATGACCTCTACAATAGATGACTTCTTCTGACAGCTTGACTTTCGCCCTTTACCCCAGCACTGTCTCTTCTAGTACTTTTTCTAAGTTTACGGCACTTACATTCCTTCTACCATACCTTTAAAAGAAACCATAGTATCTTAGCTCTATGAAAGCTCAGGAAAGGATGGAATTTAGGAACACTTTTGATTTTGTGTATTGATCTGTGATTCAACAACTTTAACCCTCTTATTATTTCTAAAAATTATTTGTATATTGTCTTGAATTTTCAATATAGACAATTACATGCCTAGAAATTACATAGTTTTATTTCTTCCTTTTCAGTTCTTAGTTTTTTTCTTGTTTTATTGCATTGTCTATGACTCCAACACAAGGTTAACAGAACAGAAAGTGGACATCATTGTTCACAACTTTGATGGAGACATTTCTAAAGTTTTACCATTGATATTAAGTTTATTGTGAGTGTTTAAAGATAGCCTTTATATTATGCCCTTGTTCTTTTTGGCTAACAATGAGTTCCAAATGCATTCAGTAGCATTTCCTCTTTTACTATCCTCTGAAATATTCATATAAGGCAGCAGTCCCCAACCTTTTTGGCACCAAGGACTGCTTTCATGGAAGACAATTTTTCCATGGACTGGGGGTGGGGAGGATGGTTTTGGGATGATTCAAGTGCATTACATTTCTTGTGTACCTTATTTCTATTGTTATTACATTGTAATATATAACAATTATACAACTCACCATAATGCAGAGTCAGTGGGAGCCCTGAGCTTATTTTCCTGCAACTAGATGGTTCCATCTGGGGGTGATGGGAGACAGTGACACCCAAAGTGTGTTGCTTATGTCCAGTCTACTCCATAATCTCATTTTGGTTGCTGTCACTGCAGAAAACCCTGCTTCACAAAGATAGGATGCTGGAAATGGAAGCAGGCTTTTCAGTGCTTTTGTGGCAATCTCAGGCTATTCCTCCTTGAATTTAATCCAGAACGTATGGAGATTTGAAGTTGTCTCAGACATACTTTTAAGGCTATGGTCATTTGTGATCTCAAGCAGTTGATCCACTTCTAGCATGGACAAAGTCGATTCACCTGGCTTATTCACAAATGGGTCACGGATCCATTCCTTCCCAGTTCGGGGGTCTTTTGTGGTTGGGAAGTAATGCTCAAACTCTTTTGAAAGCTGAGATAGGTGATCATGCACCAGCTGGGAGAAAGAAGGCCCTGGCTCAGTCTCTTTCAAAATCTCTGCTAATGTTTGAAACATGTCAAAAATCCCAATGTTCACTCATCGCCCCCATAAATCCAGTTTGGCTTTGAATGCAGTCACTTTATCTGCCGACTTGAACACAGCTGTCGTTCTCCCCTGAAGTGACAGATTGAGTTCGTTGAGTAGGTTGAATATGTCACACAAGTAAGCACGTTTTGCGACCCATTCTGTGTCACTGAAATGTGCTGCCAGTGGTGACTCTTTTTCTAAAATCTCTGGAGCTGCTCTCATAACTCAAAAACTCTGGCCAGCGATCTACCTTTAGAAGCCATCTCACTTCTGTGTATGAGAGAAGACGTGTGCTCTGCGTCCATCTCCTCACAGAGCTGCATGAACAGACGTGGGTTAAGGGCATGTACTTTAATGTGGTTGATAATTTTAATCACATCCTGCAAAACATTGTTAAGTTCAGGAGACACTTTTCAGCTAGCCAGCATTTCTCTATGGATGGCACAGTGCATAGGCTCACATTCAGAAGCAACCTCTTTGACCCGTGTAGTGAAACCAGAAAGCTGTCCAGTCATGGCAGCCACTCCGTCCGTGCATATACCGACACAAAATGACGAATTCAGTTTTCCTGATATGTAGTCATTCAAAGACTTGAATAGTGCTGCAGCTGTGGTGTAATATTTTCTTTTAAATGCAGCTTTCTTTTGGTTGGCAGTCTTAGAGTCTTCTGCTGTCTCATCGTTGAGTCTTTCCCCCTTTTCAAAGAAGCTCTCCAGTGATGTTTCTTTTTTACTCATTTTGGCTAGGGTTAGCTCACAGGCTTACCAAAACTATGACTGAGACAAGTGCGCAGTGAGGGAAAGAGGCACGGACAGAAGTGGTAAATAAAATAATGGGCGGGCCGCATGAAGACTAAAGTAAGTGTCAGATTCTGACTTAAAGCCTGGCACCATGCAGCCATACAATTGAAGTACATCAACTCACTTGCCACTATAAAGCCTGCCACCAAATGCAGCTTATTTGTCACTTGCCACTCACTGATAGGGTTTTGATATGAGTCTGCAAGCAATTGATTTATTATGGTCTCTGTGCAGTCAAACCTCTCCGCTAATGATAATCTATATCTGCAGCTGCTCCCCGGCGCTAGCATCATCGCCTCACCTGCACCTCAGATCAGACATTAGAGTCTCATAAGGAGCGCGCAACCTAGATCCCTCGCCTGTGCACTTCACAGTAGGGTTCGCACTCCTATGAGAATCTAATGCCGCTGATGATCTGACAGGAGGCAGAGCTCAGGCAGTAATGCGAGTGATGGGGAGCGGCTGTAAATACAAATGAAACTTCACTCGCTCACCCACCGCTCACCTCCTGCAGCGTGACCCAGTTCCACACTACTGTGAGGTCCTGCTGTGTGGACCAGTACCGGTCCATGGCCCAGGGGTTGGGGACCCCTGATATAAGGTAAAGATCATCCAGTCCTTAGAGGTATGCTAAAATTCACCTCTGACACTACCTGGGCCTTGTACCAGTTAAGAAGAGATACTTGTGATAGTTATTGATCTATCCGGTTTATTTTTTTCATTTACACTTTTCTAAAAACTTATCCATTTTTCTACGTCTATAATTCACTACCATAAGTTCTACACAGTACCCTCTTACTTTAAATCTGCTACATCTACAGTAATAATTCTTTTAATTTTTATCTTTTTTTTTTTTTTTTTTTGCAGAGGCTTGACAAAGGTTTGTAGGTACCATTGAGCCTGAGCCCTCCCTCTAAATAATGGTCTCTTTTATTCCAATTTCATAAATTTACTCTTATCTCTACTATATCTCTGACTCTACATTCTTTAAGTTTACTCTTATTCTTAATTGAGCTTTTAGAGTTGAGCACTTATCTCACATATTTTCAATACTCCTTGGTGGCTAGTATATTGAAAGCTCTAACTTTATCTCTATATACAAATATTGCTGTGGCCCACAAATGTAACATGTAGTAATTTCCTTGTCCCTCATATATATTATTACTGCCATTATAATTTCTTCTTCAAAACATGAGTTATTAAGAGGGAGATTAATTGTTGCTATGTTAACTATATTTATATAATTTCTGATTTAATTTCATTAAGTCAGAGAACATGATCTACATCATATTAATTCCTTGAAATTTGTTGAAAGGTTCCTTAGAAATCAATTTTTGTACATGCTTCATGTGTACTTGAAAATAATGTATATTCTCTGTTGGGCATAAAGAGGGAAT
Organism: Pseudorca crassidens; assembly: GCF_039906515.1. NCBI lineage: Eukaryota > Metazoa > Chordata > Mammalia > Artiodactyla > Delphinidae > Pseudorca > Pseudorca crassidens. Next base: position 35,880,277 of record NC_090309.1, read on the forward strand.
TTCTTTCTATATTCATGTTAATATTGTATACTCAATAGATAAATGTATGATAAAAAATGTGTAGACATTTCCTACAAAAAGGGCAGATTTATCAAGTTTATTTCATAGTTCTGTCAACTTTTTCTTCGTATATTCTGAGATTATACTGTTAGGTAATACAAAGTCATATTCATTACAACTTCTTGGTGGATTGCTCCTTTTAGTATTATGCAGTGTTCATGATTACACCTATTCATGTTTCTCTCTTAAATTCTACTTTGTTATTAATATTTCTAGATAAGATTTCTTTGGGTTAGTATTTGCCTATACACTTTTTCCCATCTCTCTATTTTTAACATCTTTGTATGACTTGAGGTTTCTTAAAACTGAATATTAGTTTTGTTTCATTTGGTTTTTATTCCAAGCTCATGTATAACTATAAAATATTCTGACAAATTTCTATCTCCTTCCCAAACACAGAGACCTTAGCTGGCTGAACTGTCTATTGGAACCACCCCCATATTTGTTGTCCAGTGTTCTACTTTGACGTGTTTTAAACACACACACACAAAATGAAGATTTTGTTTTAGTCAACAGTTAAGTAAATTTACCAATATATTTTACCAATTTCTATATTAATCAATGTTTCTTTTATCCTATGTCTTTCCTCTGGTGCACTTCTTGTCTTGCTAAAGCGCAACCTTTAAAAGTTCTGTGAGTATCAAATTTTCTTAGCCTTGGTATGTCTGAAAAAGTCCTTGTTTTATTTTCACTTTGAATGATATTTTAGCTTATATAAATTACAGATGGACAGATATCTTCCTTGAGCACTTTGAATATAGTAAGTGTCCTCGGGCGCCTAATTTTCCTGATAAGAAATGTCCCTTTAGTCTGATTATCCTTCCTTCAAATTTAATATTTCTTCTCTTCCTTGTAGTTTCTAAAATTTTCTTTAAATCCTTGATGTTCTGCAGACTGAAGAGGATTGTGCCTAGACATGGGTTTATATTTATTTATGTACCTCTGTTCTTGGAGTATATTTTGATCTGATTACTCTGGCCTTTATTCAGTACTGAAAATTATCAGCTACTATCTCTTGAAATATTGCTTATTTACCTTTCTTTCCTCTTCTTCTAGTAATCAGATTAGATGTATGTTAAGCTTCTCAATCCATCCTTCATGTCTCTTTTCTGCTTTGTTTTAATATTCTTAATTTTTTATTCCTCTTTCCTGCATTCTGGGTGACCATCTCTGTATTGAATTCCAATATGGTAATTACCTCATCACTTGTGTTATCTAGAGTTTATCTCATCTACTGAGTGTCTTACTCTGATGATAACAGTTTTACTTCTAATTTTGAAATCGATTCTTTTTCACATTCAACCTTTCTCATTTTCTTTCTGCCTATTCTTATGTAAAATCGCATTTTTTATGGCTATTATTTCATCCCTAATTAGTATAACCTTGCTAAAATTATTTATTTAAAGAGTTATTCTGGCTATAACATAAAATTAGTTTTATTTGAATAAATTAATTTTCTGATGGTTGGTTTGTTGGCTATCTTCCCTAGCCTTTAGTTTCTTGGTTTGACTTGAAATTTAGCTTTTGAGGTTTTTAAGTGAGAGGATGTTCATAATTGCTCTGTCCTCACTCCACTCCTCTGAGTTCATCACTCTCTGAGTTATCTGCCTCTCATCTCCTATAGCCACAGTTCAGAACCTGGTTTGGCAAAAGCAGTTTGAGATTCCTACCCCTTGGTGATTTAGGGGCATTAAAGCAAAAATATCAGGCAAAAAGGAATTTGGTTTAGATCAGGATCTCAAGACTCTAAGTCCTAGGTTTGTAGATTCTTTAAAGCTGTAGTCCTAGCAGTAGCTGGCAGCATTTTTTTAGTCTTCTTTCACAAGTCAGTGTTTGAGTAGATGAAACCACACTCTTGCTTTTGGCTTCCAGCAGTAAGCCTGGATCCAATCCCCCACCCTTCCCCTGAACACTTTTAGTCCTGGCTGGAGTCAAACTCTCAGCCACCACTACTTGCTTCTCAGCCTAAAGCCCAACAGGCATGGGTTTCATTCAACCCTACACATCACTTTAGGCAGCTGTTCTCTCTCTGACCCACAGATTGTTTGTCTTGTTTTGAGATTAGTTGTATTTTTTTGCTTTTGTCTTTTATAGCTTACATATAATGGTTAAGTGTATACACATCATCATTATGAGGATGGGCCACAACATGAACCTATTCTGCTATCTTGACCTTATGAGGATGGGCCTCAACATGAACTCATTCTGCCATCTTGACCTGTGGTCCCAGCTTCATGTTTATAACCCACTACAAAGTATTCAACATGAGGGCAGGGCCCCATGAGGCTGATTCACTACCGTATCCCTCATAGTAGGTGTCAATAAAGATGTGTTGAATAAAAGAATAAATACAAATTTTTCAGTTTCAGTTTTCTCAGTAGACTACACGATCTTGAGGGTAGAACCCATGTCTGATCTATCATATTGCCTAGTTTAGTACCCTGCATGTTGCCAATATTTCAACACATTTCTCCTATTGATTTTCTATACAGCAAAAAGGAGTGATGTCCAGATACATACAGTGTTGCTTTAAAGGATTAAAATCATCCTCTGAGTTGTTTTATAAGATGTTGTTCTTCACTTTAAACTATACTTTAAAAAAATGAATGCTCCTGGGCTTCCCTGGTGGCGCAGTGGTTGAGAGTCCGCCTGCCGATGCAGAGGACACGGGTTCGTGCCCCGGTCTGGGAAGATCCCACATGCCGCAGAGCGGCTAGGGCCCGCGCTGAGCCTGCGCGTCCGGAGCCTGTGCTCCGCAACTGGAGAGGCCACAGCAGTGAGAGGCCCGCATACCGCAAAAAAAAAAAAAAAGAATGCTCCTTAATGAAAACTGTTTCATGCAAGAGTAGAGAGGGTCATGGGGAAGTGGGATATTTTCACTAGAATAATGTAAAAGTGGGACATTGTCTGAGTTTAATTAATCAAGAAATCAAATGAAAAACCTTTTCCTGTTATCTTACAACAATATCAGGGACCAAATGCAGAGAGAATGCTAAGTGAACACAATTCCTGTAGCTGAAATAACATTTTTCATACCACATACCAAAGGACAAGGGGACAAAGAAAATGTCCTTGTTGATTAATTACCTTTGGAACCAGGCTCAGCACGAGGAAAGAATATAGGCTAGCGATAAAGCTACAGGTCTACTCTTTGTCCCCTCTGCCCTCCCAAGAAACGATTCTCTGGTTTTCTGAGAGACAAGTGCACTTAGGTGCTTTAAACCATGATATCCATAAAGAAGAGACATTTCCATATATTTTCAAAATGAATTCACAACCTCCCAATCGACAACCTCTTCATTCCTATATATATTGAGTACCTACTGTATGCCAGGCACTCTGGTAGTTACAGAAGAATTAGAAAACAATCCACTGCAGGGAACAAGCTATACTCAGACAAACCCTTCCACTTCGGCAGTACTTTGATAAGCACTGCAGGTAAGGGAGGAGTAGGTCCAGGGGAGAATGATGCCCAAGACTTCATGAGGAGGCTAGAAATTCAAAGGTCTTCAAGGTTGGGTAGGATTCCTATGGAAGACACTTAATATCTCTAGGCCTTGGTTTCCTTACCTGTTAAGTGAGGGATGTGGGTTAAAAATAATTTTATTACATTTCTTTCCAGTTGAAACATTAACTGGTTCTCTTCTGTACTCTCCACAACAACTGATGTCCCTCTGTGGGGCATTTGTAACCCAGTAAACAACCTCCGCTGTCTAGAAACTCGTTCAGAACAGAGTGAGAAACTTCAGAGACCCGCCTCCAGACAAAGAGAAACTTCTCTCCTCTTTCAGAAGGTCTGACTCCTAGAAGCGAAGTCTGAGAGAAAAGCAGGATTATTCAGAGCGCCCTGAAGAACTGAAAATGGGATCCCAAGGGGCCAATGAGGTACAGTAAGTCAGCCCAGAGCAGCACAGAAGCACACTTTCAACTATGTAGGTTGAACACTTGCTTCAAATCTCTGGCTCTGATATGGCTGCATGGAAGGTGCCGTCTGAAGAAAAATGGCATTCAAGATTGACAACTGATTAATATACAAGCTTGATTATATGCAAATCATCACTTTCTGTGGATTTAATTATACATGTTACATCAGATCACAATTAACACATGTATTTAAAGTAAATGTATATTTAATTGATATGCATATTTATAAAATGAATATTTACATTTATACGTTGTCTTTTTTTTAAATTGGGGGTGAATTTCTTTCCTTACAGAAGTGAGATGTTCGGGGGCCCCATCATGAACTAAGACAGAAACAAAGGAATGAGAAGTTGTCTTTGATATGTGTAGTAGAGAAAGCAATGAGCTAGCAGTCAGAAAGCCTGATTTAAGGCCTGGCCCTGCCCCATGCTGTGTGACTTTTACTTCTGGGTCTCAGTTTCTACATCTGTGAAAAGAAAGGCCAGACAGACAACTTCTAAGCTACCTTCTAGTTCTACGATTCTATTATAAGCTCACAGAACCACTCCACCCTTCAATTTAGTCTGTCGAAGTGACTGGACTCCAACCACTGATGGCCCAGAGTCTCTCTGATGGAAATTAATGTGCCTAAAAATTGTACTCATAAGATTCCAGAATTATTCTGGAGCCTGAGCAGCCCCATCCAAGCCCACAACACTCAGAGGGCAGCAGTCTTGAGAACTGACTATATATAAACACATCTGTGGAACAAGAAGGGCATGGAGAGTTCATCGGCAGAGGGCAGGACCCTCAGGGAGTAGACTCCAGGCTGGCCCATTTCTGAAGGAAGAGAAAAGGAGGAATTGGATAACGTGTAGGCCTTGTCCTAGAGACACTAGCTAAGTAGATGGGGATTTTGATGGAGTGGCTCTACGAAGAACAGCTTAAAAAAAATACAATGGGCAAATATATAACCTCCATGCCCTTTGGCAGACAAAATTACACAGAAAAAAACAAATGAACTCCACTTTCACCATTAATAAGGTCGTTCTCAGTCTTTCACAAGTAAAGTGACTTGTCATAAAATATTCTACAGGCCAAATGATTAAGAAGACTGTACTCCCCGAAAAGCTCCTCAGTATAC